>NC_057802.1:506390660-506744789 GCF_018294505.1 Triticum aestivum
CACCCGTCGCCCCCGTCAGCCGCCCCCTCCCCGTGCACACAATACTGCTTCCAAGAACTGAATTGCAGTTCAGTACTGAAACTTGTGGCATCATCTAGCTCACACTTCTCATTTTTCTTCAAGGTTGCCTGTAGGATTTGATCTCCTTGTGCGATGATATGTGCTTTTTAATGCCAAAATGGTACTGCTGCTTGTCATTTTAGCAATATTGCTTGTTGTTCTAGAGCCAGAGAGGAAACATGGTAAATGTATAACACGAACAAAGAGGAAACATTTTAGCAATCTTGCTTGTTGTACTGCTCTCGGGTCATCAAGAACGTCCGGTGCCGGTAGCTCAAGTAACCTGAACTCCTCACAGCAGAGTTTCTCCGTTCTGAATCATGTGTGTGCATCAAAGGCCACAGAATTGGATCGTTCGGGCATTTTATTCCTGAAATATGGAGCAAAGAACCTGCACCAACAAACACCTGCATCATCAGTAATCAATGAAACAGAGCTTCTTTTTCTTCTTCTAAAATCTACACTTCAGTAGCAGCTGGGACTCCCACATTCAGTCCATTTTGCCTTATCGAAAAGGCGCTATTGAGCGGGTGCTAATCATATACTAAACCATAAGCATGGATGACACCTATTAACAAAGGCACCACAAACCCAAAAAAATACTTTACTTTACAATCTGTTATGTTAGGCTGCCTCCACTTTTCTTTCTGTACCAACCTAACCTACTATCCACTTCACTAGGTTTCCTTCCTCACAGGCTCAGAAATCTACTTATGTTTCCCCACATTTATGCATGTGATTCCTTGCATTTTAAAACTAGCAATGACTGTACTAAACTACCAGTCGAGTCCAGTGCTGAAAAACACAGCTGCGAGCATATTTACAAACTAAGTCCTGTAATCAACCATCACATTCTTCTTTAGCAAAAATAACCAACACTGCTACTTCTTCTTTGACATATATAATATATTACCTGCCTGGCATCAACCAAATCAGTCCAACAATACAGAGTCAAAAGGGGGAAAATGCCATTAGTATTAATATTTTGAAAGCAACACCTTTGTGGTCACTAGTTGTATTCAGAGTGGAACAAAGCGTGTGCCTTTCCTTTCTATATATACTCTGGAAAGTGGTTATATCCTAATTCTACTTTTTATCTTTCTGTAGCTAGTTTTGATGTATTGTTAGGAAAAGACTGTGATTTCATTTTTTTATAAACTAGCTGGAGTAGATTTGTGCACACAATACTGCTTCCAAGACAATTTGCTTCCAAGGAGTAGTTTCAGTTTGCTTGCAAGGAGTAGTTTCAGTATGGTTTTAGTATAGTTTCAGTAGCCAATTTGCTATTCACTTTGTGCTATTAGTTTGCTTCCATCTTTGTGCCCACTCTGAAGAGTATTCGTATATGCTTGGAACTAAACAGAATTATACAATGAACTTCTGCAGGCTGATCTGAGTTGGACCATCCTCTGCAGCCAACTTCTCTTCGGGAAGAGGAAGAAAGGAGAATCAGGGTACGGTTTCATGGCTAGAAGATATATTGTTGTACCCCGAGTGAAGGGATATCATTGCATACCTGCGGATATGTTTCTGTTGTGAGCATAACTCCAGAATTTATTTATCTGTGATTCGTATTGGGTTAATTATCTGCAGCTAGTTGTATTTTTAATTCACTAGCCTTTTACTTATACATGAGAGAAGTGGGAAGCTAAGTCAATAGGAGCTAAACTCAACGCTTGGCTTGTTACGTGAGCTCAAACTAGTACCTAGTGAGTGTTTCATGTACTGAACTTGGATTTCCGGTGTTTTTGTAACATCCATGTAAGGTTTCGTTCGGTATATTAAATCCTATGAAATTATCAAAGTGTGTTGTACTATGTTGGACAGAATTTTATGTTTGGACTTGGGTGAATGTAAACAGACTTATACTCTCAGATTTTGTCATAGTTGATGGTGTGAGGACTTATAATGTGATAAAGTATATACATTGTTGCAACACCTATATAATGTGATAAAGTACATACATTGTCATCTAAGTTTTTCATATGGCAAATATGAAGAAAAGCATCAACCTATACCTGAGGAAAAAATCTGAAGCTAGTGACCTGTGCAAAAAATAGAAAATTAAAAAATCAAAAACAAGAGCTTTTAGGACTTCATGTTTTGAAACCAGTTAAATCATATAGTTTCTGTTATTTTTTCTCATGCTCCTGTTCTCTGAACATATTAGCTAGGACAAACTTCAGTCTTTTTTTTGTTTGTAACAGAAACTACAGTAGTAAATATTTCCTGAAGTAAATATTTTCAGTCATTACAAATATGATACTGCTTGGAGATGATACTGCTTGGAGATGATACTGCTTGGAGATGATACTGCTTGGTGTATTTTCCATGTTGTGATGGAGGCCTTTTTTGCCTTGTCCACCCGAGAGGCCCTTGAGTTTGCCGGAATGTCGATTAACTTCCGTTCCGGCAAATTCGGGTACTCCATATGTCCTATTTTCAGCAAAGGTCATGCTGAAATTTTCCGTGAATTTTAGCATGACTTTGCTAAAAATAGGACATATGGGGTACTTGTGACTAATGCATGGGCCGGGGTATCTTAGTAGTTAAAGTAGGATCAAGTGCCCCGGCGTACTTGTGACTAATGCATGGCTTTTAGGGTGCCTCGGTGTCGATAAAAACCGAAATGATGAAAGCTTAGGCTTTTAGGGTGCCTCGGCGTCGAAAAACCCTCAATGATAAAAGCTTAGCTTTTAGGATGCCTCGGTGTCGACAAACCCTAAATGATGAGACCATGATCTTGTTCCTTGACAATAACCAACTTTTTGACCAAACTTTGTTCCTATTTAGAGAGAAACATGGCCAACAACGATGAGGCCGGGGGTTCGAGCGTCAAGCCATTCTGGATGCTGTCCCAGGAGATGGAGGAACAACCTCACTTGTATAAGGACGCCGCCTTCCCCACCGATCCTGAGACCACTGATGGTACCGCCGAGGATGACCCCACTGATGCCACCACTGATGGTGCCGCCGAGGATGCCACCACTGATGGTGCCGCCGAGGATGCCACCACTGATGATGGCGGCGCACGCATAGATGGCAGCCAACCGAAGAGGCAACGGAAGGACCGGCGCCCGATCGTGCTCCGCACCCTCAAGGAGGAAGTTACTGAAGTGGACTCCGACGGGAATCCAACGGCGCCCGAACGAATAGTCAAGGGGTACTCGCTTCAGCTCGGGTGCATTCTCCGGAGCACCGTCTCGATCAACACCGAGAACCTGAGGCATCCTGACCGAGGGAATTTGCGCAACCTCCTCTTCACGAAGCTGCACGAACGATACAAGTTCCCCGCTGAATTTGAAAACACAAGCCTCAAAGGGAATAAAGTGAACAATGATGCCCTCACGAAGATGAGCAAGGCCCTGTCTACTTGGAAAAGCAATGTGAAGAGAATGGTCGAGAAAGGTGAGAGTTATGAGAAGATCAAGGAGAAAAATCCTACGATCACCGAAGATGACTACAATGACTTCAAGATCAATTGCTCGAGCACCGCAAACTCCGAATCAAGTAAGTGGGGGAAAGAAATGCGGGAGCTGAACTTAGGGGAACACACACTCGGTCCCGGCGGTTACAGAGTGGCGGAGCCTATATGGGACAAGGAGGAGGCGGACCGTGCCGAGCAAGGCCTACCGCCCCTCTTCGATAAATACGGTGACAAGCAGACCAGGAACTTTGTCAGGGCCCGGTACAAGAAGGACCCAAAAACAAAGGAGCTTACCACGGATCCGAAGACTAGGGCGCTTGAGCTTGTTCTGGTAAGGAATACACCCCCTCGTAATTAGCTCCATATGGTTGCATTCTAATTAATGAAGCCAAATTTCTAAATGGTTCACATTCCTTCCGCAGGCGACTGAAAGCAGTAGCGCGGGGTCGACTAAGAGCAACCCTTGGGACACCACTCTAAATAGGGCGTTGAATGTAATGAAGAACAAGGATAAGCTCAGTAAGCCAACGTCAGCTGGTCGTGTGGCCGGCAAAGGCTTGTCGACAAAATGGTCGTCATACTATGACACTGCTGGGCGAAAGGAGAAAAAGACCAGCTCGGAAAGCCAGGCGCGCGAGGTTCAAGAACTCAGGGCACAGGTGGTGCGGATTCCGGAGATTGTCCAAGAGCAAGTGCGACAACAACTCGGAGCGACGATCACCGCCATTGTGCCTACCTTGATCCAGGGGATTAGTGCGTGGATTGCGGGCGGCCAACAGGGGTCGCCCCCGATTCCTAGCTTCACGGCCAGCAACTCGCAGAACGCGATGGCGGGGCCATTGGTGTCTCCGGCGGAGCCGGCATTGGTGTCTCCGACGCCGGCACGGGAGCTTAATGCACCCGGGTGTACGTCGGCCGGCACCTCTGCAGCAAGCGGCCCCTCCGTCAACTGCACGCCCGCCGTTGGCGGTGCCTCGACATTAGCCGAGCTCGACGCCATCATCACGGTAACTAATTAAGCCTCTCTCGGCCGAGGACTTCATCTCCTTGCCTTTGACTGGGCATCCCTAACGCCCTACATGTTTTCGCAGGGCGCCGCCGACGTTCCGTGCACTCTCCTGCACTTCGTGAACAACGAGTTGGTCGATGTCGCCAAGGGCAAAATCGTTCAACCGGGCAACCCCTTGTTCCACGGTACCCAGATGCCACCCAACTTGTTTAGGGTTCAACTGGTTCGGGTGCTGCCAGGCTGCGACGAGGTGTTACCTCCGATTCGACCAATGGGGGCCGACGATGATGACGTGATGAACCTCAGAGCCTGCCTGAGCTGGCCCCTGCTTTGGCCGAAGAGCCAGATTCGTTTGGGGGCGGGGGACACCACCCCAAAGACAACACCGCCAGTCGTGTCGGCGCCAAGTCGGCCCCATGGCAAGACCGCCGCAACGGTGCCGGACATCCCTATGCCACTGGATCCAAACATGCATATGGCACAGGATCAGAACGACGACGACGACGATACATTTGCCAACGTCGATCAGTACTTTGCCGATCATGGGGATGGTGGCGACTTCATGGGGCCTCCTTCTCAAGAACCCAACCCAACAAAAGACGTGTGCGATCTAGCTAGTACCGCGGAGAAGCCAAGTTGCAACAGGCGTCGTCTGCAGTTCAGCTCTCAGGAGACGCCTCCAGCTGCCGACTTCACCGAGCCTCAGATAGGCGAGGTGCGAAATATGATCAGCCCCAACACACTCAAGAAGGCGGTCTGTGAGCAGAACTCGGTCCCATTACAGGAGATCAAGAAGAAGGCACGCAAAAGAAAGACTAACAAGGGTGCGGGCCAGCCGGCACCGAGTACGATCCGTGCTCAGGACGGGCCACCTTCAACTGCGGATATCTCGAGGAGGGTGCATGTGGCGGGTAGGCCGATGCTACCGAGAAATATGCTCGATGCTGCAACCGGTGCTATGCGGAGTATGCATGACAGTGTGCTTTCTTTGGAGAAGCGGCGTCTCCGAGAGAAGGATGTGGCATACCCGGTTTTCGCGGCCAAGGTGCCAGAGGGAAAGGGCTTTGTGGATAACGCCATCGGGGGTACGATCGTCCTGCGGTTTGATGACATCCACGCTATGTTGAACCTTCATCCGCTGCACTACACCTTTGTTCGGCTATTTTCGCTGAGTATGGAGATGCGGATCATTCGCGACAAGACCCCGGACATCGTGATAGTCGACCCCTTCTACATGCGTGCCAAGATCTTGGGCAGCGCTGGGGACCGGCAAGTCGCGAGTTCTTACCTCGAAGGCGTCATTCTGGCAAACCAAGATAAGGACAACTTCCTTGTGCCTTACTTTCCCGAGTAAGTCCTCCCCTCAACCGCCCCGTAACATATGAATTCTTAGATTTCGATGGTTTTTCTTTTAACATTCCGTGTTTTCTGCAGTGACACACATTGCACGCTCATCCTCCTAAGCCCCAAATATTCCATGGCCACGTATTTCGACCCGGACCGTCAGTCGAACGTAGACTACACAAATGTCAAGAAGGTTCTTGATGATGTTCTCCCCGGCTACGTCAAATCTGGAGGCACCTTCACCAGGCCTATTCGTAAGCACGGCAAGCACGTGTTCTCCCACAACACGACATTCTGCTGCGTCAAGCAGCCGCCTGGCGGTCAGAAGGGTGCCTACTACGCCATCCATCACATGCGGGCGATCGTACGGGACCATCATCAACTACTGCTACCGAGTAGACTCAAAGATTGGGCCACGAGCGTGTCGGCAATCCAGGACGCGGACATCAGACAAGAATTCTTTCGCATCCAGTCGGAGTTTGCGGAAATCATCCATCAAGATGTCCTTCGTACCTCGGGGCAGTTCTACCTCAGAAATCAACCGTCCAACAATGACATCGACACAATCCTACAAATGCAGGCTGACAACGCCCGTGGTTTCATGACTCCCACGATAGACGGCGGCTTCATCCACGCTCCGGTCCCTTGAGTCGAGTCGAAAGCAGTGATGCTGTGTCTAGTTCTGAAACATCGATTGGCTCATGTTGTAATTAAACTTTAATGAACTTGTAGTATGTCTCTTTGGTTTCGAGAGTCCTTCAACTTAGATGTAATCGATGCTATTAATGTCTTGCTTTTCTCTTCCGATCGTTCTGTTGCATACTTATATATTGCTTATGTATTGTCTGTGAATTGGTACTAACGTTTCGTTTGGCTACTGCATAGCGATGCCGTGGTATGTCGTGTACAAGGGTAAGGTTCCCGGAGTCTACGACGACTGGGAGGAGTGTCGGAGACAGGTTCACCGATTCAGCGGTAACAGTTACAAAGGGTACGCCACTAGGGTCGAGGCTGAATCTAGATACGCCCGCTATCTAGCGGGAGAGGAGAGGGAGCGTTGGAGGAACCGGATGAAGACGAGTTTCATCGTGATGATGCTCATCGTGATGACCGCAGCTCTCTTCTATGTGATGGTAGTTTAGATGATCGATATCGACTTGTAATGTGAAGACAAACTCGCGGTCTCGAGACTTGTAATATAATGATTCATACTTATACATTTTGTTCGGTCTTTTCAATTCGGAGACTAATATGATGAATTGTATTCGGAGACTAAAATGATGAATTGTATTCAGAGACTAATCTTTTATTGTATTCGATGAATCTGTTGTTGATGTGTGCTGTCTATATTTTGTCTAATTATACATTTTGTAACCTGCGCAAAAAATAGAAAAATAAAAAATAAAAAAACCTAATATTCATACTAATGGCGCATCACATCATAGTGCGCCATTAGTATGCCAAAGGATACTAATGGCGCATCACTAAATAGTGCGCCATTAGTATGCCGAAGTTACTAATGGCGCATCCATCTGTAGTGCGCCATTAGTATGCCAAAGCACCTGGTATACATGGCCCCCTGGGAGGCATAGTAATGGCGCACTGTAGTATATACTAATGGCGCATCTGGGGTGCGCCATTAGTATACCAGATACTAATGGCGCACCAGTGGTGCGCCATTAGTAAAATATACTAATGGCGTGCTACTAATGGCGCACCACTGATGCGCCATTAATGGCCAGATTAGGTGCGCCATTAGTAGTCCTTTTTCTAGTAGTGGTCAAATTTAGCCTCGAAAAACGTATTAGGCCCTATATAGATGGAAGGAGGGAGTAGCTTTGAATAGCATTTGTATAGTAAAACGGGACAAGACTCTCTCTTTGTGTGGTGTGAATAGTTTTTATTTTTTCATTTTTTTCGTTGAGGGAAGTGCGAATTGATTTGGTATGTACAAGTACAATATTACACGTTAGGCTTGTCCCTAAAATTCAACCCGCGCCTTGTTATATCCCGAAAATTCAGATATCGTGCTCCCAAAACTGGCGCCTTCACAACCCGCGCCTTGCTATCCTGAAATTACAACGCGCGCGAAAACTCCCTCCAGCTGCCAAATCCCGACACGCGAAATCCCCCTTCTAACCCTGAGCCAAAAGGGCCGCTAGTTCAAATCGGTGGGGGTACTTTTGTAACACACCCTACATTTTGGACAAGCGCGTCCCTAAGTCATGGTTCCCCCCTCCCATCGCCTCCTTTTCACCATTCGAAATCTGGCCGCCATAACCTCTCCGCTCCAGCCGCGAAACCCCACCCTTCTCCGTCCGCCACCTCACCGCTGCCCAGCCGGAGCCTCTTCCCCGACGATGTCGTCCACCACAATAGCTCGACGACCCTCATCCGCCTCCCCGGATGAGGATCCGTCGTCCATCCCGTCGGCCCGCCGGTTCAGCCGGCCCGTCCTCCACCTCCAAGGAGCTGCTCCAACGATCGCCTCGTCTATCGCGGCTGCTCCATCCCCACACCGCCGCCTTAACCTGCTCCACCAGAACCGCAGCATCCTCACCGACTCCTCGGACGAAGCCGAGGCCTACTTGGCACCACCAAAGAGGTTGTACACTCATCGCATCGCACCTTCTCCTTAACTCGACCTCCCGGCGCCGACGGTGCTCCATACCGCACCCCGATGGAGCGGCTACCTCGAACCTGGCGCTGTGGGCGACATCTCCACGGCGGCTCTCCCCAGTGCGAGGCCCCTTCGGCGGCGGCCATACCAGCCGGATCTGCTGCTGCTGCTCCGGCTGTCGCTCGCGCTGCTGCTGCTCCGGCTCTCGCTCGCTCGCGCTGTTGCTGCTGCTGCCCAGGCTCTCGCTCGCTCGCGCTGCTGCTGCTGCTCCGGCTCTCGCTCGCGCTGCTGCTCTCCCCCTCGCTCGTGCTGCTGCTCTGCTCCGATTTAGCTACACTTTAGTCGACTAAATCGACTTTTGGGTCAGTCGATTTTTAGGGGGTGGTGGGTCTCGCCAGAGTTAAGGAAGAACCACCCACAGCGGGGAGGTGGGCTCGCCGGAGAGGTACCCCACTATCTATCTTAGGGTTCTGGGTGGGGTGTTTCTCGCCGGCGGTGGGGGCGCGGTGGTGGGGTGGTGGCGTGGGGACCGCCGGAGAAAAAGCTTGGCGCGGGGGGGGGCTAGAGGGCTGGCCGGGGCGGCGGCGGACCGACGGTGGGGAGTTGTTTCGGGGCGGCGAGGCGGCGGCGGGCTGGTGGTGGGGAGTTGTTTCGGGACGGCGAGGCGGCGGCGGACCTGCACTGGGGAGTTGTTTCGGGGCGGCGAGGCGGCGGTGTGGAGTTCTTTCGGGGCGGCGAGGCGGCCCGGGGTTCGGCCGGTGGTGGCTGGCGGCTCAGGGGGTGCAGGTTGAAGATGAACTGCAGGCCCTCCCTAAACTATCCCATGTGAAGTGCCTCTCTGCTACCATTGCATTCAGTTTCGACAGTAACATTGGGATTCCACAGTAAATTTCAGTTTCGACAGTTAAGTTCAGAGTCAACAGTTTTTACCTCATCTGTTGTAGTCAGGTGGTTTTTGGTGATGTAAATTTTACATCTATCACTTTTTGGTAATGTGTTTTACATCATCTATTGGAGATGCTATTAGAATCCCACTTGAGATTAACGATGTCTGTCTTGTGCTGCTTCAGCCTTAACGTCTTACGGCTCACCGGAGCTGCTCCAACGACGGAACGATCCATCACAACAGAGCAGTGCCCTGGACGCCGTCTACATATTCCTCAGATCTTCCTCCACACCTCCGACAACCACCTCTGCCTCAACTTCTTCAGCGACCAACCCAATGATGCTGAGGTCAACACGGCTACGGCAAAGAAGTTGTACACTTGTCGCATGACTTATTACTCTACATTCATGTCGATCCATTAGGGATATTGTGGTTCAACGGAAAAACATAGCAATAGGAAATTTTCCTATGCCACTCTACTATTCAATTATTCATGCATTTTGTTGAAAGGAATGGAGCAAAACATCCACCTGGACCTACTTTTCAAAATCCTATGCATGAAAACAAGACCAAGTGCATTAGTGGCAGAATAACATTCTAACTGTACATGCTTTCATATGGTTTCACTTTATTTTGGCCATGTTTCTTTGCATTCCTCTGCTCCTCCTTTTCCTGTGAACCAAACACCCAAGTTGACAGAAATCCTGTGTTCACAAATGCTCTGTTTCCCATGTGCATTCCTATCCTATTCCGGTGTTTTTTCTCATATCCCTGCGTTTTTAGAATCATGCAAGCCAAATGAGCCCTTACAAAATTACTTCAGTTACAGGTAGGTGTCGAAGAAAACTTTGTGTGGTTTGTCCTGCTCCTGCCGCGATGTCGTCCACCTCACCTGAGCTACTCCATCAACAGAAGCATCCACCAAACCAAACATCATGACTCCTGATCGTCTTTCGCCGCCTCAGATCTCCTTCCCTGCCGTCGGCACCCACCGCAATGGCATCACCATCATCGACTCAGCAGATGAACCTGAGGAGTACACGGGTCCACAAGAGAGATCGCACTCTTTTGTTTCTTCTTATGTTATGCATTGCTTAATATTACTTGCTACTTTATTGTCCTGTTCACCTCTTAGACTCCAAAGTCAGGTCCAAATTGATGTTCAAACTTGAGTTCCAAATTAGTTGTGGGGCACATATCGAGGCAGCAATGAATGGTATCTCTGTCTAATATCTGGTTCACCTAGGGTATGCCTATGTTGTTCATCTTGGGTGGGAAACAAATAGTAAAGCAATCAACATCTGTTTTTTTATTAAATTAAAGCAATCATCAGCCTGCTATCATTAGTTTTGGATCCATCCACTGGTTGTTACCATTACTCTAGATTTCTGTATGCTCTCCTTACATAATCTCACTATTTTATTGTATGCATGTCAGATATTGTACACAGTCATGCTGAACATGTAGAGACAAAGAGAAGAGTTTTGCGCGGCAATACAATGTCATGCAGACATAGCTCCATGGTGGGTTCAATGGCAAACCCTCCCCCCTCTCCAGATTGTAATCCAGAGGAAGATATCTATTCTGAGGCGGATTCAGACGCAGCTGACCACTCCTATTTACCCCCCAAGGTGTTTGCTCTAACTTGGCATGACGATGTTAGTCATATCATGCATATGTTGCCTTGCAGTGCCTACTTTCGACATCATATATGTCATCTGCTTAGTTTAGACATGTTCTGTAATGCCACCTGTTTAGTTTCAATATCATATATGGGAATTATGCAGTCTCATGTCTTTTAGCCAGCCATAATATATGTGAAATGTGCAATGCCATCCTGTTTAACCAGGCATCATATATTTGAATGATATCTAGCCCATCCTTTTCTTCATTAAATTTCCATTTGTCGACTATGTTTGTACATTAAACTACTCTTCCTGTGAATCAGCCATTTGAGTGGGTGATGGAAATATCTGGAGTGAAAACAAGGCCTTCAGAGCAGACAGTGCTACCTGTCGAAGCAGATCTCTTGCTGGGTCCCGATAGCTCCTCGGAGATGGATTCAGAGACAGATGACCAGTCCTATTCCCCCACCGAGGTGTATGCTCTAACTTGGCACGGTTTACTGCTCATATCATGCATATGGTGTCTTGCATTGCATAGTTTAGACATCATATACACAATATTCAACACCATGTTCTTAGTTCAGACATCATATATGCGAATGCCCTCCGCTTAGCATATAAATCACATATGTGAATTAAATCATGCGATCCTGGTTACTTAGAAAACATGTATGTGAATTATGTCATGCGATCCTGTTTAGTTAGTCATCATATCTTTGAATTATGTTATGCTATGCTATCCAGTTTAGATAGACATCATATATGTGAAATTATGTCATGTTATCCGTTTTAGTTAAACAATATACATGTCAATTATTTAATGCCCTCTTTTTTCCACACTATCTATTGCATCTGTCTCTCATACAATGTCTGTACATTCAATTATGTTTCCTGTTTATCAGCCATTTGAATTGGAGCGGGTGATGGCAGTATCTAGCGGAGTAAAAACACGGTCTTCAAATAAAACAGTGCTACCTCTTGGTGGAGATAGCACCCCGGTTGTACATGCACGAGAACCAGCCCTACCACACATAACCCAGACTCTCGCAGATTTTACCCCTATTGCGATGGACAGAGAACTAGCTTCACCCAATCTAACCCCGACCTGAGCAGATAGTAACCCAGTTCCTGTTGACACAGCACCATCTCCACCACAGAGCTCCCAAACAAGAGCAGTTAGTAAGGCAGCTCCAGTGCCCAAAGCGCCAGTACTACCACGGCGAACCCCAACTCCACCATTTAGTACACCTATTCCTGTGGAGGAAGCACAACCAGCCATTCATAGTTTAGCATCTATCGCATTTGATGTTGTTAAATCCTATGTGCGTCTCTTCCCATCATGGAAATATTATACTGAAGATGAAGGAAAATGCCAGTTGCAGGTATTTGTCCAGGAGTTATGTGTAAGTAATGTTATTCATGGCAATTACTTTGCTTTGTCCCATACATTCTACCTCCATGATGGTTATAATACAGCAAATTTTCCCATTTTTCTCTATAGAGAAGGACCGATTTGGAAACTCGGGATGAGGTAACCTGTGCTAATACCTCTGCTATCTTCAAGAATGCTTGGTGGCAGTATCGGAATTACCTGAAGAAAACGTACTTCACTGGCAAAGAAACTCATCAAATTCCCTTACGTTCTCCTGAGACACATTTACTGGACGATGACTGGGAACGCCTTGTTCTTTACTGGTCCCGAACCAAGAATGCTGTAAGGTCTATGAGCTCTATTTTAAGTACTATATGCTTGCGTCTTACTGTACTCTGTTCATGTAGAACAAGTGCTTAAACCTGAAGAACAACTGTTCTCATTTAAGATTCCATTGCTATCGTGCATACTGCTTTGCTCTTGTATCACTGTATTTACTCATACAAACTTATTTTTAAATTGGACTATCCAATGGGAACTCCAATGGCACAACAGGTATGTTTACGCAAGTTTCTTTAACAGGTTTGCTCTTATAAATAGCTCTGTTGATTTCAATTTCAATTGTGTATACAGTTGACTTCTCATATCATGCACATTACTAGCATCATAACAGGGCCAATAGTGTTGTTGTACATGTAGACCCGTGGTACCCATCTGAAATCTTGTTGTGTCGTTTAGTTTCCCACGCTTTGTATTCTTTCAGTTCTGCTTTCTCTTGAACTGATATGATTTGAACCGTGTCTCTATTTTTATTTGGCAAGACAATGCAGTGACCATAGGACATAGATATATGTTTGTTTGATGCTTTTATAATATACTACTTGGCAATAGAAGACTTGGTAGTTTAATCTTGTCCACCTTACTAATGAACTCGTTCACCGAAATGAGTTTCATATACTAGTATATGCTAAACCTGTTATGTGTCTGCTTGTTTCTTCTTTTAGAATGCTGACAGAATATTGGGGAAGAGTGCCTTATTAATCAATGATAAAGGAAGTGATGCAGATAAGATTCAGGATCGTGAGACATCCTTGTTGGTCTCCAACAAAGCTGATAAAATAGCTAAGGAAAACTATCTTGAAGACAGTGAGGCAACCCCAAAGTCCTGTCTTGGTTTACTGTTCGAGTTATTGGCCACTACCGCTTGCACAAGCTATTCAAACTCACTGTCTAAATCAGTTCGGTTTCTTGAGTCTCAACTACAAGCTGAAAGACATCGATCAGTTGTGCTGCGACAAGAAGCGGAAGGACTGCGGAAGTCCCTGGAGCATTCAGATGCATACTTTCTGGTGCAACAGCAAGCATTGGAGGATTTTAGCGCAAAACAGGACAAAGCTAATAAGCTTGCTAAGCTTATTGCCAGCATTGTGGATACCCAGGATAACGTTTCTTGAGCTCTTCTGAAGTTGTTTCAGTTATGGACTTGTTTTGCTGCTGCGTTTATTTGCACTGGTGGCCAATTTTGACGGCCAGTGTATGTAATATGCTGCTTTGTTCCCTATATTTGCACTGGTGGCCAACTTTGATGCCGAGTGGATGTAATATGTGCAATAGCTGTAATAGGCTAGCGTTAGTTGCTTGCTTATTTATTTCCTTATTGTCTTGTTTAGTTGTTTGCTTGTAGTCACTGTAGTTATTTTTCCGCATTTTTTTAGTGGCCACAATAACCTAGTTTTGGTAACTAGGCCACAATAATGATGGAAACACACGGACTGTTGTAACCATGGGCCTCCTGCGGGACGTAGGATCCGTGGGCCTTCTACGGGCCATAGGATCCATGGGCCTTCTACGGGCCGTAGGATCCATGGACTTTCTACGGGCCGTATGATCCATGGGCCTTCTACGGGCCGTAGGATCCATTGGTCTTCTACGGGCCGATCCATGGGCCTTCTACGGGGCGTATAATCATTTCGCCAAACATGGGCCATACTATTCGTGGACCATAACGGGCCGTTAATAGGCCGTATTTGATAACACTATGAAAACAGCCCAACGGGTTAACGGGCCACAAATGGGCCGAATGTAACCACGGGTTGTATTTGGCCCACAAACGGAACAGGCCAGTAATGGACCGTATCTAACCGAATTCTAGAAATGAGCCCAAGAATAAATGGGCCCTTAGAAGGCCGAAAGTTAACACGAGCTGGAAACGGCCGACGGAATAATGGGCCGTTAATGGGTATAAAGTGATACACTGTTCATTATGGGCCAATTTCATCTCGGGCCTTTAATGGGCCGAGAGTTACAAAGTGCCTCATATGGGCCGAAAGACATCATGGGCCATACATGGGCCAGAAGTTACAACGGGTTGGAATCATATTGGACGGCCCAGATGAAGCTACTGGGCTTAATTCCGATAGGCCGTAACGGGCCGGTAGTAAGTGGGTCGTAAATGGGCTATATACGAACAAGTCGTTAACAGGCTTTCCGTGGGCCGGCCCGTTACCTTTTGACCAAGTCAAACGGGCTGGCCTTTTCACCGGAATGGGCCTCTGTTGGGCCATGCCACGTGCCGACGTATCATAGGCACCTCCTGTCCAATGAGTGGATGACATATGTCCGAACGTTGAGCCGACACGTGTTTCCTCCGGCCAATGAGAATTTTACACGTGGAAAATTCCCATTGGTCCGGGCTGTTAACGGGTTATCGGATCCAAAACTGGACCCGATAGCTTAACGGCGTCCCGTTACGGTGGATGCCACGTGTCGGTCACCCTTGACGAAACCACTTCTATAACGTGCGATTTATCGTCATTGAAGTGGACACTTCCGTGATGATAATTTTGGTAATGTCATGGAACACTTCTACGACAGCACAGGTATGACTATCTTGATTCTGTCATAAATTTGTCATAGATGTACATGCATGACAGAAAACGTGACCTACTGTGACAAACACGTATCATCACGGAAGTGTCTTTTTTTGTAGTGGTATCTATAATTTTTTATTGTTCCATGCTGTTATATTATCATTCTTGAATGTTTTACAATCATTTTATATCATTTTTTGGGACTAACCTATTGACATAGTGCCCAGTGCCAGTTGCTGTTTTTTGCTTCTTTTTTACATCGCAGGAAATCAATATCAAACGGAGTCAAAATGCAGTGAAACTTTTTGTGGATTTTTTCAGGACCAGAAGACACCAGTTGGGCCAAGAAAGTACCCGAGGGGAGCACAACCCACCAGGGCGCGCCTGTTGGTGTCAAAACTGGCGGATCTCGGGTAGGGGGTCCCGAACTATGCGTCTAGGATCGATGGTAACAGGAGATGGGGGACACGATATTTACCCAGGTTCGGGCCCTCTCTATGGAGGTAATACCCTACTTCCTGTTGCTAATATCTCGAGCTCCAGCGCCCAAGCTCTCATCTCCTTTCCACTCAAGCAAGCACTCAACCATGTCCGGATCCAGAGGTCAGGGCAAGTGGATGGTCTCCTCCCTCAAGGAGGAGGACATTACTGAGCTTCGGGCGACCGGATATTTGGCGAAGGAAATCACCCACCATCTGCCGGCCGAGGGACAAGTCGTCCCCACGCCGAAGCCCACCAAGAGGGTAGTATTCATCCCCCATTTCTTCCGCAGGCTAGGTTCCCACTCCACCCTTTCGTCCGCGGGATGATGTATTATTACGGGATAGATTTCCGTGATCTGTCCCCAAATTCCTTCCTCAACATCTCAGTGTTTATCGTCGTATGTGAGGCCTTCCTCCGCATCCAACCCCACTTCGGGCTATGGCTCAAAGTCTTCAACGTGAAGCCGAAGGTGGTGGATAGCCAGCACGCGGAGTGCGGAGGAGCCATGGTGAGTAAGTTGTCCAACGTCTCCTGGCCGAAAGGCACTTTCGTGGACACAGTAAAGGAATGGCAGAAACAGTGGTTCTACATCACAGAACCCCGCGGCACCACCTGGGCCGCAGCTGCCGAATTCCGCTCCGGTGCTCCCATGCGACTCACCTCCTAGGTCGAGAAGAGTCCGGACTGGTGTTCGCCTGACGAGCTGATAGCGCTGCAGACGCGCGTTCAAAGCATGGTAACCAAAAATGTCAAGCTTGTTGATGTAATCCAGGTGATGCTAGTTCGCCGGATTCTCCCGTGCCAGCGCAGAAGTCGCCCTCTGTGGGAGTTTAATCTGAAGAAGCACCAAACCCTGGAGAGGCTCTTCAAAACTACTCACGAAGGTGCCTGGAAGTTGCTCTTTAAGGGCAACGAGAAACCGCCGGCCACGGATTCAGATCGTGGTCACGATTGTAAACACCCCGCCAGCGAGGTATGTTATTTTCGGCGTATCCCCTACTTGTTTGTTTCGAGGATGACGTCTGAGCTTTTAGCAATTGCTTTTTCAGGACTGGATGGAGAGGGCGAAGGGGATCTAGTGTCTGGCTCCGCTGCCTGAAGAACCGGTCATCCCGCGTCTAGCGAAGATGCTGGTGCCGGCACCATATAAGGCGCCGGAGAAGAAAGCCAAGGGGGCCAAAAAAGGCCCCCGCCGCAAGGGTACTTCAGACATGACGTCCGGAGACGAAGAGACCCATTCCTCCGTTCCTGAGGAGGACGACGAGGAAGAGGAGGAGGAGGAGGAGAACAACCATCCCCCCGAGGAGGGAAAGAAGAAGAGGGCAGCTTCCGCGCATCTAGAGGCGGAAACGCCCAAGAAGGGGAAGGGCGTCCCAGCTGTCAACACCGCGTGGGACGTTGATAGCAGTCCGGAACGACGCCCTCGCACTAAGCCCCAGGCCGCATCATAAGTGTCATGACTCGTACATGCGCATATCCGGCCCTTTCTCTTCATCACCTTGATATGGTTAACTGTACTATTGCAGTCTGGCCCGCGACCACACCCAGCGATCCTCATCCGGAGGTTCGTTGGATCCGATGGAAATGGCCAGCATGTCGCCGCCGCCCGCTTATTCCCCCGTGGCCAGGGACGACACCGAAGTGTTGTCCCGGAGGACCGCTCCGAGCTGGGAAGGAGCCCAGGATGCTGTCCGGGAGGCGCCACAAGGCGAGACCTCCACTGCCGGACGCATGAGGGAGCAGATCCCCATGGAGACTGGCGAAGAGGGCCGTATTCAGTTCGGCCCTCAGCCGAATACGATTCTGGAGACCCATATGGCTCCGGAGTAGGGCGAGCAGCCCCCTTCGAAGGAGGGGGGTGCGCCGACTCCACTGGTGGCCCCTGTCCAACCAGGGGCGCCAGATAACCTGATGGAGGCGCTACGAGGCGCCTCCGTTGTGGACGAGCACTGTGTCCTTATGGGTGCGGTGATCGAGAAGGTTCAGTCCGCCAAGAGTGGACTGAACAAAGCTTGCAGCAACCTGTTGACAGGTTTCGAGGTAAATGACGTAGAAAGAGAAAAACCCCATGTAGACGGTAGCCCCTGAGACACTGTCCGGTGTTCGGCTAGAAGAACCAGACAGAGGATCAATCCTTTGTTATAGGAGACTAACTTAATATGTATGAATAAGCAAGCGTCGCTGTTGGCCGCAACCTCGCATGCTGCCGAAGTCTCTGAACTAAAGCAGAGGCTGGAGCGGACCGAGAACGAGCTCGGCGAGGTGAAGATTCGGCTCCAAGAGAAGCAAGGTGAGTGACGACTTGCTGTGTGTTCGGAAAGAATACGCGCTGTATATTGACTGTAGTGTCGTAATATGTGCAGGAGCCGCGACCGAGGTTGAGGCCCTAAAAAAGGCCCTGGGTGAAGCCAAGGGGAAGGCTGTCCAGTAGCAAGCCGCCCGTAAAAAGCTCAAGGCCCGGGTCAAGGAGGTTCAGAAGGAGCTCCAGGACGCGGTGAAGAAGTGCGAAGCCTTGGAGCGCGAGGCGTAGGTTCGAGAGACCAAACTTACCAAAGCTCGCCAGAGCGCGGAGGCCGCAAAAAATGAAGCCCGGGGCGCTCTCCAGGAGATCCAGGAGGCCGAGAAGATCACAGCGGGTAAGGAATTTAACATGCAAAGCAAGTATGCGGAGAGGAACTACCTTTTACTAACCCGGATTCGGAGTTGCCCAGGGGCGTTTGCGGATCTACCACGCAGCGTGTCCGATGCTGCGGAGTTCTTCCGAGCCAGAGAAGGGAGCTCCACGGAGAAGCTGTTCTGGTCGCAGTACGTTGTGCCAGAGCATCCGGTGCCCTTTACCGACCAGCTGAAACAGTTGGTGGAGCTGCATAGGGTGGCCAAACTAGCCATGAAGGATTTGATGATCCGACTGTGGCCAGCCGAAGCTATGCCCGGCAGCTACTTCGGACTCGTGAGGAGGCTGGTGGAAGCCTGTCCGCGGCTGGACACTGTCAAGCGATCAGTCTGCATCAAAGGTGCCCGCATGGCCTTCGCCCGTTGCAAGATGTGGTGGGCGAAGATGGACGTCGTTGAAGTGGCCAGAGGGCCGCCAGAGGGCAAGGAGCACCGCACACCCGAGCGTTATTTTGCGGATGTCCTAGAAGGGTCTCGACTTGTAGCAGCGCAGTGCGGGCAGGACATCATTTTCGAATGAATACATTTGTGTTGTCTTTGCTTTGTATGATTGAAACAAAGTCGGTTTGTAATATAATGTTTGTTATGTTTTGATTGTTTCCTCCTATGCGGCCGTGGTGTATGGAATTTTGAGGGTTGGCCAGTCGTCGGCTTCTGCCCTCATGTAGGTAGTACGGAGGTGTTCGGGATGGAATCTAAACAATCTTGATCCAATTATATGGTCCTTGAAGGAGTTGTTTAGCGCAACGAACCAGGCAATCAGACTATGCGGCTTAAACGCCCTCACTTAGCCATAGGAGTTTTATAATAAAACATGGGCGCAGCCCCTGGTATACAAACCAGGGTGCTGTCAGCGTCTGATCGGCAAGTATCGATCCTTCGCATAATGCGGAAAAAATCTCCAGCGATTTGTAACCCTCGAACAGCTGACCGGCTCTCGCCGCATCATGACAGTCAGTTTTCGGCTTTCTCTACTGAGGTTCTCATCCGTTTTAGAACAGGGCACAATCGCAGTACTTCTCCCTTTACTGCCCTAGCCGATGTAGCGGAACGTAGGGTAGCAAGCACAGGAGCCGGGCAATCCAACTATTGACCAAAGACATGATTCGGAGCCAATGCATATAATGCTAAATTCGGGGTGCCGAATTTTTCTATAAGAAGTGTTCGGACTTTGTTGCCGTGTTATGGGGCGATGAGGAGCCCCTCGCGAATATGAAACATACCAGAAATGTACGGATGCTAGAAAAGAAGTAATTAAAGGAAAACAGAAGGAGAACAGAGATAGTATCTGGGGCCTTTGAACTCGGACCATGAACTGTTTCCATTATAGTTGGATTAATGCGTCAAAGCACATTGATACAAAATAGTGTAATAGGCAACCGGCTATTTGACATGCCACAACTAAAGGAGAGCTACAGTTGAGTACTGAAAGAAAGAGGTAGAGTGATCGCTGGATTGTCCTCTAGGGCTTCCCCAGTATACCTGTGCTCTGTGCCCATCTGGTGTACTTATCCTTTGACAGGACCAGTAATCAGGCCGTCGAAGGGGGCCTGTATAAAAGAAACCTGAAAAAAGGGAAAAGGAAATAATGAAGTTATATGTGAGCCTGGGATCGGTCTAGCCGAACTGTGGATCACGAGCTAGCTGTGCCTCCGTCGATGCCCATGGAATTTTGAGTGCGTAATTATGTACGCGTGGTATGAATGCCACTACCTCATTGGGACTGGGACGGAGGACGAATTGCTAATCAAGCTCTTGATGAGCCGAGCTGTCCTGTTGCAGTGTGGTCTGAACTCTCTTAGTGGTGTCCAGGGGCTCGGCAGCCGGATTTTGGTTCTGCTTGAGAAGGCCGCTCTGTACCTCTGCTGCTAGGGCGGCTGTGTGCTCCTCTGTTCGGAGGGAGCGTTCGGTGTTGCCATTGACTGTTATGACACCGCGTGGACCGGGCATCTTGAGCTTGAGATAAGCATAGTGTGGCACTGCGTTGAATTTAGCAAACGCGGTTCGTCCGAGCAGTGCATGGTAGCCGTTGCGGAAAGGGACGATATCGAAGATTAACTCTTCGCTTCGGAAGTTATCCAGAGAACCAAAAACCACCTCCAGCGTGAGTGAGCCCGTACAATGGGCCTCTACGCTTGGTATGACTCCTTTAAAGGTAGTCTTTGTGGGTTTGATTCGTGAGGGATTAATGCCCATCTTCCGCACTGTATCCTGATAGAGCAGGTTGAGGCTGCTACTACCGTCCATTAGGACTCGTGTTAGGTGAAATCCGTCGATGATTGGGTCGAGGACCAGTGCGGCCGAACCGCCATGGCGGATACTAGTTGGGTGATCTCGACGATCGAAGGTGATCGGGAATGACGACCACGGATTGAATTTTGGGGCGACTGGCTCTACCGCATAGACGTCCCTGAGTGCTCGCTTGCGCTCCCTTTTGGGGTTGTGTGTAGCGTATATCATGTTCACCGTTTTGACTTGAGGGGGAAATTTCTTCTGCCCCCCAATGTTCGGCTGCCGGGGCTCTTCCTCCTCGTCCTCACTTGGTGATCCCTTTTCTTTGTTCTCGGCATTGAACTTGCCAGCCTGTTTGAAAACCCAACAATCTCTGTTGGTATGATTGGCTTGTTTGCCTGGGGTGCCATGTATCTGGCACGGACGATCGAGTCTGCGGTCCAAGCTGGATGGTCCCTCATTGTTCCTTTTATAGGGCTTCTTCCGCTGGCCGGACTTGGAGCCGCTGAATCCGGCGTGAACTGTCGTGTCATCGGTGTTATCGCCATTACTTCGGCGTTTGTGTTTATTGCGCCGGAGCTTGCCGGTGCTGTTTTTGGCCTCAGAGGGGCCTGCCTCGTTGGTTGTGTTTGTACTACGAGCTAGCCAACTATCCTCACCTGCGGAAAAGCGGGTCATTAGTGCCGTGAGGGCTGCCATAGACTTCGGTTTTTCTTGGCCGAGGTGGCGGGCAAGCCATTCGTCGCGGATGCCGTGTTTGAAGGCCACTAGGGCTTTGGCATCTGGACAGTCAACGATCTGGTTCTTTTTGGTTAGGAACCTAGTCCAGAATTTTCTGGCTGATTCTCCAGGTTGTTGAACTATATGACTTAAGTCATCGGCATCTGGTGGCCGGACATAAGTGCCTTGGAAGTTGTCGAGAAAAGCTTCTTCCAAGTCCTCCCAGCTGCCGATAGAATTTTTAGGTTGGCTATTCAGCCAGTGTCTAGCTGGCCCTTTTAATTTTAGTGGGAGGTATTTGATGGCGTGGAGGTCGTCTCCTCGGGCCATATGGATGTGGAGAATAAAATCTTCGATCCACACTGCGGGATCGGTTGTGCCGTCGTATGATTCAATATTGATGGGCTTGAACCCCTCGGGGAATTCGTGATCCAGTACTTCATCTGTGAAGCAGAGAGGGTGTGCGGCGCCTCTATATCGGGCCGCGTCACGGCGCACCTCCGATGAAGTCCGTCTGCGGTTATCAGCCCGGGCGTGACTGGGTTTGTCACGTCCGAATAGGTAGCCGTCATCCCGAGGTGGGAAGCGTCCTCGCGATCCATAGATTGATCTGGTGTGTTCTGCTCTACTGTCCAGGTCCTGCCGAAGGTCGTATGTATGGTCCTGAGCTGTTCTGTCCCTGTTTTTACGAGGCAGTGGGCGGGCTGTTGTTCAGCCTGAGTTGCCGTTTTATCTCGACCGCGAGGTGGTCGGTCCGCCGCACTATCCCGACTGCGTGGTGGTCGTTCCGCATTACGCGAGGGAGGTATGGGATCTGATGCCTCTTGGCTGGGTGCTGGGGGCCGTATTCTTCGGCTGCCAGGACATCGGTCCATCTGTCAATGAGTAGGTCTTGATCGGCTTGGAGCTGCTACTACTTTTTCTTCAGGCTTCTTGCAGTAGCTATTAGCTGGCGCTTGAAGTGCTCCTGCTCGAGGGGTGCCTCAGGCACGATGAAATCCTCGCTGCCGAGGCTCTCCTCATCCTCGGAGACTGGACGATAACTATCATCATCCGGGTCATTGGGCATGGCCTGTTTATCAGGGTTAATTTGCCCGTTGTCTTGTTCCTCCTGTTCGGATGCAGCTCCAACAGGGTCTTCATTGTTTTCGGCGTCGCCCGGAGTACTATTTTCTCCTGTGCCAGTGTTGCCATCTTTTGAACGACGAGGCTTAGAACGGCGTTTAGGGTGCCGGCGCTTGGACTGTGTCTCAGAAGGTTTATTCGCAACTGGATCTTCTTTGTCATCGTCGCTAGTTTTTTTAGGTGTGTCAACCATGTACACATCGTATGAAGAGGTGGTCGTCCAACGTCCAGTGAATGGCAGGTCTTGGCCTTGCTCCTTGTCGGCATCGTCGCCCATACCGTCGATGTCTTCGGAACCATAATCAAGCACGTCGGTTAGGTCATCGACAGTGGCTATAAAGTGGGTGGCGGTTGGGAAGCAAAATTCCCCATCATCAGCCTCAATCTCGAACCGAACATAGTTCGGCTGTGAGTCCTTCTCCAAGGACAAATTCTTTAAAGAATTTAGCACATCACCCAAAGGTGAGTGCTGGAATATGTCTGCGGTGCTGAATTCAAAAATCGACAACCAATCCAGCTCGGTGTCCGCGGGCGTACATGGTCCGGAACTTATAGACGGAGACGAGCCCGGAGTTTCGTGACGCAAATATTGCAGGGTGTCGAGTCCGTGTGTGGCTCCAGCGCCGCGGACTCTGTGGCCTCGGATGGCTCGACCTGCTCCGGTTCTAAGGCCGTTGCAGCAACAGGAACCACCTCCTGGATGTGATCCGATGACCAATTTAAGTCATGTTCATCGGGACAAAGGGGAGCGATCGTCGCGGTCTCGAATCCATTGAAGATCAAGTCTCCGCGTAGTTCAAGCTTCCGAATCTGACCTGATGGCCAGGGGCATAGCTATCGATCTGCTCTAGATGGCCAAGTGAGTTGGCCCGCAGTACGAAGCCGCCGAACACAAAGATCTGTCCGGGGAGGAAGGTTTCTCCTTGGACGGCGTCACTATCGACGACTGAAGGGGCCATCGAACCTTTCGTCGACAACACAGTGGAACTCTCAATCAAAGCACCAATGTCGGTGTCAAAACCGGCGGATCTCGGGTAGGGGGTCCTGACCTGTGCGTCTAGGATCGATGGTAACAGGAGACGGGGGACACAATGTTTACCCAGGTTCGGGCCCTCTCTATGGAGGTAATACCCTACTTCCCGCTTGATTGATCTTGATGAATATGAGTATTACAAGAGTTGATCTACCACGAGATCGTACTGGCCAAACCCTACAAGTCTAGCATGTATGACTATGGTCATGAATATCCTATCCGGACTACGCCCTCCGGTTTATATAGACACCGGAGGGATCTAGGGTTACATAGAGTCGGTTACATAGGAAGGAATCATCATAGCTAATCTCCAAGCTTGCCTTCCACGCCAAGGAGAGTCCAATCCGGACGCGGGTAGAGTCTTCGGCCTTCATGTCTTCACAGCCCACCAGTCCGGCCCATGGATAACAAGCCGGACGCCCGAGGACCCCTTAGTCTAGGACTCCCTCAGCGCCTGGGGGCCCAGGCGTGCCCAGGTGGGTTGTGCCCACCTCGGTGGCCTCCCGCACTGCCTCTTTGCTCTATAAATACCCCAATATTCCAGAAACCCTAGGGGAGTCGACGAAAATCAATTCTAGCCGCCGCAAGTTCCAGAACCACCAGATTCAATCTAGACACCATCACAGAGGGGTTCATCATCCTCATTGGTGCCTCTCCGATGATGCGTGAGTAGTTCATTGTAAACCTACGGGTCCGTAGTTAGTAGCTAGATGGCTTCCTCTCTCTCTTTTGATTCTCAATACAATGGTCTTTTGGAGATCTATTTAATGTAACTCTTTTTGCGGTGTGTTTGTTGGGATCCGATGAACTTTGAGTTTATGATCAGATCTATGTTTTTATCCATGAAAGTTATTTGAATCTTTTGATCTCTTATATGCATGATTACTTATAGCCTCGTATTTCTTCTTTGAATCTTTGGTTTAGTTAGGCCGACTAGATCGATTTTGCTTGCCATGGGAAGAGGTGCTTTGTGATGGGTTCCATCTTACGGTGCTTGATCCCAGTGACAGAAGGGGAACCGACACGTATGTATCGTTGCTATTAAGGATAACAAGATGGGGTCTATTTCTACATAAATAGATCTTGTCTACATCATGTCATCGTTCTTATTGCATTACTCTGTTTTTCCATGAACTTAATACACTAGATGCATGTTGGATAGCGGTCGATGTGTGGAGTAATAGTAGTAGATGCAGGCAGGAGTCGGTCTACTAATCTTGGACGTGATGACTATATAATGATCATTGCCTGGATATCATCATGATTATTTGAAGTTTTATCAATTGCCCAACAGTAAAAAAATTACCCACGGTATGCTATTTTTCTCGAGAGAAGCCACTAGTGAAATCTACGGCCCCAGGGTCTCTTCTTTATTATATTTGCCTTTGAGATCTATTTTCATTCGCTTTTATTTTCAGATCTATTAGTACAAAAATACAAAAATACCTTGCTGCAATTTTATTTATTTATTTTATCTCACGTTCCCGCGAGATCTATTTATCCAATCTACTACAATTTTACCTATCTTTTTACCCGTGAGGGATTGACAACCCCTCTCTTACATCGGGTTGCAAGTATTTTTTCTTTGTGTGCAGGAGCTGTTTACGTGGTGTTGCGTGGTTCTCCTACTGGTTCGATAACCTTCGTTTCATCACTGAGGGAAATACCTACCGTTGTTGTGCTGCATCGACCCTTCCTCTTTGGGGAAATACCGACGTAGTTCAAGCCAACATCAAAAGGAATTTATGGCGCCATTGCCGGGGAGATATCACCAACATCTACCAGGTTCCTAATCACAAATATCATCTCCTTGCAATGTACATTATTTGCCATTTGCCTCTCGTTATCCTCTCCCCCACTTCGCAAAAATTTGCGTTTTATTCGCCCTCTTTTTCGTTCGCCGTTTTCTCGTCAGATATGTTTTGTGTGCAACTTTGTTTTTCATCTTTTGTCATTATGGATAGTTCTTCCTCTATTGCGTGCACCCCCGAGAACGAAGTTCTTAATTTCAAACAAAGGGGAGGGGAGAATCTAAAAGATGCTTGGTACAGGATTTGCAATGCTCATAATAGATCTATTCGCAAGCAATCTACCGTTGTTCTTCTTTGTTGTTTTTATGTGGGCATAACCACTTGTTATAGATTCATCCTTGATACGATTACCGGTGGAAATTTCTTGATGTGTCCCTCTCTTGATGCTTTTGATGCTATGAGAAATTTAGTGGGTTCACCACCGCTTATGATTAATGAAACAACTTTGACTCTTGAGCATGTTATGGAAAGACTAGATGTTATTGAAAAGAAAATGCTTACCAAAGAACATTTTGAAAACTTGATAAAAAGATGCATAATTTTGCTACTAAATTTGGGTCAAAACGGGAGAAGTTTTTAAGTTGTTAAAAGAAAAGGGGACCGTAATTCATGAAAGAATTGAAGAAAGCCCGTCTCGGATTGAAAAAGTGGAAGAAATCTTTAGTAATCTAAGTATGGCTTTTGCTTCCGCTAAAACTATCGAAAAAACTCTCGTAAAAATTAGCAGATTACTCAAGTTACTAAGAACAATGGTGCAACTTCTAGTGATAATAAAGGAGATCTTAAAATGATTAGTATTCACCCGAATTTTGTTGAAGTTGTAAGAGATCCCATTGATAAGAATGAGTTTCTCAATTTTATGCCTAGAAGTTTTGCTATTTTACTTGCTAATTCTTCAAATAAATCTAATTGTGTGATTGAAGAGTTGGAGACCAAAGATGACAACACTTAGATCCTTTGCATTATGCCTAGCTAGGGGCGTAAAATGATAGCGCTCGTTGGGAGGCAACCCAACTTGTATCTTTTTGCTTTTTGGTTTTCTTGCTCTTTTCAATAAAATACCCAATTATGCCTCTGATTAGAAGTGTTTTGTGGTTTAAATTACTATTTGTGCCAAGCAAAGCCTTTGGGATCATTTGGGTGATAGTTGATTTGATCTTGTTGAAAAACAGAAACTTTTGCGCTCAGAAAAATAATTTCCATAAATCACAGAAACGTGATTTTGCTCTGAATTTTTTACACAAGATTGATATACAAATTTCCCATGTTGTCCTAATTTTTCAGAATTTTTGGAGTTACAGAAGTATATGAAGTTCCCTGATTGCTACAGACTGTTCTGTTTTTGACAGATTCCGTTTTCTTTGCGTTGTGTGCTTATTTTGATGATTCTATGCTTTCCTTTGAAGAGTTTTTGCCATAGAAAAGTTGGAATACAGTAGATATAATGCAAAAATAAAATATGAATGGGTTTGCAACAGTACTTAAAGTAGTGATTTGTTTTCTTATACTAACAGATCTCACAAAGGTTTTGTTGAGTTTTGTGTGATTGAAGTTTCAAGTTTTGGGTGAGATCGCGATGGATGAAGGAATAAGGATTAGCAAAAGGCTGAGCTTGGGGATGCCCGAGGCACCCCAAGATAATATTCAAGAAGTATCAAGCAACTAAGCTTGGGGATGCCCCTGAGTGGCATCCCCTCTTTCTTCTAACGACCATCGGTATTTTACTTGGAACTATATTTTTATTCGTCACATATTATGAGTTTTGCTTGGAGCGTCTTGTATGATATGAGTCTTTGCTTGTTTTGCTTTTTATTTTAAGTCATGAATCCTTGCTAGACACACCTATTTGAGAGAGCCAAAATTATGCTATGCTTGCTCCTATGCTTCACTTAAATTTTTAGAGCCTTGGAATTGCTCTAGTGCTTCACTTATATCTTTTTGAGCACGGTGTGCTTTGTTATCCTTGAAGAGATTCTCTCATGCTTCACTTAGATTAATTTGAGAGAAATAAATATGATGCTCATGTTCTTCACTTATATTTGTTTGAGCTTATTAAAAGCAACATATAAAACTAGTTCCAAAGTGATAGATATCCAAGGAGGATATAATAAAAACTTTCATGAAGATCATTGGACAAAATAAACTTGGTTCTTTGTAATAGTTTTGAGATATGATGATAGTGATATGTGAGTCATGTTGATGAATAATTATGCTTTGGTAAGAATATTGGTGTTAAGGTTTGTGATTCCATATGCAAGCACAAAAGTCAATAGTTATGCAATGAAATTACATCCTACTTGTGGTGCATTATTCGGTGTTAGTTATGCTTAATGCCCGCTTATGAGATTTTTCGTTTCTTGGTTGGATGCTTCTCAATCTTTTGCTAGCCTTCATTTGCACTAAGTATGATCACTACTTGTGCATCCAAAATCCTTAAACCCAGTCTTTGCCACATGAGTCCACTATACCTACCTATATGCGGTATTCCTTTGCCGTTCTAAGCAAATTTGTATGTGCCATCTCTAATTATCAAAATAAATTTCTCTTTTGTGTGCTCGTACCGCTCATGAAACGGTAGGGGGTGGCTGATATATTTCCATGCTAGATGTGTTATTCTCAAGATCAGTGTTTATTCACTTGTCATTGCACGAGAGCACGGCAAAGGTATTAGGGATGCCGAGTCCCGAAATGAAAAATGAATTTACTTTATGTTGTCAAATAATAAATTCCTTGGAAAGTGTTGGTATGGAAGGCACCAGTGGATACGGTTAGCCATGTAAAGTGAAAGTATGGTGGAAAAAGGAATAAACTTTATTTTCTGGTTGGGAACCACCTATGATATATCTAGCATGAAAAGTATTGGGAACTACTCGATCGGCTTCGTTGACAGGAAAAGCATGCCCCCCAAAATGTTTTATCTCTATCTCTTCCGCTTTGAGCTCTAGCACCTCTACAAATCCCTACTTCCCTCCGCGAAGGGCCTTTCTATTTACTTTATGCAATTTTTATTTTTACTTGAGTCTCCATCTTCTCTTATAAAGCACCAACTAAGGGGCACTATGATCGTACTTGAGCATTGGGTGTAGCTAATATGTGAGTGTGTTTCATGAATGGATCAATGTTTGGGCATAATGGGCTAGGGATAACTTGCTTTAGTGTTGATATTTCGAAAGACATGGTTGTTTGTTGATATGCTTGAGTATTAAAGTCCTCATGTCAAAACTAGACTATTGCTTTGAACCATATAAAAGTCCAAATGTCCATGCTACAAAGAAAAGAATATGTGATGAACATGTTAGGCAGCATTCCACATCAAAAATTCTGTTTTTATCATTTACCTACTCGAGGACGAGTATGAATTAAGCTTGGGGATGCTGATATGTCTCCAACGTATCTATAATTTTGATTGTTCCATGCTGTTATATTATCATTTTTGAATGTTTTACAATCCTTTTATATCATTTTTTGGGACTCACCTATTGATATAGTGCCTAGTGCCAGTTGTTTTTTTTTTTGCTTGTTTTTTACATCGCAGGAAATCAATATCAAACGGAGTCCAAATGCAGCGAAATTTTTTGTGGATTTTTTCTGGACCAGAAGACACCTGTTGGGCCAAGAAAGTACCTGAGGGGAGCTCTGAGGGGAGCACAACCCACCAGGGCGCACCTGGGGGCCCAGGCGCGCCCAGGTGGGTTGTGCCCACCTCGGTGGCCTCCCGCACCGCCTCTTTGCTCTATAAATACCCCAATATTCCAGAAACCCTAGGGGAGTCGACGAAAATCAATTCCAGCCGCCGCAAGTTCCAGAACCACCAGATCCAATCTAGACACCATCATGGAGGGGTTCATCATCCTCATTGGTGCCTCTCCGATGATGCGTGAGTAGTTCATTGTAGACCTACGGGTCCGTAGTTAGTAGCTAGATGGCTTCCTCTCTCTCTCTTTTGATTCTCAATACAATGGTCTCTTGGAGATCTATTTGATATAACTCTTTTTGCGGTGTGTTTGTTGGGATCCGATGAACTTTGAGTTTATGATCAGATCTATGTTTTTATCCATGAAAGTTATTTGAATCTTTTGAGATCTTATATGCATGATTACTTATAGCCTCGTATTTCTTCTTCGAATCTTTGGTTTACTTAGGCCGACTAGATCGGTTTTCTTGCCATGGGAAGAGGTGCTTTGTGATGGGTTCGATCTTACGGTGCTTGATCCTAGTGACAGAAGGGGAACCGACACGTATGTATCGTTGCTATTAAGGATAACAAGATGGGGTCTATTTCTACATAAATAGATCTTGTCTACATCATGTCATCGTTCTTATTGCATTACTCCGTTTTTCCATGAACTTAATACACTAGATGCATGCTGGATAGTGGTCGATGTGTGGAGTAATAGCAGTAGATGCAGGCAGGAGTCGGCCTACTAATCTTGGACGTGATGCCTATATAATGATCATTGCTTGGATATCGTCATGATTATTTGAAGTTTTATCAATTGCCCAACAGTAATTTTTTACCCACCGTATGCTATTTTTCTCGAGAGAAGCCACTAGTGAAATCTACGGCCCCCAGGTCTCTTCTTTATTATATTTGCCTTTGAGATATATTTTTATTCGCTTTTATTTTCAGATCTATTAATCCAAAAATACAAAAATACCTTGCTGCAATTTTTATTTATTTATTTTATCTCGCGATCCTGCGAGGTCTATTTATCCAATCTACTACAATTTTACCTATCTTTTTACCCGTGAGGAATTGACAACCCCTCTCTTACGTTGGGTTGCAAGTATTTGTTCTTTGTGTGCAGGAGTTGTTTACGTGGTGTTGCATGGTTCTCCTACTAGTTCGATAACCTTGGTCTCATCATTGAGGGAAATACCTACCGTTGATGTGCTGCATCATCCCTTTCTCTTTGGGGAAATACCGACGTAGTTCAAGCCAACATCAGTGAGCATGTGTCCAAGGTCGACTATCCAACTAAAGTCGATCTTGATAGGATGAACAAGTTCGGCATGTGCAAGGTGCCTGGCAGCTCATGCTACCTCGAGTTTGATGAGTGGAAACAAAATGAACCGGTTGGGCATCCTCTCATGAAGATCTGGGTCAGATTCTTTGGGGTTCCGCCCAAACCACTTAACGACTTTCTTGAGACCTGGTGCCTTGGTTCTCTTATTGGCAAGGCCGAGGACGTTGATATGTCATTCACTCGCAAGCATGGCATTGCGAGATTGCGTGTTGGAGTGATTGATGTGGAGGCAGTGCCTGCTTATTTATCTTGGTTTTATGATGGTCTAGGATATGATCTAAAACTTGAGATTGAGGGATACCCATTGGCTATGAACGCAGACAAAGGAAAGGATTCCTCCGATGGCACGGATGGTACTCATGGACGATAGGATGATCTGATGGACCACGATAAGCGTGGAGATCCACCTGCGTCTTCCGGAGGGATGGGACAGTCGTCCACGTCCACGACCCCGGCGACCACGACACCTGATCCCGCTTCGACGCCCATGGCAGGGCTTCGCTTCGGGTCATTTGGTGCTGTTTTGGCGCTTGGGCGCCTTTGGGGTGATCGGGTGGAGAGAGCTAACCCAGCAAAGCAGGAGCTGCCTCCGTTATCGCCCGTCTGTTTCACCTTTTCTGAGGGTGGCTCTAGTATGGCGGCGTCCCCGGAGTCACCTAGGGGGAGGAGCTCGAGGCAGGCGTCCTCACTTCTTGCTTCCCCTACTGATATGGTGGTTCCTTCTGCCGCAGTGGTGGCTTATCCGTCCATGATGCCTCGGAGTGCTGCTACTTCACCAGGCGGCAGCTGTGGGGGAGACTTCTGGGGCCACTTCGACTCTGACTCCACAGGGGGTCACGACTTCACCACAGTTGTCGCAGGAGGTGACGACTGTGGCAGCGACGTCTGAGGTCGTGGTTCAGATGCTGGTACCAGAGGCGGGCGCTCCGGTGCTACATCCAGCCATGACGCCTCGGGGCGCTGCTACTTCACCACAGCTGTCGCAGGAGGCGGCAGCTGTGGGGGAGACTTCTGGGGCCACTTCGACACTAACTCCACAGGGGGTCACGACTTCACCACAGTTGTCGCAGGAGGTGACGACTATGGCGGCGACGTCTGAGGTCGTGGTTCAGATGCCGGTACCGGTGGCGGGCACTCCGGTGCCACATCCCACAGCTTCATCTGTTGTACGGGTGATGAACTTCTTCGACCAAGAGGTGGTGGCCTTTGGAGGGATCCCAGATCCGACCTCTGGAGGGAGGAGGTCGAGCTGGCGTATTCAGGAGCAGCCGGATGCTGATGACCTGCAGCTGGGGCGCGCAATGCGGACGGCCAAGATTCGAGACATTGAGTCTTCTACAGGTTTGTTAGTTAACACCAATTTTCAGTTCTGCATTTTTCTGAGCATGATATTATACATAGAACGGATAAATTGGGCATTTCTCTGGGAGATAGCGAACGTGAAGTAGCTACTTCTATTAATGAGCTTCTTGATATAGAAACGGATAGAACGATGACTATGCTTAAAAATATTGCAGTTGTCAAACCGATGAAAGAGAGTGAGATTAATGAGTTGGGTGTTTGTGAATTGGAGGGTTTATGCGAGGATCTAGTTCCTACGAGTCTTCTTGATTCGGAGACCTTGGACGTGGAGGGGCATGTGGCCACTCTGCAATCATGTGAAGGTCTCGGCGACGATTCCAGTCATGCGGACAGTGAGCTCATGCCAGAGGCACCTAGACGTAAACGTCAAAAAAGGTATATGGCCTTTCAACTGTGCGTCGAAGTGCTAGGATTAAGTTCAGGAAGAAATTTCATGATGATCCATGCGAGGCATTTTTTGGAATAGCAGAGGTCTTAGGGACTTGGCTAAGCGTAGGTTTTTGGCGGAGGCTTCTCTGGAATAGAAGCTTGACTTTGTTGCGTTGCTTGAGACATGACGTCATAATTTCACCTCGCAGTTCCTTGGGACAATTTCGGGTGGTATTTATTTCGATTGGCATTGTTTGCCACCTTGGGGAAGATTTGGTGGGATCTTACTCGGAGTCAACTGCGAGACTCTTGAGGTGGTAAACGTATTCTGGGGTGAATTTGCAGTGAAATTCCATGTGCGATCGAAAGTTGACGGGTTCAGGTGGGCTCTAGTGGCTGTGTACGGGGCGGCACAACCTGAGCTCAAACCAGACTTCCTTGCAGATCTAGTTAGGATTTGTGGGGGCGAGACTCTACCAATTCTGGTTGGTGGAGATTTCAACATTATTAGAAGAAGAGAAGAAAAAAATAATGACAACTTTGATGGCAGATGGTCCTTTATGTTCAATGCGGTTATCGAAAGCCTGGACCTGCGAGAGATCAACCTCACAGGAAGGCAATTTACTTGGGCAAACAATCTTCCGAATCCGACGTATGAAAAGCTTGATAGGGTTCTTACGAGTACAGAGTGGGAACAAAAATTTCCTTTCGTGAAGGTGCAGGCGTTACAGAGGGGAATATCTGATCATACACCCCTTCTTGTTGACTTCGGTGAGGTGGCTCACCGGGGAAACAAGAATGTCTTCTCTTTTGAAACTGTGTGGTTCAAGAGAGAGGATTTCCTTGAGTTGATAGCAAGGGAATGGGCCGCGGAACAAAGGGGTGAGTCCAAGATCAAAAGATGGCAGTATAAGATTAGACATCTTAGACAGTTCTTGAGAGGCTAGGCTAAGAACAATAGTGGCATATATAGACAAGAGAAAGAAAGATTGATGAAGATTATTAACGATCTAGACATAAAAGCCGAGAGCACTTCCCTGGACATGGATGAGCGAGTGACTAAAAGAGAAGCTGAGGTCAGCTTGGCGAAGCTTCTTAGAGAAGAGGAGATGAAATGAGCACTTAGAGCGAAAGTGCGCCGGGTTGTTCAAGGGGATAAAAACACACAATTTTTCCATATGATTGCCAATGGGAAACATAGGAAAAAGAGAATCATACAGCTTGAACAAGATGAGGGTACAATTGTAGGCCATGAAAATCTGAAAATGTATATTTCCAATTATTATAAAAAAATGTTTGGGGCCCCGATAGAGAATTATGTCGGCCTCGATGAGAGTATGGTGGACAATATTCCTCAACTGTGGGATGACGAGAACGAAGTTCTCACTGCCCCGTTTTCTGAGGAGGTGTTTGAAGCGATAGCACAAATGAAAAATGATAAAGCACCTGGTCCAGATGGCTTCCGAGCTGAGTTCTATAAGAAATGCTGGGGGTATTATTAAAGGAGACTTGATGCCTATGTTCCACGATCTGTTTAATGGCCACTTACAACTTTTTAAGCTAAACTTTGGCACCATCACACTGTTACCAAAGAAGGAGGAAGAAATTCGCATTGAGCAATTCAGGCTGATATGTTTGTTGAATGTGAGCTTCAAGATTTTCACAAAGGTTAGCATGAACCGTCTGACACAGATTACCCATTCTGTGGTTCAGCCAACCCAGACTGCTTTCATGCCAGGACGGCACATTCTCGAGGGAGTGGTCGTAGTACATGAGACCTTGTACGAAATTCACTCGAAGAAGCTCGATGGAGTGGTCTTCAAGGTGGATTTTGAAAAGGCTTACGATAAAGTGAAATGGCCATTTTTACAGCAGGCCTTGCGTATGAAAGGGTCCGATCATGCATGGAGGAAGCAGGTTGAATCCTTTGTACAGGGAGGCAACGTCGGAATCAAGGTAAATGATGATATTGGTCATTATTTCAGACGCTAAAAGGATTGAGACAGGGAGATCCGATGTCTCCAATCCTCTTTAATGTCGTCGTTGATATGTTGGATGTTCTTGTTAATAGAGCGAAACAAGATGGCCAAGTAGGTGGTCTTATCCCACATTTGGTAGATGGTGGGGTCTCCATTTTACAGTATGCCGATGACACCATTATTTTCATGGAACATGACCTTGTTAAGGCAAGAAACATGAAGTTAGTGCTTTGCCTTTTCGAACAACTGTCAGGACTGAAGATTAACTTTAATAAGAGTGAGCTGTTCTGCTTTGGACGCGCCAAAGAAGAGCAAGAAACTTATGAGCAGTTGTTCGGGTGTGAATTGGGTTCGTTACCCTTTACGTATTTAGGGATTCCAATTCATCACCGCAAGCTCAATAATAAAGAATGGAAATGTATTGAAGATTGGTTTTAAAAGAAACTGAGTTGCTGGAAGGGCAAACTCTTGTCTTATGGAGGAAGATTGGTTCTTATTAATTCGGTACTCACAAGTATGCCAATGTTTCTCCTTTCATTCTTTGAAGTCCTGGTTGGGGTACGAAAAAGATTGGATTTCTATCGATCTAGATTTTTTTTGGCAAATTGATGAAAACAAGGCTAAATATCGGTTGGCAAAATGGGATATAATTTGTAGACCGAAGGACCAGGGAGGCTTGGGTATTGAAAATCTGGAAGTGAAAAACAAGTGTTTGCTCAGCAAATGGTTGTACCGTCTATCAGTAGAAAGAGAAGGGGTCTGGATTCAACTGCTGCGTAATAAATATCTTTATTCCAAAACGCTCGCCCAGGTTACGGCACAACCGCCTGACTCTCCGTTCTGGAAGGGGGTGATGAGGACAAAGGTCGTCTTCTTTAACAGGACTAAATTCATTGTAGAGAATGGACAGGATACTAGGTTTTGGGAGGACACCTGGTTAGGAGAAACCCCATTAGCCTTGCAGTATCCATCCCTTTACAACATTGCACAACGGAAAGAGGTCTCTGTTGCTACAGTGTTGGGATCCATTCCTCTTAACATGCAGTTTCGGCGGTCGCTTATAGGTCAGCGGTGGGATAGATGGCTACATCTTGTGCGTAGGTTAACGGAGGTTAACCTTTTTGGTGTAGAAGACTCTTTGTACTGGAAACTATCAGGGTCAGGAGTTTTCTCGGTTAAATCCATGTACACGGATTTGATTAATACTGGGAATATCCCGAGGACAGTTCATATATGGAAAGTTAAGGTGCCATTGAAAATAAAAGTGTTTACGTGGTTTGTGCATAAGGGTGTAATTCTAACTAAAGATAATCTAGCTAAGCGTAATTGGGAAGGAAGTAAAAGATGTTGCTTTTGTGATCATGATGAAACAATAGAATATCTGTTTATCAAATGCCCGCTTGCTAAGTTACTTTGGAGAACTATTCACGTTGCGTTTAACGTCACTCCGCCTCTCACGATATCACATATTTTTGAGAACTGGTTGGCTGGGGTAGCGCCTCAGACCACGGCACATATTCGAGTGGGAGCATGTGCATTACTTTGGGCGTTATGGAATTGTTGAAATGACGTCGCCTTTAACAGACAAACCATCACCAATTTTTTGCAGGTCATCTTCAGAGCGTCTACCTGGATCCGTACGTGGTCCTTGATCAGCCATGCGGACCACAGGGCGCATATGGATATTGGGTGCAGTCGATGGGAGATGATTGCACGGGATAGATATAACCGGTTTGGATGGCGGTCTAATAATAGGATAGGTGTTTAGTCATCTAGTCCTATTTTCGCCGGTTGTGGCATTTATTTACTTCGACTTTTTGCTTATGTTCGAGACTACTTGGTTGAATCTTTTATTTTAATAAATGGTTGTGTGCATCAAGAGATGCACAGGCCGGGGGCACGCCTCCTTTTCAAAAAAAAAACATCCTGTGAATTTATCTGACAAAGCAAACGTCACAGCTAGCACTTCTGGCGGTACATCTACTTGGAAAAAGTGGATTTATCTGTGTCTACTGTGGATTTTCATCCTGTGATTTTTTTTAGGAAGTTCATGTCCAGTTTGTGAAGGAAACAAAAGAACATCCTAATTCTGGAGCTTTTGTTACCGTGGAGGAGCAGTTCCAAGATATGTGTATGAGCCATGTTGTTACAATTCCACAATCACCTCATACAAATGTTGTCTCTGTTTGGAGTTCAGGACCTGACAGCTCCATGGCTGCCCAAATAGACTATTGTTCTGCCCAGTTAAGTACTCCCTCTGTTAAGAAATGTAACATCGTCTAGAACACTAATGATCTAAACGATCTTATAGAGGGAGTAGATTTGAAGTGGCCGAGTCTGATGAAGATGAGGATGTTTTGGGGGAAGAAGACACACAACTTTTGCCTGTGTAAGGGCCTGTTTGGATCAGCGTTTTGGTTTCAAATACCTTCGTATAAAATACATGCCTCGGTCGGTCGTTTCGTTTCCGGCCAGAAATTGCTCATTAGCCGGTAAGTTACACCTGTAAAGAAAACACCTCCGTATAATTTTACACCCAATCCAAGCGCGGCCTAAATGGTTGCAGCTTTGGGCTCCATTAAAACATGCCTGCTCAGCTCAATGGAGTAGACTAATTCTGACACAAATTGAAGAGTGCTAAACCTGCTACTGACATTTCCTCTAAGTGGGGTCCAGTTATTATCCAGAAGCCTAATACCAGAAATCATGGTCATGTGGATATTATGGCCAAAGCTACTCAGAAGAAAAAGAATTTGGAAATTCGCAGGTCTTTCAAAAGGGCGGGTTTGGAGAAGCACCAGATGCATTCTGTCCAAGTTCAGTGGGTTTCTCCATCAATAAAAGGTTCTCTGCGACAATGCTCAGTCGGTGCTTCCCCTCAGGTGCCTGCTGCCGCTGGATCGTCGTCGAGGAGAGAGATTGCCTGGGGCTAATCCTTCCCCGGGAAGCGACTGATGAAGAGAGGCGCCAGATTCCGATTTCTAGCACCAACTGGTACCAGGTACCAGCGTGCCTGATGGACCTGTGGGGTGTGCTGCTTCTTCAGTCTAGTTCCTGGCCTGAATACTTACAGTATACATTTCTAAAACAGCCGTATAATGTACTGCCTCCGTCCCAAAATATAAGATGTTTTTACACTTCAATTTGAACTGCAAAAAACGTCTCATATTTTAGGACAGAGGTGGTATGTTTTAAAGAGATCCCATGCCCTCTCGGTCTTATGATACACCCAATTAGTGATGTGATTCATCTTTCCTTTTTCAGTCTTGAAGCTACACAGATTCAGTTCAGTGCGATCATGTACCATTCACAATTTCAACAGCCACAGTTTGCTGTTAGGCTGGACGCAGAAATTTATTTCAGAAACTGTTTCTGCACCCTCCGAGTGCAGTACAGCAGAATCAACAGATACGTACATGCAAGTCCTATACAAGGTCTACTGCTCCAAAGCAAATCTAAGGTGAAAGGAGCAATAAAACAAAATTATAATTGAACAAATCCACCCAAGGATTTGCAAAGCTCAAGCCGGAGCAGCACGGTGCAACCGGAGCACCTAGTGAGCACTACAAGGAAGAGCAGAAACAAGCAGAGGTCTCAGGCACTTGCAACCGCTGCGCCATGTAGAGACAAGTCACCTCACGAGGAACGGCAAGCTTCTGATGCTTTCAGAAAAGCTCGACTGCGGACCGCCTCGCGATTTCTCAGTTCCATGTTGTCAGCAATCCTCTCCCCCCTCCGAAGTTTGGCAAAAGCAGTGGTCAGTTCTGTCGCCTCGATAACACGAAGCAGAAGCACCTCCTCTGCACTTGCCCACCAAGCCCAATACCATATAAGCATCGTTCTTCAACTTCAGCCACCTCCAGTTCAGCTTGTAGTAGCATATATGTTAAGAGAGAACCAGCACACTACCAATCTCCATCAGCTGCATAGTTTGACTGTGCATGCCACTGTCTGGGCCCAATACTTGAGCCTAGCTTTCACTTCCTCTGGACTATCACCTATCAAAGCAAATAGTTGCTGATCAGCCGTGAGCAGTACATCATTCGCAAGGAAATACAATCTCACAATTAAATTAACAGCAAATCAAACAGATATGGAGAACATGCTTTGCAATGCTGGGGTCAGGGTAGCACGATTAGCGCATCATCGATTTTTTATATATATTTTTAGGAGGAAATATGAGTTGGAGGGAGGAGCACAATTTTCAGTGGGGACTGCTCTTGCTTTGCTTTGTTGTGAAGCTTGTCTTGGACAAGACAGTTCCCCTTACCAAGAAAAGTGAATCGATGACCAAGTCACATGTTCTGTTTTTGGGGGGATATGGTCTGCTTCTTTTATTTGCCTGTCTCTCACCTTGATTTCCCAAATAATAGAACTGTAGGATTGGTTCTCATAATTATCACATAATTAAAAAAAAGGAATTTGTCGAAATTTTTCTTTTTTTATTGTTGAATAATGCCAAATCAAATAAAAAAATCCAAAAGTAAAAAGGAAATGAATTAGTTAATTCAATAAGAGAGAAAAGGGGACCAGGACTTGAATTCGTTGCCCAAGCGAATCCCATTCAATCGTTTACTCATGGAATGAGTCCGTTGGAAAGTTCAATCAATCTTTTTTTCATATACATTTTGCCTTGAACACTAGTATTGCTTTCTCCATTCTATGCTCAACCTATTTCCTTTTTTTTTTCATTCGGCATCAAATTTAGATGTAACCAAAACCATGGGATACACAACAACCGAAAAGGTCAGTAGAATCTTGGGAGTGCCTACCATCCTAACCTTTTATGAATAGCCAAAGAAACGGCTTACAATTTTCCACGCCAGACATATTACAGACTACACCATGCAAAGCACCATCAAGACAAGGGCAAAACTGAAATCTATAGAACAAGAATTGGCCGTATCCTACCAAGAGTTGGTGAGGGCAATCGTAAGTTCGTAACTCACCGCGAATCAACTGAATTGACATATTTTCAGTTGATCGCCTCAAATTTGTACACCAACTCGGCAACTCATATAAACACAGCAGATCTATCGTAGTCCCATAACAAAAAGAATGTCGCAACTTTATGAGTTCGTAACAAATAGTACAACTGTTGTTAATGAGCGAGCTTTTTCAGAGGAAAACAGGGATGATCTAAGTCAGACATTAATTTCAACTGTTGCTTAATACTGGTTACAAATCCCTCATTTTGCAATAACCTGGATGCATATTGTCTGGTACAAAGTATTGAAGCATGTATATCTTATATCTTCAGAATACATGTTACGGTATCAGGCATGAAACCTCAATTTAACCAAGCAAATCCAGTAATCTTTACCAAAGTTTACTTCTAATCATCCCCAAATCAGAGAGTCCGCACACTGAAACAACAGAGAACAAAACCCACACCCTCGCATCGCTCCAAAACTGAAACTTTACCAAGAACATAAACAAACAGGTGTACAGGGAACAAGTCTTACCAGGGCCGGAGATCTTCCAGTCCGGGATGGGCGCCGCCGCCGCAACGGGCTCCAGCTGCCCGACCACCGTCCTCTGCTCGTCGAGGAACCTCCGCGTCATGGAGTAGCAGAGCTCCAGGCCGGGGAGCGTCCCGCAGAGGCCCGGGATCTGGTGGTAGGAGAAGCCGAAGCCGAGGTCGAGGCAGCCCTTGAGCTCCTCCAGGTCCTCCTCCGTCAGGCTCCTCGTCCTCCCCACCACCACGCCGCCACCACCACTACCAGAGGCAGCGGCCGCCTCGAGCATGACGCAGCTGCCCCCCATCCGACGCCTCCGCGGCTGCCGGCCGTTGCTGCCGCCTCCGGACGCCGGCAGCTGCGGCTGCGAGGAGAAGTAGGAGGTGGAGGAGATGGCCGCCATTCTCTCGTTCTCTTGCGACGGTGTCTTCGTCTGCGGTTTGATCTGCTGCTGCTTCCTCGGTTCGGTTTTGGCTTCTGGTTGTAGAGCTTTGTGCCTCGGGTTGGCTTGGGTTTTGGCTCATTTATAGACGGGCAAAGAACTCGCTGGCTGCTAGCTGTGCTGGAAAAAAAAGGGTTTATTTTTGGATTTGTTTGAGCCTTTTAGGTGGGTAGTAACTCATGGATGCCTACCTTTTCTGGCTAATTTTGCGACGAAAACCCTTTTTGGAGTGTGATTTTCGTTTCTGTAAAGCTGTCTCTCCCCATTAAAAAACAGAAAAAAAAAACTGAATCTATTTCAGCCATGCTATGTTCGGACAATATATAGTAGCCCACTGCCTGTCTATTTTTCTTTTGCAAGGGGAAAAAGAGTTTTATTCCATATTTAGAGAGTTACAGTCATCGAGAGGCAAAAGATCCTCAATACATGTTGGTTCAAGGTGCATCCATGCATCCAGCAAGCAGCGATCGGCGGCAGTCAGCCGGCGTGGCCAGAGGGCGAGTATGCAGACGGTGCCGAAGAAGGGGAGGAAATAATTTAGAAGTGAACTTGGATTCGACTTTTGGAACGAAATTTGTTGTGGTGACATGTATTTAGGGTTTTTGTGAACCTTTGTATGATGGCATATAAGCAGTTCCCTCCTTCCTAAACTCCGTCGCATCTAAAAGTTATTCCTACCTCCGCCACTGCTTTCCTTCGTATCACTAAAATTCTTATGCGACATCTCTTACAAACAACTTAAGAACGACTATTACACATGTTGGGGCTGCATTTTCTTTCTTCTAAATTAAAAATAAAAGAGGGTGTGTGCGTAATAATTTGTTACTCTACATCATGGTCTGAACGAGTGTTTCCTCGGCAGTTCTGTGTGGCGGACAAGGATTAGATAAAGCGTGAGCTTTGTGCTAACACGTCTTTAGTGATGGCTGATGAGTGATGAGTAGATCTCACTCCAGCTGCTGCTGTTCTCCAGCTACGAGACATGATCAGACGCGAATGGTGGATGGAGGAGTCATGGAGCGGACCGAAAATTACGTGCACTAGGACGTTGCTGTCATGGACCTGTAGAAGAGAACGGGCAACTCGCGTACGTACGTGGCTTTACTGTCCCGCATGCGCCGCCCCTCAGCACATCATGATCACTCCCACTCCTCCCAGGTCTGTCAGTGTCACGGCTCTTTTACAGTTTTACTTATTACACCCTCGACCTAGTATAAATGATTGCATCCCCTCACATCACCTCCGTGCAAAAATGACAGGCTTGGCATCTTCGTAATCGTCGGTACCGTGGCGTGAGCCACATGCGGTGTTCACCAAGAAGCGAGAACTAGGTTCGGAGGTACGTGGACACGAGGTGGTCAGGTGGACCGCGGCGCCTGCACCCACACGTGCCATGTGTGGATAAGTGCAAGCATCTGGTTAGGACTTGTGGCGGAGGAGCCATCAGCGAGCGCAGGGCCGGCCGGCCGCCGGTGACCCCTCGCGCGCGCGTCCTTGCGGAATCATTCTTGTGGTGTGGGGCTGAAGCCGCCGTGACCCAAGCCAGTTCCAGGGCCGATCCCTGGCCGCTTGTTTGATCGCCGGCACGTCCAGCCACACGCACGACGCGGGCGACCAACCACATTTCGCGCTTGGGAGCGACCACACGTGATTCTGTTCGGTGTTCCATGGCGCCGGAGGGCACGACGGCTACGTTGCACCCGCCCCGCTCGTCCTTCAGCCGAGCGCCCGAGCCAGCTGCGTGCGACAGTGATCGATGCACATGCACGGAGGTCGGAGCCTCCATCGGAGATGTTTATGCCTGTTATTTATGTGAAGGACTCCACTCTGGCATGCCCCTTCGTTCCGAATCATGAGATGTTCTAACTTTTTTTTCTTTCTAAATCGGATGTATATTAGATGTGTTTTAGTCGAAAATGTCAAACGGAGACCGAGCTCCATGAAGGCCTTTATTTAAAAACTTCAAAACTCAAACTTTTCAGTTTTAAAAAATCTTGAAAATAAATGCACATGTACCTAGATACATAATGTACATGTGTGCAAATTTTTAGGTCGAAATACATTAAAAATTAAAATATGAGCTACACAAAAAGACAAATCTGAGGCTTTTTAGCATATGTACTGTTCATCTTTAAAGTCCATGATTTTGTTTTTTTGTGCAACTCGCAATTCGAAGTATTTCATCCTGAAATTTTTCACACATACACTTTACATCCTTGCATACATGTGTAGTTTTTTTCAGAATTTTTTGAAACTGAAATTTATGAATTTTGATTTATTTTTTTTCAAAATAAAGGGCTCCATGGAGCTCGGTCTCCAAAATGTCCTACTCTATTTTAGTGTGTTTGTTCACTAATTTCAGTCCGTATGTAGTCCATGTTAAACTTTCCAAAACGTCTTACAATTCAAAACAAAGGTGTTATTACTATGCTTTGTTTTTCTTATTTTAGATCGCATATGCCTTGTTCTGGAATACCAGGCATGTTTATGCAGAGCGGGATTTTTAGGTGCATGTCTGGTGTAATCATCCAGGGATCTCATCATGGGAATTTAACCCCCACCCCTGCAATGACCACAATGTTAATGCCGGTAGTTCTGGCTCCAAACTCGATCATACCAGGATTTTGAAGTGCTTCAATATTGTGTTAAAAGAAGTAAAAAAAACTATTAAAGTTGTGCACCCAACTCCCCATAGACACTTTCTTTTAATATGAAATTATAATGTGACATAGATAATGGAAGCATCTAGCATGTCACAAAGTTTCAACTAGAAATTTCAAATGTAGTTAGGGAGACAAAAATTGCAAAAAAATTATCAATAGTGATAATGTGCCAAATCTAAAACCCAATTTAAATTGTGTACTATTCACAGTCAAATTTTTCCTTTTTTCTTGACTTGTGTTATGAATTTTGATTCATTCTTTTGTGACTTGGTAGATGCTTCTATTAATAAAATTTTATCAATAAAAGAATTATGTGCAGATAAAAAGGTATGTAGAGGGCGAAGGTAGCTAGGGGAGAAACAAGACTATTGAAGGGAACTAGATGGGTTGTACAAGGGAATTAAGCCAGGGACTTTAGCCATGTTTGAAGAAAATCGAGGAACTCAATTCTAAATGCAAGTGAAGGAACAACACACTCCTTCCTAAAGAGGGAGGACCAAGAGCCCGATTTAGGGTTTTTGAAGCAATAATGCTCGCAGATGGCCGAAGTAGTATGTGTATAAACTCACATCGAGGAAAAAGTGTTACACCCCCCCCCCCCCCCCCCACACACACACATAGGTCCAAAATCCGTTAGTCAAGATAGTTGATCCTATTTGGGATGCTATTCTGAAAGACATCGGTTCATCAAAAGCTTGTGATGAGAGGGCTAAATGGAACATATTAAGAGGCTTCCGAAACTCCAACACAATCATGATAACGATTTGATCATCAAAAATAAACAAGTGTAACCTGGGAAATTGTTTGCATATCTATCTCATCCAACGATCAAACCTAGAAGAGCATTATTTGTTGTCTAATGAAGCAAGAAGTAAAGTTTTAGAAGTTGGGGTTCGGTTTTATTACATCACACCACAAATGGATCCCACAGCCCACATGTGTAGCAACATGAGGTACCACTGACTCGTTAAAGTAATTCGGGACAAGTTTTTATAATTTGTGAATGTATTTCATATGGATGGCTTCATTATGGATATGAATGTTAGTGATTCCAAGATATCCAGAGTTATCCAACTTCCATGCTTTATCCTAGGTAGCTTAGGTCTACTAGAGAGCTCAGATTTACCCCATAGACATACGCATCTGGCTTTGAATACCACCAGGGAGCTTCACGGTTCAAAGGAAGAAAGTAGGAAAGGAAGTAAAGATAGCTTTGATGACAATGATACAACCTCCACATGAAAGAGAAGAAGAGAAAGAAATAAGGCACATCTCAATTTTATCAACAAGGGGAGTTAAGTCTCTTATTCTCGGCTTGGTTGGACCAAGGGGGAAACCAAGGTTAGTGAAGGGAAACCATCAAATCCTACAATCGAAGAAATCAAAGATGTTGAGTTTTATCTTTTGGGTGTTGAGTGCGATGAGTCACAACTTTTCTAAGTTAACCCAAAGACATGTTGGCAGCTGAAAAGATTCAAGGCGGCCTTTGACACACGAGTTGTGAATGAAAATATCACATGATTATTAAATCTTTGTTACGATTAAGAGCCTAGTATATATAACATTAAATATCTATAAATGACCAAATTTGCAATAGCAAAGATATGCAAAAATGGCCCAGTAGTGTGCACCATGTAGAACAAAAATTAATTTGATCGGTGGCAGCTAATTTTAGGATGCTAGCCTCCTCCCTGAATGCCATACAAGTTATAGTGAACGGTATCTTAACCAGAGCATGCTATCTTACAACAAGACACACAACAACAACAAATGGTTGAACCCACTATAATATGTAAGATACATTTGAACAAAATAGGGACTAAAGCAGTGTGTGGTGATTCGGTGACAAGCTCCTCAAAAACATCTAATATACTCTAGATTTTATATTTGCATGGATCTAATATAAAATTCTTTTATCAAGATATTTCTTATAAAAATAACTTTACAAATATCTACTTAAGGTATTTAAGGATACACATAGACATATACACTATATTCATGCAAATATCATAAAATAATACGAGAACCTATGTGTGCTTTTGTCCGTTTTCTTATTGTTCTCACATTTAGTAGGATTTGATTTATTCATATATTTTTAAGACATGGATATATTAAAAATGTATATTTTGTCACAAAAAAAATTCTAATTTATCATAATTAGCATATATTAATGACAAAAACATATATTAATGTTTAGCATAAATTATTATATTTATTTTGACTCATCTTGGCCTCCAAAATATGTTTGGACCGCCCCGTGAACACCTCCTTTAATGGATAGACATATATGCCACTCATTGCATCATACTAGGGGTTGGGGTGCGCCCATGGCGCGCCTCTTGACACAAAGTTGTGCGCACTTTTATTACTACAGCGCCTCGAAGCGTCTCATGCGGCCATTTTCATACGCCCACACACATTAGTCCTTGATTGTTAGCAAACAAACAGTAGTTGATAGCATCATGATATTTGTTTTATATTTTCTTTAAGAGTGATGAAAGCTTTGGCTTCACTAGTACAAATGCCAGTGCGTTGCACCGGACAAAAAAGGCGCACAATCTGCTTCATGTGCCATTGTGGATCATTTTTGTGTCCAATTTAAATAGACATTGATAATTAGGTTAATTTTGATAATTTTCTTATTTTTAATAAAAGTTAACATTTTCATAAAAATTGGAACACTATTTCCACGAATGAGTTACCAGTTCGGTACATGAAGAGTTACCAGTTCGGTACATGAAGACATCCTCCTTCAAGACAATCAAGTAGTACTGAATTCTAAGCCCGAAGTTGACAGTTGGATCGTTCTATAGAATCCAAGTAATGAATTTAAGTTTAGAAAATTAGTAATACAATGTGTAACATAAATGCTTGAGTTTGTTTTATATTAACGTAGAATTAGAAACTGAAATTTGAAATGTTGCATTACCTATTTGGTCAGGACTTCTATGTAGACAATATTCTTGGTGTATGTCTTGCTTGTACTGGTCTTATTCATCTCCTTTTGTGTATGTGTGGCGTGTATTTTTCTTCTTGTTTGCTTACTTGTCCAGAAGTTCAAAATTGATGATGATAAATTTCACAATTAACTGATTTTACTTGTCCACAAGTTCAAAATTTCTGATGATAAATTTTATGTATATGCATGGCAGGTACCACATTGTTCGTAAGGATATTGAAGGATGTTGTATGGAGAGATGGATAATAGAGTTAGTATATATTAATCATGTATAAGGGGATAAGGAATATACTTATGGCTCCTTGGCTCTGGTTGGGTCGGTAGCTTGGAGATTGCTTGTAGATTGATCTGCTCTGGTTGGCTCAGTAGCTTGGAGTATACTTGGAGATTTGCTCTTCTTTAGAAATCAAAATCAATCTGTGTAACCTGGGCGTGTATTAAGTTGCCTATACTTTTTTCTGTGTACTGATTTAGGCGTCCAATCTCTGAGAGCTGGGTACTTTATATTAGTCCAACTTTTGCTGGTCTGAGTTGGTGTATGGATTTGCTTCCGATTGGCGATTTTTTATCCCTTCCACGTCCGTTCCAGTAACTTGTTTCCTTTGTAGTTTGTGATTCCGTCAAGGACACAAACTGTTAATAAATCACTGCAAAAGCCGGCTGAAATCTCAAGAATGCAAGCTGTTTGATTGGAACAAAATTGTACATTGGACTATGCTAATGCTGATTCCTGGGTATGGTATACTTCTCCTCTGTCAGTCGATTAACTTAAGATGCATGGATCGATAATATTTGACATCTACAGCTCAGCATAAAAACGCTAACATGAAAGAAGTCATAAACTAAAAAAAAAATCTTATCCACATGCCAAACCAACAAACATCACAAAGAAGTAAAAATAAAATAAATACACATGCTGAGTCTACAATGAACATCTGCAGCATTAGTTTCAGAAGACTAACCTCAACATATACACATGCTCTTCCTATGCCATCACTCTAGAGAAATAGTAGAACCAGAAGGGGATAAACCATACTGCTAGCTGTTATAGTTGTACGTGCAAGTGATTGTACTCTAGAAGCTAAATAGCAGAGGTAATGCTCCATCGAAAAAAATTCAGTGTTAGTCTCACAGATGATCATTGGTGTGTTCTTGCACATCCGGCTGCAGTGAGATCTGGGACCATCTTTTCTGGTCCTGCCATTTTAGTTTCTCGTGTTGGTGATCCATTGGAATCCCCCTTGGCACTGGCTTTGACCCCGACCTACTTATCTGGGATGCCAAGATCATTTTCTGCAAACCCTTCTCTATGGAGGACTTCATTGCAGTTGGCTGGAATAGTTGGAAGCAAAGGAATGTGAGGAACGGCCACATGAAAGAAGTCATGTGAACATATCAGACATGGCTGCCTGATAGAACATTCTTCTGAACAAAGCAGGTTGTACAAGGACTACAAACAAAGTACTCCCTCCATTCCTAAATATAAGTCTTGTTAGAAGATTTCAATATGGACTACATATGGTGGAAATGGGTGAATCTCACTCTAAAATCCGTCTATATACATCTGTATCTAATCCACACTGAAAATCTCTAAAAAGACTTATATTTGGAAACAGAGGGAGTAGTTTCTTATCAACATGCTGAACCCAAAAAATGTCACGAAGAAGAAGAAAAGAAAGATCATCTGCAGCATCAGTTTCAAACTTTTCTATCGCTTGGCTCGCAGCAACTCATGTGCAATGTCATGAGCATTACCAAATTAATGAGCTAGAGCATTTATCAGTAAGGAGAAAAGTGATGTACCAGGCTCCAATCAGCCTCCTGGAATGAGGTCAGGAACTATCCAACTACAGATCAAGATGCATACAGTGCGACATCCATACGCCACCAAGAAGTAGTCATTCGCCAATCCAGCGGCAGTGACACCCTCCTCCGAGACACTCTGGGCGAGCGGCTTTCGTTTAGCTGCTTCTTTTACTCATGTTTTCCATTGCCCATTCAAATTGCTCCCCTGTTCTATGACCATTTATGACCCATTCGTATTTTTAACAACTCTTGTTACTTTTTTTGTAACTGAAGGCATGCGACTAAATTGCCTCACTATCACACAAAAGCATTACTATCACACAAAAGTATTATGAGTAGAGTTGCAAATACACTTTCAAGGTCAAGAGCATAGCGCCCAACACCACCCAGAAGGTTAACAGAGAAAGCATCATTGTACTGGTAATGAAGGGGGAAAGGCATCAAAGAGAACACCTATAGAAGGATTAATGGAACCTGACTACTGGTCCCTTCTTTTGTTTTTCATGATTGCAGAAGCTTAAGTACTTGCTATCTAGAAAAAACATTAAAACTACTTACGAATCCATTGCACCTCTATCAAGATAAATCACACTGTAGGTGTTGGTATCTATGATCATTCCCCTATTCATATTCTGAACTCCGGTCACACATATAAGATGAGCTTTTTGTTCACATACTAACGGAATTGCTTCTATGAACTACTTCAAGCACCACAGACTTGAATCAACTTTCAGAATTGAATTAACGCGCACATAATTAAGAGCTGCCTATGGTAAGATGTGATCTCTATTCTTGAGGTCCAACTAACAGCACACCGGTGATCAAGTTAAGCAGCATGTATAACAAATTATGCAATTTGCACGCGTTCCTAGCAATATCATGTAAATGCACGGTGTCTCGCACCAATATATCAGGGCTGAGGGGGTCAACTTACAGTCTACGCATCGGTGTCATCGAGCATTATTGGTGGCATGTCCGAGAGCCGAACCTGTTTGGCCTCCAACTGAGTTCAATCGGACACCTTTGGCACCTACACACAGTAGACATCAAAACCAGGCCAAATCAAACCAAGCTCACACTAACCTATATAGCTCTACAGGAGGGCAATCTATGGTGATGCTGCAACTAATTAATCTGGGGCCGAAGTATCGGAGATGCCGTCAGGGGAGTGACGAACGCTGTCGATGTTGACGCTGTTAGTATTTTGCTCTAGTGAATTAAAGAAGCATCAAGTGTGCCCGTCCCCGGACCCGCTCATGCTCCCCCTGATTTCATCGGCCTTGTTGATGAGCGAGCCACTGCCGACGACATGAACTCATGCAGCAGCGACGTGCATGACCATTGGTAACATCTAAATTTATCAAATCAATCATGTATTTTTGTGTAACGTCTGCTTTTGGAATAAGAAATTATGACCCATTAAATATGATATTCGAACTTAGTCTTACCAATCCACATATTTTTTGAGAAATCTCCACTGATGATTGTAACAAAAGAATTCAGTCGACATAAAAAGTCAGTCACGCTTCAAATCTTGGGGCGTGCATAGCCTGTTGGAGGCTCGAACACAAATAAGCTACTAGAACCATGCACTCCCTTTGGCTGTTGGTACAAGATGATGCAAATTATTTATGACAATCCATTAAGCGAATTACCTATGATAATCTGAACCAATGAAATTACAAGTATTGAGCAGGTGTACTGGATGCAGAGCAGCTACACTGTTTAGTCTCAGAAGGCAAAAATATTGAACATACTAACAGAAGTGTAGCATCTATGAATCTAGTTGAAGCACTACAAACTTGAATCAACTTTCAGAATGATTTGCACTTCCCACTTGTGTGGCAGACAAGGCCAGCCAGCCAGGGGACAGAAACAATAACTGAAACAGGGGCTTCTATTCATTGCTTTGCTTTCAAGGGGATACTACCTCTCGTGTAGCAGCCGCGCAGGTGACATTGGACGGCTCGACGAATGTTCTTCTTCCGCCGGCGAACTCGGCAACGACACTGGATGTGTCGTCGGAAGTTGCAACGTCGACGGGATTTGATGGAGATGCTGGTCGAGGGCGCAACCTGATGGAGATTTCGGCCGAGGCCCTTCCTTCTTATGGTAGCCATGATGGCATAGAAAATGTATTACAGACTACTCTTATTACTTCGACAACCCTCCACTGCCCCCACTGAGCCGACGCTCGCGTTCATCATCGCCTGCTTGAGCAGATGTTCATCGGCGCCATCGTAGTACTGCTCAATGTAGACCACGTCCCTCTTGCGGGCGTCACATAAGACTGTTCTTATGACGCCATAATATGTTATGCAGTGTCAAATAGAAAGATCAAGTGTGGAGATAGTCACCATCCACTGGCCGGTCTTGTAAATTTTGTTGCCGCTGATGATTATTGATTTTTGAATGCATCAGAAACCAATTTTTTGCTTCAATAAAATCTGGAAGAGAAACAAAGACAATTGTGTAAATATCCAGAATTGCAACTGAACATATGTTCCATTCAGATCAGTACTAAACTTCTTTGGAGATGTGACATCCAATGTTTGGCAAGACCGCAAATGATAAAAAGGGAGAGATGGGAAGAAAGATATTACCCGACAGCCGCCCCCCTTCCCATAGAGACTTCTGCACCGTGCACACTCAGTGGTGCTCGCCATCGCCGTACATCGCTTGCGTAGCAGGTGGTGCTTACTTTGACCTGATAGTCGTTTTCATATCTCTCTCAACTCCGGCATTATTAAATTTGGCATCATCGTGCAACCACTTATCAATAGGTAAATCATGATGTATTAGGACAATTGTGCAAATCATAACTCAAGCTAGAAAGACACCTCATTTTATTAAATGAACCAAATGTTCTGGAAGTTAATTCAACAAGACTAATTAGAGGGTCGATGAGCAATAACCTTAAACAACATCTTTTGTAGAAGAAAAACAATCAGCAACAACAACTATTGTGTGGCCTCTGTTTGTACTCTGAACACAAATGTGAAAGCGGATACATCCATAAGATAGCATTTGCCAAAGATGAAGCCCCAAGCAATAATCAGGTTTCCTGGAATTAAAAGACCAATTAGATGTTTCAGGGGAAAAATCACAGGGAATTTTCAAATGCATCCAAGAATCATGGACAAATGTTGAATGAACCTTCCGTCTGAAATGTCATAGTGATATGTTTGACAGCACTATGTTCCGAATAACAAACCACCTCTGCAACATTAGCAGAAGTATGCCCGATTTCTGGTGAAATAATCACAATAATCAGCCAGTAATGACATGAAAGTACCACCCATCAAAGTGAACCCAGCCTGCAAAAGAGTATATTTGAATTACTTTAATCAACCCATGATTAGTTAATTAAAACCTGCTCTCCTCACGGGGTTGATTAAACATTCATACATGTGCCTCCTGACTCTTTGTAGACCAGCAGATAGTGCTAGATGGGAGCCCTCCAACAACCACAAGATATCACAGGCCAAACAACAGCTTAATTAATTTCTTCAGAGAAGGAAAAAAAAGCAACAACATTTCAGCCTTTCAATCCTATTCGATGTAATCAACTTTAAAACAACAATGATATCATTCAGCTGACCTTATAAATCTGAGTTCACTTACCATGACCAAAGGCCAGACCAATTCTTTGATACTTTGAATTTTCGAACCAATATTCTCATCTGCTTTTCCTCTCTATTTATTTGGAGGTGACAAGATGTCATGAAAGTCTCCATCTCTAGCAACCCTGGCTGTTGCAGTCCAATGAGCACATACAGAATTCAGGAAATAAAAAAGATTACTTGTGAAAGATGTAGAAATCAGGACTGAGTCAAATGGAGTATAAGAGTAGAAGTGGGGAAGACGAAAATACCTACAGCAGCCATAGGCAGCAGGAACAGTTAAAACGAGAATTAAATTAGAGCGGAAGGGGATTAGAAAGAGGAACTCACGGGGAGGTGCGACCAAAAGTGAAGGGGAATGAGATGGCGCATGTCCTCCTGCCGAGTCCGGATTGAGGCCGCGCTCATCGGCTTGAGCTCCTACTGCCGAGGTCGGATCGAGGTCGACGGGCAGAGCACGGGGCGGCCACATCTGGGCCAAAACGCGACACGGACGAGTCGCGGCTGGCTGCTGCCTCTGCCCTCCTCTTCCTGCCGGGGGAGGGCGCCGGTGATGAGTCGCGGCCTCCTCTTTCCTGTCGGGGGAGGACGCCGGTGGTTAGTCGCGGCTGGCTGCTGCCTCTGCACCCTTCTTCCTCCCGGGGGAGGGCGCCGTGCTGACGGCGGCTGTGGGAGATGGCGCTGGTGAGTGGTGGCGGCGGCAGGCAAGGGAGAGGGAGAGGAATCAGGGGATGGACCAGGGGGAGAAGCCAACGCGTCAATCGAGCGGGTCCAGTAAAAAAGCGCACAGTAGCAGGTGATGACGTGGATGCAGCGAGGGGGCACCCTTACCGCGACTGTTAAAGGGTTTTATAATATAATAAAGTTCACAAGGAGACTCTATTTGGGACAGCCCAATATGTGTGAAGAAAATCCTAACTAAGAAACAATCAATTAGTTCATTAAGTCTATTACCTAAGGGATATACTCCCTCCGTTTTTATTTACTCCGCATATTAGCTTTGATCAAAGTCAAGCTTTGTAAACTTTGACTAAATTTGTAGACAAAAATATTAGTAGCATATACAATAACAATTCAATACCATTAGATTCATTATTGAATCTACTTTCACATCGTATAAATTTGTTATGATATCTATTTATATTTATTTCTGTAAACTTGGTCAAACTTTAAGAAGTTTGACTTCAGTCAAACTCTAATATGCAGAGTAAATAAAAACGGAGGGAGTACAAAATACGGGTTCGGCTCACCTGCAGGGCTCCTGCAGAAGTTACTGTGCAGGGCCAGTAAAACGGCGCCACGTGCCCATTGTGGACCAGCAGCTCTGCTTAATTAGATTTTAATTGTAATTCTAGTGGGAACGGGTGCTCGCCGGCCGGCTAATCTACGACGAGTTGAGTACAATCCTTTTCTGGGAAGCAGTCGAGGACCATACCGTGTCGCTGTGTAGTTGAATGACGCCTGCGGTTCCTTTTTTTTCTTCGCCACTACGAAGCGCCCGTCACCGCCGACGTCCCATGTCATGTCCGCCACCACCGCTTATCTCCTGCCCCATGCCGTCGGCGTTCCCTCCTCCCAGTCCGCTTCACCGTCGATGGAATTGAGAAGAAGCGCTCTTAATTGGAAGATTGGAAGCCATCTTTTTCGAGTTCGGTGGAGGTGAGCGCCACCGTGTTGATATCAGCGAGATTCAGTTTTCCTCTTCGGATTCATGTACAAATACACCCAGCCAACTCTAGATCGAGACAACAACTACTTCTAGGCCAGGGAACGAAAGATCTGCAACATCATGTTTCTCAACTGCATCGCCATGCTCCCGTGCACCTATTTCGCAACCATGGTTTTGGATGCCGGTGCCCGGCGGCGACCGATCGCAGCCGCACTAGCATCCAAATCATGGTCGACTGGCCGTAGACGGCCTCGCCGGAGCTAGCAACGAGTCTCATGTCTGTGTTTCTTTCTGTATCAGATAGCGGAGCGAGGGGAAAAACAAATCTCGTTCTCATAGGCGAGGCGAGGAAGAAGATCGAAGCTTCAAAGCAATTATTATTTTTGAATATGTAGAAAGGGTAAATATAATTAACTGGAGTTGGTCCACAATGGGCACGTGGCGCCGTCTTACTGGCCCTGCACAGTAACTCCTGCAGGGAGCCCTGCAGGTGAGCCGAACCCACAAAATACTCTGAGTGACACCCAAACCTCCTGATCCACAGACCAACCCAACCTATGACGGAACCCTCAACAACATGCCGAGTTATATATTAGGAACCCCTTCTAATGGAGCTCCCTTTGAGGTAATGGAGCTATGAGCGACATTGAGAGAAAACTAAATTATTTTTCACCTTAAGAACTGATAAGATAGTGGCCGTCTGCTTGGAAGAAAGGCTCACGGAGGATGAAAAAGTTGGAAGAAGACCCTATAAGGGTATACTATTTATTCAGAGAAGCCCGCCTTCCGGTAGCGCTTTTAATACTCATGTTACTATTCCTATTTTTTATTCCTGCTGTATTTACTTTCTGTCTTGCCTCTATGCCTTCCTGGTGAGTGACTGTACCAAATAATGGAGGTCGTCAAGTTTCTCAAGATGAATAGGCACCTAGTGGTATCTGTTGAAGAGAGCTCCGCACCGATGACAACGGTGATTTGTTGTATCGGTTTTGTTTTCTGTATATGATTTTTTTCAGCAGCTAATACATTTTGTCTCCATTGGTCTCGTAGCTATAAGAGTTGGAGAAGGAAAATTGCTTGCCATACATTCAGATAGCAAGTACCAACACTATCTGTAGCCCCAGATAAATATGTTTATTAGGTTATAACTTTTGTTTTATTTACTACTCTCCCTGTAAACAAATATAAGATGTCTTAGAAAAATTATCTAAAACATCTTATATTTGTTTACATAGTGATCTGAAACGTCTTATATTTGTTTACAGAGGGAGAACTTGCTAAACTGAAATTATGATGAAAACTAGTGTCTCTGTCTTTTCCTGTTATGATCAGGTTCTAAGTTTTCTTATATATATACAAACGATACTTGTCATCTGTTCGGAATCACGTCTTATTTTCCATTTGGCACCGATGTAAATCCAATAAAATCATGAAATACATGTGTTCATGGGATCCCCTGCATTCTTAGTCTGATTATCATACTTCGGTCAACAGTGCTCAGTTAGTTAGGTGGCCAATGTTTTTCTTCGCAGTCTTGACACTTCTTATATTCAGCTCAGTGGGATCATATGATATTGATATCCACAATAACAACAGCCACAACTCGTTGATGAGCTGGACAACGAAATTTGTTTTAGGATAGACTGTTTCCACACCTCTGCAGTGCAGTGCAGTACAACACGATCAACACATATGTTCATCAAAGTCCTATACAGTGTCTACTAGTTGAAAGCAAATCAAAGTCGAAGGAGTATGAGAACAAAGCCATACTTGAGCAAATCTACCGACAGGTTTTAAAGCTCAACCCGGCGTAGCACAACCCAAGTGGAGCACCTAGTCATCATTTTACAGGGAAGAGCAGAATCACTAGCAGGTCTCTAGAATTTCATGCTACTTAGATCACCCATGATGAATGAGAGTGGCAAGCATCTGACGCTTTCAGAAAAGCTCCGACGACATATCGCGTCGAGAGTTCTTACTCTTCCGTGGTGTCATAAGTCGTCTCTCTTTCCGAAGCTTTTGAAAAGCACCGATCTGTTATGTTGTCCCGACGGCACGCATCAGAAGCGTCTCCTTAGTGTTCGCACGACATGTCTCAGCCATATAAGCAGATTTTTTCAGCTTCAGGCACCTTAAATCATAGCGCCATGTCATGGGATGAATCGGCAGACTCCCTTGTCCGGACCTCCACTAGCTGCAGAGTTTGACTGTGCATGCCACTGTCTGTGCCCAATACTTGAGCCGAGCTTTCACTTGGTCTGGATCATCACCTATCAAAGCCAACGGTAATTGATCAGCCATGAGCAGCAGATCATGTGAAGAAGAAATTAAACAGATCTCCATAACAAGCTTTACATGTGTGCAAAAAACAAGTCTTACCAGGGCCGGAGATCTTCCAGTCCGGGATGGGCGGCGCCGCCGACGCGGCGGGCTCCAGCTGCCCGACCAGAGTCCTCTGCTCGTCGAGGAACCTCCGCGTCATGGAGTAGCAGAGCTCCAGCCCAGGGAGCGTCCCGCAGAGGCCCGGGATCTCATGGTAGGAGAAGCCGAAGCCGAGGTCGAGGCAGCCCTTGAGCTCCTCCAGGTCCTCCTCCGTGAGGCTCCTGGTCCTCCTCCCCACCGCGCCGCCACCGGAGGCCGGCTCGAGCATGACGCAGCCGCTCGTCCGATGCCTCCGCGGCTGCCGGCCTTTGCTGATGCTGGCTGTAGCGGTGGCGCTGGACGCCGGCAGCTCCGGCTGCGAGGAGAAGTAGGAGGTGGAGGAGATGGCCGCCATTCTCTCTTTCTCTTGAGACCTTGTGGTTCTGATGCTGCGGTGCCTCAGGTTGGCCTGCGTTCCGGCTTATTTATAGACAGGCCGGAGAACTAGCTGTACTGGAAGAAACAAAGTTTACTTTTGGATTTGTTTGGTACTCCTAGGTACTCGTAGTAACTCATGATGCCTACCTTTCCTGGCTAATTTTGCCAAGAAAACATTTTTGGAGGAGCTTTGCTACACTTTCGTAAATTAAGCTACAAAACTTACCTATGTGATCATGTAATCTTCATAGAGTTTTTGTAGATGTAGCAGTTTTGTTTTTGGAGTGTGATTGCCGTTTCTCTATACAAAACAGAAGAAAAAACTGATTCAATTTTTGCCACGCTATGTTATAGGCATGTGCAATAGTTCTCTAATCTATACTACTATTAAACAAGCAAACATGTTCAGGGGCGGACGAAAACTCTGCCAATGAAACGTCCCGCGCCCCGCGTCCACCCAATACATCGCTTCCCTTACCTAAAAAAATACCATCCCGAAGGAAAATACAATCCGAACGTGCAGGACCCATGGTTAGCGATGGAAGTTAGGGTTAGGGCGCTGCCGCACTGCCCCATACCTTCATCCGCCATCCGTCCTGCTCCCCCTCCCACCATCGCTCTGCCGCCGCCCCCATGTTCCACCCGATGCGCCAGCACGACGCGCCCGGCAGGCCGGTCTTGCCTTGCCGTCCACCCACACATCTCCTCCCTCGGATTCTAGCGAGCTGCGGCGGCAACCACGGTGAACTGCCATGGGTGCGGCCAATCCGTGCTCCAGTTCAGGCAGGTCAACCATGTCTCCACGATGGCGCGGGCCAACCTGGTGGTGCCGGACGCTGCTAGTCTCGGCCGTCGCGTGATTGTGTGGATGACGCTCAGCATGTCCCTGTAAGCGCCGGCTACTGCTGCTCTCCGCCCCCATGTAATTATCCAATGCTCGAAAACTATTTTTTTGTCCAGACCGACCTGCTCTTCAATTCTCGCTGGTTTGTGGTTTTTAGACCCCAACCAATCACGATTAGTGCTAATGGAGAAGAACCTGTTGTTCCTGGAGGCATGGCAGGCACTCCACCATGCTACCACCATTAGTCTCATCCGTGACGAGCTGGTGAACACGTGAGACATGACATGTCTGATTCCAGTTGTGCAAAGTCTGCTTGTACGCTATCAGTCCTGCCCCTAGCAATATAATTTGTCTGCTGCCTCAACAGCTCACACTTCTGCAAGTCATTACATGCCACCTATTAGTATTGTAGAAAGTACAACTGAATTTGATAATTGGATCAATATCAAATGCAGCTGTCATGCACCTCCTTTGTTTGAATATGAAATTCTATTAGAAACATGATGGTGTCGTGTTTTTGCAGTTCTTATGCCATCTAACGAATTTTATTTTCCCACATTTTATTTCAGATGTTGCAACCTTGGTCTATCCTTCACTCGATTCTTGAAACTGTTTGCGTTTTCTGAAGTAAGTCTGGCACACGAGGTGCCCTCATGGGTGTAGATTTATCCATATTTAAACACAAAATTGATGTACTACTTTTTTTCTTAATTGTATTCAGTAAGGATTACTTTATTCATACATTGTTGGCATAAAATTGATGCTCAATCTTGTGGCAGACTTCCTACATTAGGAGACACTTGCCCCAGATCCAATTCGTCGATGGAGTTAGAACAATTCCGTACAACAGAGTCTTAGGTAATTTATGTTCTAACCATGTTATTATTATTGGAAAACCAAATACGGATGCTTAATCTGACCTATCTCTCACCCCATTTCCTCTAGGTCTCTGCCAATTATTGTTTGTCTTTTGAGGTGAATGTAGCTGCTGGTCATGCTTTAACCACACGTCAATTGCAGGAGTGCGACAGCGCCATCCTGTTCCACAAACCATGTGAAGAATGATGGGTGGTGTAATCCCATGCTAGCTAGAGTGCTAGACAGATTTAATAAACTCTTTCGAGCTCATCTTTTGGCCTGAAACACAACTAAACTGCCCCAGTAGTGAGCAATGATTAATAAAACGGAGTTCATTTGATCCATCTGATAAAAATAACTATTGGGGAATAAGAATGAAAACTAATCACGTGTTGTTTCTGCAGTGGAATTCAGGTATACCCTCTCCTCTATTTATTTGACTGTTGTTAGATTGGTTCATCTTGGTCTGACGTGTTAATGGAGTTATTTCTTTCCTCACATGACCCCTTTCAATTGGATCACTTCTCCTTGTTTGGTTACTCTATATTCCCTACATATATCTTTATTATGTTCATCGAGACTTTAGAGTAAGACATTTATTTTGTTCATATTACCTTCAAGGTAACATGGTACCTACAACGCAGGGGGGCTAATGGCAATCAGTTCTAATTTCTAAATCTAATTAAGTGTAAGCTTCTCTGTTGTTTGTACTGCAGCCGTGACGATCAGAAGTTCAGGACCCCACTATAGGCAGGAAAAAAGATTAATCTTGGTAAGATAGAGTCTTCTGATCACAATCTTACTTTTTTGTTAGTGCATCCATTACTTTCTATTGAAAAATGCTCAATGGGCTAGGGAGTGGACCCTTTTAGTAAGTTATATGTATAATTGGAGATTACTTGATTTTCTCATCGTTATCTGGTTAGTTATCCCTCACAAAATCAAGTGATAATATATGCAGCATGTATAAGACTAGGAGTATTGGATGGTTGTGATTCGGGAGCGAAAATACTTCACACACGACAATTGCTCTCACGATTCTAGGACGATGGCTTATCCAACAGTGCTGTGCAGTTTTGCCTTTCCAGTGGACGGTGGGATATGCTGTGTCGTCTTGAAATCGTCCCGAGGGTGTCGTCTGTATATCAACGCTCATTCGGGAGTGTGTATTTTGAACGAAGTTTATGGTATGTATAGGGTGATAGATAGGTTGGGTAGGAACTTCTGCTCTAATTTACTATGGTTGTAGTTAAATTAATTTTTGGTTGAATCGTGTCTTTCGCACTGATCTTAATTTATTGGATAAATTATACAATAAAGTGGTTTGTGATTTTTTGGTTTTACACTATCCATCGTAATACAGAACTTATTATTCGCACGTCAACTTCCCGTGTAGTGTTAATCAAAATCAATTTGAAAATGCAATAAAATTCTATATGTTCTAATTTTTTTTCAAACATGAGCATTGCTGGTTAATAAATTGATTTACATTAATTTCTGAAAAGGGGACCGCACACATGTCCTGGTGCTAAAAGTTTTTAGAAAGGGTTTATGTAATTTTGGTAGTATAAAAGTAACCCAAGTTCTTTAGTATTATCCAGAGCTAGGATATGTAAATGTATAAACACAGGGTAGAAGGTCAGTCAATTTGCAGGGTCTAACCTTGTAGTGCTGCTATTTGTCCCAACCATCTAATACTCATAACTAACTTCATTGCCTGCATTGTTAGGCTAAAATATGGAGCCACAAACGGAGCAATTACTAACCATCAGTTCACATAAACGCAATCTTACCTGAAGTTACAGAGTAGTCAAGGATGATATACTGATATGCCATGACCATCTGATAAGAAGAAAGCAGAATACCTAAAGAAGGAATACATATCCTGCTAGCAAGAGAAAGTTGTGGTGGCCCGTGAGAATATCGATGGACCTAGCTGAAAACCCCAAAACTTTATTTCTCCATATATATTTTGCCTTCTAAAGAGTAGTTATTGCCAATTGATTGTCAATAGAATGTCTAGATGCATGAGTATTTGACATCTGCGTTTGTTCTGATCTATAGAAGCAGTGGAAATAATACTTTTATCATTCAGTGAGAAATAACTAAATTTTCATGAAATCTCCATATCTTCAGTAATTTGCTCGCAGGAGAGCGATGACTGTGGCAGCAAGCTCGCTAGGGATGGAGAGCACTGCACAGAGAAGGAAGGGAACGTGAATGGAATTGGGCATTGGTATAGTGTCAGTTTCGGTCAGGCTGCCCACCATGTTGGTGTTTCAGCTGAAACACCATAAAGCTATTTAATTATTCATGTTTATTTATCTTTCATCTGATCAAATTAAAATGTCTAATCAACGTTTTGTAATCACATAGGTGGATTATATTGGGTTTATGGATAGGAATATTTCATTTGACTATTTTGAGCATGTATATTTCACTCAAAATTGCCACCATTGTTCTTTGTGGACCAATTCTGATTAATACTTGGCAAAAGCATATTAGACTATTATTTTACAATTAATTCTGATTACTATATTTTCGGTAATTTGGAGTACTACCTATTTGGCAGTAATATATGACACACTTCAGTACAAAATTATTTACCATTTTAGTGGACTCAGAATTGAATGATGATATGGTGAGAAGTAGAAATATGAAAGTGATGAGCACAACAGTGAACACTTATATCGTGTGATTTTGGACAGCCGTTCTAGAAGAGGTCACAAGACCAAACACATCTTGTAACACGAACTCCTAATACCATCAGTGGTGACCTGTCATCAAACAGACAAATGCCGGCTTAGATCCTGTTTGGATCCACTCCACTCCACAACGCTGCAACTTCCTGGAGTCGACAGAGCAGAGCAGAGCGATCTGTAGATGGAAATTGCAGAGCTGGGAATGAGCTGCTCCGTAGATCCTGGAAACGAAGGAGTTCGTCAAATTTACAGCACACTGCCACCGATAAGTGGCGTACCCATTGGTTCACGTTATGTCTTGTGCCTTTTCTGTCCTACCACATCTTGAGCTAGAGCTCGCTTGGAGGAGCCGGCGCGTAGGATTTCCTGGAGCCAGTGGATTACCGAACAGGCTCGTAATAGATGAACTTTACTACTTATTGTCTATATTATAGACGTGCGTTGCACGTGCATACTTACTAGTAACTACCCAGGTTGCTTAGATAAGACAAACAACAATTCATACACTAGTCTATCTGCAATATTCTCTTTTTTTTAGTAAATCACCATTGATAAGCATTTATATAAAAAAAATCGAATTAAACCATAGCTGGGTATAAATTATAAAACTATCCACACCGGTTGCAGTGACTGTAAGATGTCTATAAAAATCCTATGAACCATGTCGGTAATGTTACATACATAATCTTTCTTGTTTCTCTTTCCTCTAGACCTCCACCACTTAACATCATATGTGGCATCTTTTACAGGCAGTTTATGTAAGGCTGTTTATACAAGTCATAATTATTGAATTTATGCTCCAGCTGACTCGAGACTTTTCGGCTCAGATGTCATATTAAATTCATGCTCCAACCAGTTACTCTAAAAGTCCGAACACGTCCGAACACTAATGGCCTGGCAGCCTTTTCTTCCCAACTAAAAGAGGGCGCATGCTTAATAATTCGTTGATCTACATCATGGTCTGAACGAGTTTTTCCTCGGCAGTCCTGTGTGTCGGACAAGGATGAAATAAAGCATGGCCTTTGTGCTAATGTGTCTTTAGTGACGACTGATGAGTAAATGTCACTCTCTTGCTGGTGGTGGTGTCGGTATTGCGTTCTCAGGCTACGTGACAGGATCAAGCGTAAATGATGGATAGGGGAGTGGAGTGGACCGAAAATTACGTGCACTAAGACGTTGTCGTCATGGGGCCTGCAGAATGAACGATCCTCTCGTCTCGTACGTAGGTGGCCTTATTGCCCCGCATGCGCGCCTACTAACGGCAAGAAAGCAGGGAAGGACTTGTGGCGGAGGAGCCATCGGTGAGCGCCGGCGCCCCCTGTGGCGTGCGCCCTCACGGAATCAATCCTGTGGCGTTGGGCTGTGGCGTTGGGCTGAGAGCATCTCTAGCTGACCCATATAATTTCAACCCACATAACACGTTTACAGTTTGAGGAGGAACTGTTTTGCGGGGCGAAATCTTGTGCTGCAGAATAAAGCCCGTATATGAAACTGCATAATTTGAATGAAAAACGTTGGCGGAAGAAATTGCAATCACACTGATCATTCATAGTTTATCACTTACTACATGATCATACATATATTCTACTACTACTAGAGGGGGATGGGGATCTGCGGGCTCGAGGCGGCTACCAAAATGGACGAGCTCGCGGCGGCGAGGCCGACGCGGTGGAGGAGCTCAATCCTCCTCGTCGGAGCTAACGAGGTCGACGTACTTCTCCCTCTGCTCCTCGCGAATGCGCCGCCACTCGTCGTCCTTGTCCTTTGCGACGAGGTTGGCCGCGACCGCCTGCTTGAAAAGGAGGTCTTCGAGCTCCTCGTCTTGAAGGCGGCGCTCCTCCTCCTCTCGCAAGCTCCGTTCATCAATGGCGGCCGCGACCGCGTCAACATCGCCGACGAAATCATCGGGCCCGACGACGCTTCGGCGTGCGATCTCCTCCGGCTCCTGCTTGACGGCGACGAGCTCGCCCTCCTCCGGCTCCTGCTTCACGGCGACGAGCTCCGCCCACTCCCTCTTCACGGGGAGAAGAGCCGCGCGGGAAGAGGAAGAGCCTGTGGCCGAGGAGGGCGTCCGCCCGTGCCGGTGGTCGTACTCCTCGACGCCGGCGGCTCGAGGCCTTGGTTGGTCTACTTCTTGGCCGCGCGCTTCCTCGCGCCGTCCGCGCGGACACACCTCTCGCGCTCGGGGTCGCCGCCCCCGCTGGAGCTGCGGCCGGAGCTCCACATACGGCCCCACATGGCGGCTGAGGCGGAAGTGGGCTCACCGGCGGCGAGAAATGCGAGGGAGGGAGTGGGGAATTGCGGCAAAACGCGGCGGCGGGGGGATAGGGTTTCAACCCGTATCCGCCCCGCAAACCAGTATTTATACGGCTTCGGGGGTGAGGCTTGAGGGTCACGGAAAAAAGATTACAGGCCGAGCGAGTATACGGGCTCTATTCTGACCAGAAAATTAGGACGAGCCCGTATACTCGCCGGAATTTTGCGTGTCGCGGCGTTTTACGGGGTCTGCTAAAGATGCTCTGAGGCCGCCGTGACCCAAGTCAGCACCCAAGCCGATCCCTGGCCGCTTATTTTGGTCGCCGGCACGTTCGGCCGGCCACACGCAGGACGCCGGCGAACAACCACATTTTGCAACCACGTGATTCTGTTCCGTGTTGTATGGTGCCAGAGGGCACGATGGCTACGTTGCACCCTCTCTGCTCGTCCTCCGCCCAGCTGCATGCGACAGTGATCCGTGCACATGCACGGAGGAGTTCACACGTACCGCAACTGCACAGCACGGGGGGCCGGTCCTCGGTGTTCAATCCAGCGAACCAACTCTTGCATGATCGGTGGTCCTAGGTGGACATAACTGGACCTATGCTCTGCTTTTTCCTCTTTTATTAGATCTCAACATGCTCTGTTTAAAAAAAAGGAATATGCTATGTTATGGAATACCAGGAATGTTTAGGCAGAGCAGGATTTTTAGGTGTGCAATCATCCAGGGATTTTCTTCAAGGTTTCGCCGCTCTGTTAATTTGCAAGATATGCCTTGACAATTTTCCGATGCGGCTTGCTCCCAAGAGAATAGCATTGTGGGTATCCGCCCCTCCTCTTACTCGAGACTCAACCATACTAGGAATTTTGAATTGCTCTCAATGTGCTGAACAAACAACATAAACTATATCATACGAACCGAAACTGAGACCATAAAAAGTACCGGAGCATTTGAAGTTGGAACACAAAATCCTTTTTGCAAGAAACAAGGGCCTGCTAATGAGGGAAGTGGTATGTGTATAAACTTTCATCGAGGAACAAGTGTTACCCCCTTACCCCCCCCCCCCCCCCAAGCACTTCAAGAACCGACAAGACATCAATTTGTTAAAAACTTGCTCAAAGAGGGCTAGATGGAAAATATTCCAACACAATCTTGATAAATATATTATCATCAACAACAAAGGAGTGTAATTTAGGAAATTATTGCCATAGTGCGATCTATCCAATGACCATACCATTAGAAAACAAAGTTTTTGTTTTCTAGTGGAGCAAGAAGTAAAAAGTTTCAAAAGTTGGAGTGAAGTTTGATTGCATCACACCACCAGAAAGATCCCACATGTGTAGCAGCATGACGCACTAGTAACTCATTGAAGTAAGTGGATGTCATTGTTATTGTATAATTTGTGAAATATTTCATAAGGATGCCTTCATTATGGATATAAAGGTTATTGGTTCCAAGACATCCACATTTCTCCAACTTGCACAATTTTTCCTAGGCCGTTTAGCTCAACCGGAGAGCTCAGATTTTCCCCATAAGCATACGCGCCTGGGTTTTTATCTATTTTGTCTTCCACCACCTTTAGGGAGCTTCATGGAGCAAAGGTAGAAGATAGCTTTGATGACCGGTGATACAATCTCCAAGAGAAAGAGAAGATATCAGGAAGTAAGGCATGTCTCAATTCTATAAATGAGGGGAGCAAAGTCTCTTATGCTCGCCCTGGTTGTACCAAGGGGAAAACCCAAGGTTAGTGGAGGGGAATCAACCAATCCAACAATCTAAGATATTGACCATATGTTGAGTTTAATCTTCTAGACAATGACTGGGAGGAGAAATAATTTTTCAAAGTTAACTCGAACACCCATTAACCGCCCCAAAGATTCAGGGAGACCTTTGATACACAAGAATGGTCGACGACTTCCTTCACAACGGTGTGTGTGTGGAGTATCTTGTGTGTGCCACTCATCGAATTGTGACGATTTTTGCCCAGTTTTCTATTAATTAACCATGCAATTATGCTTTTCTTAATCAATGCATGAGGCAACTCTTTTGCATCCGTCAATGGAACTCTTGACAGATCATGACTTCATGAGCATGTCGTTGGCATATTGAACAACTAGAAAAAGAAACAAAGGACCATGTCCTTGATCTTGGTCATATTGACTACCCAGCATCAAATTAAGCTAAGCAAAATGAAGTTTGCCCAACCCCTCACTAGTGGATACACAAATACCATGCTAATCGTGAACTAAGCTTAAATTAGAAGATTAGGTTCCTTCGGGTGGAACCAACCTACCCGGGTTCAAATCGTAGACTTGGCACGGGCACTCGCATATTTCATGTATTTATTTTAGGCTTCCCGGTGAGGGAGTCCTGGATTACGGGGTCCTCGGGCGTCCGAGCTATGTGATATGGGCCGGGCTCATGGGCCATGAAAATACAAGATGGAAGGCTTTCCCCCGTGTCCGGATGGGACTCTCCTTGGCGTGGAAGGCAAGCTTGGCGTTCGGATATGAAAATTCCTTTCTTTGTAGTCCGACTCTGTACAACCCTAACCCCCCCGGTGTCTATATAAACCGGAGGGTTTAGTCCGTAGAGGGAATCATAATCATACAGGCTAGACATCTAGGGTTTAGCCATTACGATCTTGAGGTAGATCAACTCTTGTAACCTCTATACTCATCAAAGTCAATCAAGCAGGAAGTAGGGTATTACCTCCATCAAGAGGGCCCGAACTTGGGTAAACATTGTGTCCCCTGCCTCCTATTACCTTCGTCCTTAGATGCACAGTTCGGGACCCCCTACCCGAGATCTGCCAGTTTTGACACCGACATTGGTGCTTTGATTGAGAGTTCCACTGTGCCGTCGTCGAAAGGCTCGATGGCTCCGTCAATCATCTGCAACAATGCTGCCGGGAAGGAGATCTTTCTCCCCGGCCAGATCTTCGTATTCGGCGGCTTCGCACTGCGCGCCAACTCGGTTGGCCACCTAGAGCAGATCGACAGCTACGCCCCTGGTCACCAGATCAGTTTTGGAAATCTGAACTATGTCGCTGATATCTGAGGAGACTTGATCTTCCAAGGGTTCGCGGCCCCAACCACCGCCCCGGCCTTAGATCCGGAGCGCGTCATCAGGTCCGAAGACGGGAGTCTGGAGCTCGCCGGACTCTCTGCAGCTATAGAGCCCAACACCGGAGAATCGAAGATAATAGTGTCCCCGGCAATTATCACAAAGCCAGACTCTCCTCCGGACACTAGCTCCGAACCCCCGAAGTCCACGTCATGCGAGATCGGCCGGGGAACTTCTGTCCCCGTCCAGGCCTCACTCTTAAACGAGGCTTTGGACTTAATGCGCTCCCTCGCCATCGCAGAGGAACCGCTTCCGAATTGCGCCCAGCCCAGACTAGGGGTTGGAAATAGGGAATTTTACTCCCCACCCACCACCCACTTCATAGCTACTGTCGAGGATCTAACCGACATGCTCGATTACACCTCCGAAGACATCAACGGTATGGACGACGATGCTGGAGAAGAGTAGGCCCAAAACCCGCCGTTCACCGGACGCTGGGCGGCCACTTCCTCATACGACGTGTACATAGTGGACACACCTAAAGAAGGCGACAGCGATGATGAGAAGGATCTAGTCGAGGACGAACCTCCTGAGGTACCACCAAAGCGTCGACGTCAGCGGCGCCGCTCTAAATCGCGCCGCGGAAAAGATAGTAATACCGGCACCGGAGACAATAATACTCCAGAGAACGCCGAAGACCAAGAAGACCCATCGAACCAACATCCGAACAGGATGATCGGGAGGACGGGCAAGTTGACCCTGACGAGCTAGCAGGGAACAAAGACTCAGAGGATAGTAACTATTACTACTCTTCGAGGACGACGTGAGCCTCGACGACAAAGATTTTATCGTGCCAGAGGAACCCCTCGAACAAGAGCACTTCAAACGCCGGCTAATAGCCACTGCAAGAAGCCTAAAGAATAAGAAGCAGCAGCTGCAAGCTGACCAAGATCTGCTCAACGATAGATGGACTAACGTCCTGGCAGCCGAAGAATACGGCCTCGAACGCCCAACAAGGAGTTACCCGAAGCGTAAGATGCTACCCCAATTCAACGATGAGGTGCTGGAGCCCATACCACCCGCGCGTAACGCGGCTGACGGACCTGACCGACCACCACGTGGCCGAGACAGAACGATAACTCAAGCCGAACACCAGCCTGCACCACCTCGCCATAAAAGCAGAGAAACAACAGCTCGGGGATACACTTATGACCTACGTAAGGACCTGGACAATAGAGCCGGCCAGACCAGGTCAATCTACGGATCAAGGGGGCGTGCCCAGGCGAGAGAGGATGGCCATCAGGCCAGGCGCAACAAACACAACCTCACCAGGGCCGAAAACCGCATACGGACTTCATCCGAACTACGCCGTGATGTTGCCTGATACAGAGGCGCCGCACACCCCCTATGCTTCACCGATGAGGTAATGGAGCACCAGTTCCCAGAAGGGTTTAAACCCGTGAACATCGAATCATACGATGGCACAACAGATCCCGCAGTATGGATTGAAGATTTTCTTCTCCACATTCACATGGCACGCGGTGATGATCTATATGCCATCAAGTACCTCCCCCTAAAACTCAAGGGGCCAGCACGGCACTAGCTGAACAGCCTACCAGAAAACTCTATTGGTAGCTGGGAAGACTTGGAGGACGCATTTAGAGAAAACTTCCAAGGCACCTATGTTCGGCCCCCAGACGCCGATGACCTAGTCACATAATCCAGCAACCCGGGGAATCGACCCGGTAGCTCTGGACCAGGTTCCTCATCAAAAAGAACCAGATTGTGGATTGTCCGGATGTCGAAGCCCTCGCGGCCTTCAAACATAGCGTCCGAGACGAGTGGCTCGCCCGACACCTCGGCCAAGAAAAGCCAAAATCTATGGCAGCCCTCACCGCACTTATGACCCGCTTTTGCGCGGGAGAGGATAGCTGGCCTACTCGTAGAAGCAATAGCACCAGCGACCCTGGCACCTCCGAACCTAGGGAAGGCAATGGCAAGCCACGACGCAACAAGCACAAGCGTCGAAACAATAACGAAGAAACCCAGGACACAGTGGTCAACGCCAGATTCAGGGGCTCCAAACCCGGTCGACGGAAGAAGCCATTCAAAGCAAACAGAGATGGCCATCCAGTTTAGACAGAATACTTGACTGGCCTTGCCAGATTCATGGCACCCCCGATAAGCCCGCCAATCATACCAATAGCAATTGTTGGGTCTTTAAACAAGCCGACAAACTCAACGCCGAACACAAGGGGAAAGGGTCGTCCAGCGACGACGATGACCAAGAGCCTCGTCAACCGAACACAGGAGGACAGAAGCAATTTCCTCCTGAGATAAAAACAGTGAATAAGATATATGTTACACATACCCCTAATAGGGAACGCAAGCGCACACTACGGGACGTCTACGCCATAGAGCCGGTCGCCCCAAAATTCAACCCATGGTCGGCTTGTCCAATTACCTTCGATCGAAAGGACCACCCAACCAGTATCCGTCATGGAGGTTCGGCAGCTCTGGTCCTCGATCCAATCATCAACGGATTCCACCTCACGCGAGTCCTCATGGACGGCGGCAGCAGTCTCAATCTACTTTATCAAGACACTGTCCGCAAAATGGGCATCGATCCGTCAAGAATCAAGCCCACTAAAACCACCTTTAAAGGAGTAATACCTGGTGTAGAAGCCCGCTGCACGGGCTCAATCATGCTGGAAGTCATCTTCGGTTCACCGGACAACTTCCGAAGCGAAGACTTGATCTTTGATATCGTCCCATTCCGCACTGGCTATCACTCACTGCTCACACGAACCGCTTTCGCCCGCTTTAACGTGGTCCCGCACTACGCCTATCTAAAGCTTAAGATGCCCGGTCCACGTGGCGTCATTACAATCAACGGAAACATGGAACGCTCCCTCCGTACCGAGGAGCATACCGTGGCCGAAGTACAAAGCGGCCCTGTCAAGCCGCACACCTCATCGGCTATTAAGCCGCCGGACTTTATTACGCAAGTCCGGTCAGTTCTGCATGCTGGCAGCCCGGCAATCCCAGGGCGGGATTAGCAGTTTCGTCTCCGTCAACTGCCACGTACATCAGCGAAATTTGTACCGCGCGTGCACAATTACGCACTCAAAGTATCTTGGGCATCAGCGGAGGCAAAATACGGACATGCCTATAGTACGATTCGACCCTATATGGTCTCCCCCTCGGTTTTTACTTATTTCTTATCTTTTACCACAAGTGAATTAAAACCTCCTCATCCTACGGACTCACAAGGACTCTCTCCGAGCCCGGTTCCATACAAATAGTCGAAGACCATTCCTCTTAAGGAATCTTTCTTACTCAGGCGAAAGCGGCGCAGACGTGCGGCAGGAAGGTGCAAAGGATTTTGTAGACCATAACCTCACTCAAAGAACCTGTATAGAGCTTTTATCTTTAGCCTTAAGACCCCCGGCATGTAAAATAGCCTTGGTTATTATGGTACCCTCTGTAATACTACGTTTTGACGTATCAATCAGATTCCAGTGAAGCAAATTCTTCCTCGATATCGTCTTCACTTATAGACTTTATTTCGTCTCTTCAGTTCTCTCACGCACACACCTCGGCACAAATTACCAAGGGCTCTATATGGCAACACATGTGTTGCCAAACAAAAAGTCCGAACAGCTTTAAAGCACAATTCGCGCATCCCGAGCTTGGCATTATATGCATCGGCTCCGAATCATGTCTTTGGTCAATAGTTGGGTTGCCCGGCTCCTGTGTTTGCTACCTTACGTTCTGTCTGGTCGGCTAGGGTAAAGCGAGAACTACTGCGATTGTGTTTCTGGTTCGCCCGGTTAAGCACCTCAGTAGAGAAAGCCGAAAACTAACTGTCATGATGCGGTGAGAGCTGGTCAGCCACTCGGTGACTTATTAAAATCTTTAGCGATTTCTTCCGTATTACACGAAGGACTGTTTTTCGGTCACATATGTAATGCATCCGCATTAGGATAGCCACATACATACCAGGGGCTACTTTGTAGACCCATCCTCAAACTCCTATGGCTAAGTGAGAGCAATTAAACCGCATAGTCTGATTGTCTGGTTCACCGCACTGACACCTCCTTCATGGACCAAGACGTTGCGTTAAGTGTAGTCATGTGCAATTCCGAACACCCCAATAGTATCTACAAGGGGGTTGAAGCCGACGACTGGGAACTCTCGGATATAAAACGGCCACACAGGAGGATAAAACTCTTCATAAAAGAAGGAATATATTACAGAAGACTTAGTTCATAATACAAACTCCCGAACAGTGTGGACTCGTTCATTCGAACACTACATCCTTAGAGCATTGGCCTTCTACAAGGCGGGCACCTTTGAGAACTTCCTCAAAGTAGCGCTCCGGTGTGCGATGGTCCTTGCTTTCGGGCGGACCCTCGACTGCCACCTTTTCGGCCTTCATCTTCCCCTAGTACATCTTGACACGGGTGAAGGCCATTCACACCCCTTCTATACAAGACCACCTCTTGACAGCGTTAATTCGGGGCAGCGCATCAACGAGACGCCGCACGAGGCCGAAGTAGCTGTCTGGAATGGCTTCGGCCGGCCACAACCAGACTATGACGTCCTTCATGGCCGCGCTGGACATCTTCTGCAGCTCCGCCCATTGTGCCATCTGGTCATTTAGCAGTACGGGATGCTCCTGCCCCGCAAACTGCGACCAGAAGAGCTTCTCCTTCGCGTACCCCTCCTGGGCCTGGAAGAATTGGGCGGCGTTCGTAGCACTCTTCGGCAGATCCGTATATGCGTCTAGAGAACTCCATAGTCGATTAAGCAAGGCATACTTCCGGTCCCCAAATTTAGCCTGAAAAGAAAGGGCTTACCAGCCGCTATCTGTCCGGCTTGACGGATTTCCTCGCGCGCTGCAGGGATTCGGACCGCGCCCCCGAAGCTTCTTGAAGGGCCTTGGCAAGTTCGGTCTCGTTCGCCTTATTTTCCTTTTCTAAGGACTCGCACTTGGCGGCGGTGTCCTTGAGCTTTTGCTCCATCTCGGTCACCCGTTCCTCAAAACGGCGCCGAGCGGCCTGTTCGGCCGTTAAGTTCGCAGCCGCTTTATCAGCAGCCGCCTTGCTTACCCTTGCTTTCTCCTTGGCTTGGGAAAGCTCACCCCTGAGGGTCTCCACCGCGGCGGCGCCATCTATACAAATACGCGCATTTCAACTCTTGAACTTCCACAAAATACGGACATAAACAGGCATACAGTAAGATGTATCTTATACCTTGCGCCTGGTCGAGCCGCGTGTTAACAAGGACTAGGTCCTCATCGGCTCGTTCTAGTTTTCGTTTGAGTTCAGAAACTTCCGCTGATTGGGCAGTCGCCGCTAACAGAGAAGCCTATGTTAATCCAGATAAAAAGTATGTTACCACCTGACAACTGGTTATTGATCCTCTGCTCATTTTCCTTTCAAAGAACCGAACAGAGTATCAGGGGCTACTGCTACCTCTTGAGCACTGCCTTGGTTTTTCCCTTGAAGAGGAAAGGGTGATGCAGTAAAGTAGCGTAAGTATTTTCCTCAGTTTTGAGAACCAAGGTATCAATCCAGTAGGAGACCACGCTCAAGTCCCTCGCACCTACACAAACAAATAAGAACCTCGCAACCAACGCAATAAAGGGGTTGTCAATCCCTTCACGGTCACTTATGAGAGTGAGATCTGATAGATATGATAAGATAATTTTTTGGTATTTTTATGATAAAGAGAAATGAAGATGCAAAGTAAAATAAAAGGCAATAGAAAATAGCTAAGTGTTGGAAGATTAATATGATGGAAAATAGACCCGGGGCCATAGGTTTCACTAGTGGCTTCTCTCAAGAGCATAAGTATTACGGTGGGTGGACAAATTACTGTCGAGCAATTGATTGAATTGAGCATAGTTATGAGAATATTTAGGTATGATCATGTATATAGGCATCACGTCCGTGACAAGTAGACCGACTCCTGCCTGCATCTACTACTATTACTCCACACATCGACCGCTATCCAGCATGCATCTAGAGTATTAAGTTCATAAGAACAGAGTAACGCTTTAAGCAAGATGACATGATGTAGAGGGATAAACTCATGCAATATGATATAAACCCCATCTTGTTATCCTCGATGGCAACAATACAATACGTGCCTTGCTGCCCCTGCTGTCACTGGGAAAGGACACCGCAAGATTAAACCCAAAGCTAAGCACTTATCCCATTGCAAGAAAGATCAATCTAGTAGGCCAAACCAAACTGATAATTCAAAGAGACTTGCAAAGCTAACCAATCATACATAAAGAAATTCAGAGAAGATTCAAATATTGTTCATAAATAAACTTGATCATGAACCCACAATTCATCGGTCCCGACAAACACACCACAAAAGAAGATTACATCGAATAGATCTCCACAAGAATTGTGGAGAACTTTGTATTGAGATTCAAAGAGAGAGAACAAGCCATCTAGCTAATAACTATGGACCCGGAGGTCTGAGGTAAACTACTCACACATCATCGGAGAGGCTATGGTGTTGATGTAGAAGCCCTCCGTGATCAATGCCCCCTCCAGCAGGACGCCGGAAAAGGCCCCAAGATGGGATCTCACGGGTACAGAAGGTTGCGGCAGTGGAATTAGGTTTTCGTGGATGCCTCTGATGGTTTGGGGGTAAGTAGGTATATATAGGAGGAAGAAGTACGTCGGTGGAGCAACGTGGGCCCCACGAGGGTGGAGGGCGCGCCTCCCTGCCTCGTGCTGTCCTCGTTGCTTTCTTGACGTGGACTCCAAGTCCTCTGGATCACGTTTGTTCCAAAAATCACGTTCCCGAAGGTTTCATTCCGTTTGGACTCCGTTTGATATTCTTTTTCTGCGAAACACTGAAATAGGCAAAAAAACAACAATTTGGGCTGGGCCTCCGGTTAATAGGTTAGTTCCCAAAATAATATAAAAGTGTATAATAAAGCCCATTAAACATCCAAAACAGAATATAATATAGCATGGAACAATAAAAAATTATAGATACGTTGGAGACGTATCAAGCATCCCCAAGCTTAATTCCTGCTCATCCTCGAGTAGGTAAATGAAAAAAACAGAATTTTTGATGTGGAATGCTACTTGGCATAATTTTCAATGTAATTATTTTAATTGTGGTATGAATGTTCAGATCCGAAAGATTCAAGACAAAAGTTTAATATTGACATAAAAATAATAATACTTCAAGCATACTAACTAAGCAATTATGTCTTCTCAAAATAACATGGCCAAAGAAAGTTATCCCTACAAAATCATATAGTCTGGCTATGCTCTATCTTCATCACACAAAATATTTAAATCATGCACAACCCCGATGACAATCCAAGCAATTGTTTCATACTTTTGATGTTCTCAAACTTTTTCAATCTTCACGCAATACATGAGCGTGAGCCATGGACATAGCACTATATGTGGAATAGAATGGTGGTTGTGGAGAAGAAAAAAAAGGGAGAAGATAGTCTCACATCAACTAGGCGTATCAACGGGCTATGGAGATGCCCATCAATAGATATCAATGTGAGTGAGTAGGGATTGCCATGCAACGGATGCGCTAGAGCTATAAGTATATGAAAGCTCAACAAAAGAAACTAAGTGGGTGTGCATCCAACTCGCTTGCTCACGAAGACCTAGGGCATTTTGAGGAAGCCCATCATTGGAATATACAAGCCAAGTTCTATAATGAAAATTTCCCACTAGTATATGAAAGTGACAACATAAGAGACTCTCTATCATGAAGATCATGGTGCTACTTTGAAGCACAAGTGTGGTAAAGGATAGTAGCATTGTCCCTTCTCTCTTTTTCTCTCATTTTTTTTCATTGGCCCTTTTTTATGGCCTTTCTCTTTTTTTTAGTCCGGAGTCTCATCCCGACTTATGGGGGAATCATAGTCTCCATCATCCTTTCCTCACTTGGGACAATGCTCTAATAATGATGATCATCACACTTTTATTTTCTTACAACTCAAGAATTACAACTCAATACTTAGAACAACAATATGACTCTATGTGATGCCTCCGGCGGAGTACCGGGATAAGCAATGAATCAAGAGTGACATGTATGAAAGAATTATGAACGGTGGCTTTGCCACAAATACGATGTCAACTACATGATCATGCAAAGCAATATGACAATGATGGAGCGTGTCATAATAAACGGAACGGTGGTAAGTTGCATGGCAATATATCTCGGAATGGCTATGGAAATGCCATGATAGGTAGGTATGGCGGCTGTTTTGAGGAAGGTATATGGTGGGTTTATGATACCGGCGAAAGGTGCGCGGTATTAGAGAGGCTAGCAATGGTGGAAGGATGAGAGTGCGTATAATCCATGGACTCAACATTAGTCATAAAGAACTCATATACTTGTTGCAAAAATCTACAAGTTATCGAAACAAAGTATTACACGCATGCTCCTAGGGGGATAGATTGGTAGGAAAAGACCATCGCTCGTCCCCGACCGCCACTCATAAGGAAGACAATCAATAAATAAATCATGCTCCGACTTCATCACATAACGGTTCACCATACGTGCATGCTACGGGAATCACAAAATTTAACACAAGTATTTCTCAAATTCAAAACTACTCAACTAGCATGACTCTAATATTACCATCTTCATATGTCTAAACAATTATCAAGCATCAAACTTCTCATAGTATTCAACACACTCATAAGAATTTTTTTTACTAATCTTGATTGCCTATCATAATTAAAGCAAATTACCACGCTGTTTTGTAGGACTCTCAAAATAATCTAAGTGAAGCATGAGAGAACAATAGTTTCTATAAAACAAATCCACCGCCGTGCTCTAAAAGATATAAGTGAAGCACTAGAGCAAAAACTATATAGCTCAAAAGATATAAGTGAAGCACATAGAGTATTCTATCAAATTCCGAATCAAGTGTGTCTCTCTCAAAAGGTGTGTACAGAAAGGATGATTGTGGCAAACTAATAAATAAATACTCAAATAATACAAGACGCTCCAAGCAAAACACATATCATGTGGTGAATAAAAATATAGCTCCAAGTAAATTTACCGATGGATGAGGACGAAAGAGGGGATGCCTTCCAGGGCATCCCCAAGCTTTGGCTTTTAGGTGTCCTTAGATTATCTTGGGGTGCCATGGGAATCCCCAAGCTTAGGCTCTTGCCACTCCTTGTTCCATACTCCATCAAATCTTTACCCAAAACTTGAAAACTTCACAACACAGAACTTAACAGAAAATCTCGTGAGCTCCGTTAGCGAAAGAAAACAAAACACCACTTCAAGGTACTGTAATGAACTCATTATTTATTTATATTGGTGTTAAAACTACTGTATTACAACTTCTCTATGGTTTATAAACTAATTTACAAGCCATAGATTCATCAAAGTAAGCAAACAACACACGAAAACAGAATCTGTCAAAAACAGAACAGTCTGTAGTAATCTGTAACTAACGCAAACTTCTGGAACTCAACAAATTCAGCAAAAATAGGAAGACCTAAATAATTTGTTTATTGATATTCTGCAATTGGAATCAATATTTTATCACGTTCTGGTAATATTTAACAATTGTTTTCGTGAACAGAAAGTTTCTGGAATTTTCAGCAAGATCAAATAACTATCATCCAAGAAGACCCTATAGGTTTCACTTGGCACAAACACTAATTAAAACATAAAAACACATCTAACCAGAGTCTATATCAAATATTTATTCCTAAACAGAAAGTAAAAATATTGAGTTGTCTCCCAATAAGCGCTTTTCTTTAAAGCCTTTTTAGCTAGGCATTGAGATTTCAATGATGCTCACAAGAAAGACAAGAATTGAAGCACAAAGAGAGCATCATAAAACACGTGACAAACACATCTAAGTCTGACATACTTCCTATGCATAGGCATCTTATAGGCAAACAAATTATCAAGGCAAGCAAAAACTAGCACATGCAAGGAAGCGGAAAGAAACAATAGCAATCTTAACATAATGAGAGGTAATTTAGTAACATGAAAATTTCTACAACCATATTTTCCTCTCTCATAATAATTACATGTAGGATCATAAGCAAATTCAACAATATAGCTATCACAAATCATATTCTTAACACGATCCACATGTATGCAAAGTTGACACTCTTCCAAAATAGTGGGATTAAAATTAACTAAAGTCATGACCTCTCCAAACCCACTTTTATCAAAAACATAAGATTGAACATTCTCCAAATATGTGGGATCTAAGGTTGACACTACTCCAAACCCACTTTCAATATTATTGCAAATACTATTTATCAATCTCATATTCATCATGGGGCTTAAATAAATTTTCAAGATCATAGGAAGAATCACCCCAATCATGATCATTGTAACAAGTAGTGGACATAGCAAAACTAGCATCCCCAACCTTAGGGTTTTGCATATTATTAGCACAATTTACATCAATAGAATTTATAATAAAATCATTGCAATCATGCTTTTTATTCAAAGAACTATCGTGAATCTCTTCATAAATTTCTTCATCACAATTTTCAGATTCACGAATTTCAAGCAAAACCTCATAAAGATAATCTAGTGCACTCAACTCACTAGCAATAGGTTCATCATAATTGGATCTCTTAAAAATATTAGCAAGTGGATGGGGATCCATAAACTCTTAGCAAGCAAAGATTCAAGCAAAAAGAAGGCACATGGTAAAGCAAGATCGAACGGAAGAAGGGCGAATAAAACGGCAAGGGTGAAGTGGGGGAGAGGAAAACGAGAGGCAAATGGCAAATAATGTAATGCGAGGGATAAGAGTTTGTGATGGGTACTTGGTATGTCTTGACTTGACTTGACCTGGCGTGAATCTCCCCGGCAACGGCGCCAGAAATCCTTCTTGCTACCTCTTGAGCATTGCGTTGGTTTCTCCCTTGAAGAGGAAAGGGTGATGCAGTAAAGTAGCATAAGTATTTCCCTCAGTTTTTAGAACCAATGTATCAATCTAGTAGGACACCATGCTCAAGTCCCTCGCACCTACACAAACAAATAAGAACCTCGCAACCAACGCAATAAAGGGGTTGTCAATCCCTTCACGGTCACTTACGAGAGTGAGATCTGATAGATATGATAAGATAATTTTTTGGTATTTTTATGATAAAGAGAAATGAAGATGCAAAGTAAAATAAAAGGCAATAGAAATAGCTAAGTGTTGGAAGATTAATATGATGGAAAATAGACCCGGGGGCCATAGGTTTCACTAGTGGCTTCTCTCAAGAGCATATGTATTACGGTGGGTGGACAAATTACTGTCGAGCAATTGATAGAATTGAGCATAGTTATGAGAATATCTAGGTATGATCATGTATATAGGCATCACGTCCGTGACAAGTAGACCGACTCCTGCCTGCATCTACTACTATTACTCCACACATCGACCGCTATCCAGCATGCATCTAGAGTATTAAGTTCATAAGAACAGAGTAACGCTTTAAGCAAGATGACATGATGTAGAGGGATAAACTCATGCAATATGATATAGACCCCATCTTGTTATCCTCGATGGCAACAATACAATACGTGCCTTGCTGTCCCTGCTGTCACTGGGAAAGGACACCACAAGATTGAACCCAAAGCTAAGCACTTCTCCCATTGCAAGAAAGATCAATCTAGTAGGCCAAACCAAACTGATAATTCGAAGAGACTTGCAAAGATAACCAATCATACATAAAGGAATTCAGAGAAGATTCAAATATTGTTCATAGATAAACTTGATCATAAACCCACAATTCATCGGTCCCGACAAACACACCGCAAAAGAAGATTACATCGAATAGATCTCCATAAGAATCATGGAGAACTTTGTATTGAGATCCAAAGTGAGAGAAGAAGCCATCTAGCTAATAACTATGGACCCAAAGGTCTGAGGTAAACTACTCACACATCATCGGAGAGGCTATGGTGTTGATGTAGAAGCCCTCCGTGATCAATGCCCCCTCCGGCAGGACGCCCGAAAAGGCCCCAAGATGGGATCTCACGGGTACAGAAGGTTACGGTGTTGGAATTAGGTTTTCGTGGATGCCTCTGATGGTTTGGGGGTACGTAGGTATATATAGGAGGAAGAAGTACGGTGGTGGAGCAACATGGGCCACACGAGGGTGGAGGGCGCGCCTGGGGGGTAGGCGCGCCCCCCGCCTCGTGCTCTCCTCGTTGCTTTCTTGACGTGGACTCCAAGTCCTCTGGATCACGTTTGTTCCGAAAATCACGTTCCCGAAGGTTTCATTCCGTTTGGACTCCGATTGATATTATTTTTCTGCAAAACACTGAAATAGGCAAAAAAACAGCAATTTGGGCTGGGCCTCCGGTTAGTAGGTTAGTCCCAAAAATAATATAAAAGTGTATAATAAAGCCCATTAAACATCCAAAACAGAATATAATATAGCATGGAACAATCAAAAATTGTAGATACGTTGGAGATGTATCAGCTACTATCTATATACAGGCATATTTATCATAAAAACGATTAAAAAAATTACATTGCGTACCTCGAAGCCCGCCAGCAGGCTGGAAAAAGCTTCATTCAGCTCGCTCTTGGCGGACTGAATCTTCTCAGCCACCATACCCATCAGGATGCGGTGCTCATCTAGGACGGATGCACTTTGCAGTATGTTCGCCATGGAATTTGACGCCTCCGGATTAGCAAAGGCCACCGCTCCCCCGTCTCCCGCAGGAGGTCGCTCATTAGACTCCGGAGTCTTGTGGGTCTCCGGAGTAGTATGCGGCTGGGGATCGGATTGACCGGGGCCCCCGTCGTAGGTCTTCGTGGGGGCCGTACCCCTCGATCCTTCGGCAGCCGAGGTGTTGCCCTCAGGCGCCGTTAAGTCCCCCCCCCGTGTCTCTTCAAGGCTCGGGGAGGGCCTATGGGACGACACCTCTGAAGGAAATATGCCCTAGAGGCAATAATAAAGTTGTTATTTTATATTTCCTTATATCATGATAAATGTTTATTATTTATGCTAGAATTGTATTAACCGGAAACTTGATACATGTGTGGATACATAGACAAAACACCGTGTCCCTAGTAAGCCTCTACTAGACTAGCTCGTTAATCAAAGATGGTTAAGTTTCCTAACCATAGACATGTGTTGTCATTTGATGAACAGTCACATCATTAGGAGAATGATGTGATGGATAAGACCCATCCATTAACATAGCATATTGATCGTTTAGTTTTATTGCTATTGCTTTCTTCATGACTTATACATGTTCCTCTGACTATGAGATTATGCAACTCCCGAATACCGGAGGAACACCTTGTGTGCTATCAAACGTCACAACATAATTGGGTGATTATAAATATGCTCTACAGGTGTCTCCGAAGGTGTTTGTTGGGTTGGCATACATCAAGATTAGGATTTGTCACTCCGTGTATCGGAGAGGTATCTCTGGGCCCTCTCGGTAATGCACATCACTATAATCCTTGCAAGCAATGTGACTAATGAGTTAGTTGCGGATGATGCATTACAGAACGAGTAAAGAGACTTGCCAGTAATGAGATTGAACTAGGTATGATGATACCGACGATCGAATCTCGGGCAAGTAACATACCGATGACAAAGGGAATAGCGTATGTTGTTATGCGGTTTGACCAATAAAGATCTTCGTTGAATATGTAGGAGCCAATATGAGCATCCAGGTTCCGCTATTGGTTATTGACCAGAGATGTGTCTCGGTTATGTCTACATAGTTCTCGAACCCGTAGGGTCCGCACGCTTAACGTTCGATGACGATTTGTATTATATGAGTTATGTGATTTGGTGACCGAATGTTGTTCGGAGTCCCAGATGAGATCACGGACATTACGAGGAGTCTTGAAATGGTCGAGAGGTAAAGATTCATATATAGGATGATAGTATTCGGACACCGGAAGTGTTTTGGGGGTACCGGGTACGTATCGGGTCACCGGAAGGGGTTCCGGGCACCCCCCAGCAAAGATATGGGCCTTATTGGGCCAAGGGCGGGACATACCAGCCCCTAGTGGGCTAGTGCGCCCCATATATGCCAAATAGGAGGAGAAGGAAGGAGGGGAAGAGAGAAAGGAAAGAGGAGGATTCGGTCTCCCCTTCCCTTCTCTCCCCCCTCTCTTTCCTTCCCCCTCCAATACTTTTGGAAGGGGGGAGGCCGAATTGGACAAGGCCCCCAAGTAGGATTCCTCCTACTTGGGCGCGCCCTTGCTGCTCCCCTCCCCTCCCACCTATATATACGTGGGGAGGGGGCGCCTAGAACACACAACAAACATTGTTAGCTGTGTGCGGCGCCCCCTCCACAGTTTACGCCTCCGGTCATATTCATGTAGTGCTTAGGCGAAGCCCTACGCAGATTACTTCACCATCACCGTCACCACGCCATCGTGCTGACGGAACTCTCCCTCGACACTTTGCTGGATCAAGAGTTCAAGGGATGTCATCGAGCTGAACATGTGCAGATCGCGGAGGTGCCGTGCGTTCGGTACTTGATCGGTTGGATTGCGAAGACGTTCGACTACATCAACCGTGTTACTTAACGCTTCTGCTTTCGGTCTACGAGGGTACGTGGACAACACTCTCCCCTCTCGTTGCTATGCATCACCTAGATGGATCTTGCGTGTGCGTAGGAATTTTTTGAAATTAATGCGTTCCCCAACAGTGGCATCCGAGCCAGGTCTATGCGTAGATGTTATATGCACGAGTAGAACACAAAGAGTTGTGGGCGATAATAGTCATACTGCTTACCAGCAATGTCTTACTTTGATTTGGCGGTATTGTTGGATGAAGCGGCCCGGACTGAGATTACATGACCGCGTTCATGAGACTGGTTCTACCGACGTGCTTCGCACACAGGTGGCTAGCGGGTGTAAATTTCTCCAACTTTAGTTGAATCGAGTTTGACTACGCCCGGTCCTTGTTGAAGGTTAAAACAACACACTTGACAAAAAATCATTGTGGTTTTGATGCGTAGGTAAGAAAGGTTCTTGCTAAGCCCATAGCAGCCACGTAAAACTTGCAACAACAAAGTAGAGGACGTCTAACTTGTTTTTGCAGGGCATGTTGTGATGTGATATGGTCAAGACGTGATGACATATAAATTATTGTATGAGATGATCATGTTTTGTTGAAGTTATCGGCAACTGGCAGGAGCCTTATGGTTGTCTCTTTATTGCATAAGATGCAAGTGCCATATAATTACTTTACTTTATCGCTATGCGATAGCAATAGTTGCAAAAGCAATAGTTGGTGAGACGACCATGTGACGACACATTGATAAAGATCAAGATGATGGAGATCATGGTGTCATGCCAGTGACGATGGAGATCATAATGGTACTTTGGAGATGGAGATCAAAAGCACAAGATGATGATGGCCATATCATGCCACATATTTTGATTGCATGTGATGTTTATCTTTTATGCATCTTATTTTTCTCAGTACGACGGTAGCTTTATAAGATGATCCCTTACTAAAATTTCAAGGTATAAGTGTTCTCCCTGAGTATGCACCGATGCGACAGTTCTTCATGCTGAGACACCACGTGATGATCGGGTGTGATAAGTGATACGTCTCCAACGTATCTATAATTTTTGATTGTTCCATGCTATTATATTATCTATTTTGGATATTTAATGGGCTTTATTATACACTTTTATATTATTTTTGGGACTAACCTACTAACCCAAAGCCCAGTGCAAATTGCTGTTTTTTTGCCTATTTCAGTGTTTCGCAGAAAAGGAATATCAAACGGAGTCCAAACGGAATAAAACCTTCGGGAGAGTTATTTTTGGAACAAACGTGATCCCGAGGACTTGGAGTGGACGTCAAGAAATCAATGAGGAGGCCACGAGTAAGGGAGGCACGCCTGCCCCCTGGGCGTGCCCCCACCCTCGTGGGCCCCTCGCAGCTCCACCGACCTACTTCTTCCTCCTATATATACCCATATACCCCGAAACCAACCAGGAGCACCACGAAACCCTATTTCCACCGCCGCAACCTTCTGTACCCGTGAGATCCCATCTTGGGGCCTTTTCCGGCGCTCCACCGGAGGGGGAATCGATCACGGACGGCTTCTACATCAACACCATAGCCTCTCCGATGATGTGTGAGTAGTTTAGCACAGACCTTTGAGTCCATAGTTATTAGCTAGATGGCTTCTTCTCTCTCTTTGGATCTCAATACAAAGTTCTCCTCGATCGTCTTGGAGATCCATTCGATGTAACTCTTTTTGCGGTGTGTTTGTTGAGATCCGATGAATTGTGGGTTTATGATCAAGATTATCTATGAACAATATTTGAATCTCCTCTGAATTCTTTTATGTATGATTTGTTATCTTTGCAAGTCTCTTCGAATTATCAGTTTGGTTTGGCCTACTAGATTGATCTTTCTTGCAATGGGAGAAGTGCTTAGCTTTGGGTTAAATCTTGCGTTGCTCGATCCCAGTGACAGAAGGGGAAACGACACGTATTGTATTGTTGCCGTCGAGGATAAAAAGATGGGGTTTATATCATATTGCTTGAGTTTATCCCTCTACATCATGTCATCTTGCCTAATGCGTTACTCTGTTCTTATGAAATTAATACTCTAGATGCATGCTGGATAGCGGTCGATGTGTGGAGTAATAGTAGTAGATGCAGAATCGTTTCGGTCTACTTGTCGCGGATGTGATGTCTATATACATGATCATGCCTAGATATTCTCATAATTATGCACTTTTCTATCAATTGCTCGACAGTAATTTGTTCACCCACCGTAATACTTATGCTATCTTGAGAGAAGCCACTAGTGAAACCTATGGCCCCCGGGTCTATTTTCCATCATATTAATCTTCCGTCAACTAGTTATTTCTTTCTCCGTTTATTTTGCAATCTTTACTTTTAGTCTTTATCACAAAAATACAAAAATATTATCTTATCATTTCTATCATATCTCACTTTTGCAAGTGGTCGTGAAGGGATTGACAACCCCTTTATCGCGTTGGTTGCAAGGTTCTTATTTGTTTGTGTAGGTGTGAGGGACTTGCGCGTGGCCTCCTACTGGATTGATACCTTGGTTCTCAAAAACTGAGGGAAATACTTACGCTACTTTGCTGCATCACCCTTTCTCTTCAAGGGAAAACCAACGCATGCTCAAGAGGTAGCAAGAAGGATTTCTGGCGCTGTTGCCGGGGAATCTACGCACAAGTCAAGACATACCAAGTACCCATTACAAACTCTTATCCCTCGCATTACATTATTTGCCATTTGCCTCTCGTTTTCCTCTCCCCCACTTCACCCTTAACGTTTTATTCGCCCTCTTTTTCCGTTTTCTTTTTCTTTCGTTTGCTTCTTGTTTGCTTGTGTGTTGGATTGCTTGCTTGTCACGATGGCTCAAGATAATACTAAATTGTGTGACTTTGCCAACACCAACAACAATGATTTTCTTAGCACTCCGATTGCTCCTCTTACCGATGCTGAATCTTGTGAAATTAATGCTGCTTTGCTGAATCTTGTCATGAAAGATAAATTCGCCGGCCTTCCTAGTTGAGATGCCGTTACCCATCTAAATAGCTTTGTTGATTTGTGTGATATGAAAAAAAGGAAAGATGTGGACAATGATATTGTCAAATTGAAGCTATTTCTGTTTTCGCTTAGAGATCGTGCTAAAACTTGGTTTTCGTCTTTGCCTAAAAATAGTATTGATTCTTGGAATAAGTGCAAAGATGCTTTTATCTCTAAGTATTTTCCTCCCGCTAAGATCATCTCTCTTAGAAACAATATTATGAATTTTAAGCAACTTGATCATGAACATGTTGCACAAGCTTGGGAGAGGATGAAATTAATGATACGTAATTGCCCTACACATGGTTTGAATTTATGGATGATTATACATAATTTTTATGCCGGATTGAATTTTGCTTCTAGAAATCTTTTAGATTCGGCCGCGGGAGGCACTTTTATGGAAATCACTTTATGAGAAGCTACTAAACTGCTAGATAATATTATGGTTAATTATTCTCAATGGCACACTGAAAGATCTACTAGTAAAAAGGTGTATGCAAGTGAAGAGATTAATGTTTTAAGTGGAAAGATGGATGAACTTATGAAATTGTTTGCTAATAGGAATGTTTCTTCTGATCCCAATGATATGCCTTTGTCTACTTTGATTGATAATAATGATGAATCTATGTATGTGAATTTTGTTGGTAGGAACAATTTTGGTAACAACGCTTATAGAGGAAATTTTAATCCTAGGCCTATCCTAGTAATTCCTCTAATAATTATGGTAATTCCTACAACAACTCTTATGGAAATTTTAATAAGATGCTCTCTGATTTTGATACTAGTGTTAAAGAATTTATGATTTCTCAAAAGAATTTCAGTGCTTTGCTTGAAGAAAATTGCCCAAGATTGATGAGTTGGCTAGGAACGTGGATAGAATTTCTCTTGATGTTGATTATTTGAAACTTAGATCTATTCCACCTAAGCATGATATCAATGAGTCTCTCAAAGCTATGAGAATTTCCATTGATGAGTGCAAAGAAAGAACCGCTAGGATGCGTGCAAAAAAGGATTGCTTTGTGAAAGCGTGTTCTTCTAGTTTTCATGATAATAAAGATGATGATCTAAAAGTGATTGATGTATCCCCTATTAAATCTTTGTTTTGCAATATGAATCTTGATAATGATGGGACTGGAGATGAGTCAACTTTAGTTAAAAGGCGTCCCAATGATACGGAGTTTTTAGATCTTGATGCAAAATTTGGTAAAAGTGGGATGGAAGAGGTCAAAACTTTAGATAGCAACGAACCCACTATATTGGATTTCAAGGAATTTAATTATGATAATTGTTCTTTAATAGATTGTATTTCCTTGTTGCAATCCGTGCTAAATTCTCCACATGCTTATAGTCAAAATAAGGCTTTTACTAAACGTATCGTTGATGCTTTAATGCAATCTTATGAAGAAAAGCTTGAATTGGAAGTTTCTATCCCTAGAAAACTTTATGATGAGTGGGAACCTACTATTAAAATTAAAATTAAAGATCATGAATGCTATGCTTTGTGTGATTTGGGAGCTAGCGTTTCCATGATCCCAAAAACTTTGTGTGATTTGCTAGGTTTTCGTGAATTTGATGATTGTTCTTTAAACTTGCACCTTACGGATTCCACCATTAAGAAACCTATGGGAAGAATTAATGATGTTATTATTGTTTAAAATAGGAACTATGTGCACGTAGATTTCATTGTCCTTGATATAGATTGGAATCCTTCATGTCCTATTATTCTTGGTAGACCTTTCCTTAGAACGATTGGTGCAATTATTGATATGAAAGAAGGGAATATTAGATTCCAATTTCCGTTAAGGAAAGGCATGGAACACTTTCCTAGAAATAAAATCAAATTACCTTATGAATCTATTATGAGAGCCACTTATGGATTGCATCCCAAAGATGGCAAGACCTAGATCTATCCTTGCCTTTATGCCTAGCTAGGGGCGTTAAACGATAACACTTGTTGGGAGGAAACCCAATTTTATTTTTGTTTCTTGCTTTTTGGTTCTGTTTAGGAATAAGTCTTTCATCTAGCCTCTGGTTAGATGTGGTTTTATGTTTTAATTAGTGTTTGTGCCAAGTAGAACCTTTGGGAAGACTTGGGCGAAGTCTTTTTGATCTTGCTGTAAAAAACAGAAACTTTAGCGCTCATGAGTTAGCTAAAACTTTTTTTGGAGAGTTATATTTAGTTGATTATTTTTGAAGCTGATTAATAGATAAATTCCCCACGTCCAGAAATTTATTTTAGAATTTTTGGAGTTCCATAAGTTTACGTTAGATACAGATTACTACAAACTGTTCTGTTTTTGACAGATTCTGTTTTTCGTGTGTTGTTTGCTTATTTTGATGAATCTATGGCTAGTATAGGAGGTTATGAACCATAGAGAAGTTGGAATAAAGTAGGTTTAACACCAATATAAATAAATAATGAGTTCATTACAGTACCTTGAAGTGGTGTTTTGTTTTCTTTCGCTAACGGAGCTCACGAGATTTTCTGTTAAGTTTTGTGTTGTGAAGTTTTCAAGTTTTGGGTAAAGATTTGATGGACTATGGAACAAGGAGTGGCAAGAGCCTAATCTTGGGGATGCCCAAGGCACCCCAAGGTAAAATCTAAGGACAACCAAATAGCCTAAGCTTGGGGATGCCCCGGAAGGCATCCCCTCTTTTGTCTTCGTCCATCGGTAACTTTACTTGGAGCTATATTTTTATTCACCACATGATATGTGTTTTGCTTGGAGCGTCTTGTATGATTTGAGTATTTGCTTTTTAGTTCACCACAATCATCCTTGTTGTATACACCTTTTGGGAGAGACACGCATTAATCAGAATTTATTAGAATACTCTATGTGCTTCACTTATATCTTTTGAGCTAAATAATTTTGCTCTAGTGCTTCACTTATATCTTTTAGAGCATGGTGGTGGTTTTATTTTATAGAAATTATTGATCTCTCATGCTTCACTTATATTATTTTGAGAGTCCTTTAGAACAGCATGGTAATTTTCTTTGGCTATAAAATTAGTCATAATATGATAGGCATCCAAGATGGATATAATAAAAACTTTCATATAAAGTACATTGAATACTAAGAGAAGTTTGATACTTGATGATTGTTTTGAGATATGACGGTGGTGATATTAGAGTCATGCTAGTTGAGTAGTTGTGAATTTGAGAAATACTTATTCTAAAGTTTGTGATTCCCGTAGCATGCACGTATGGTGAACCGTTATGTGATGAAGTCGGAGCATGATTTATTTATTGATTGTCTTCCTTATGAGTGGCGGTCGGGGACGAGCGATGGTATTTTCCTACCAATCTATCCCCCTAGGGGCATGCGCGTAGTACTTCATTTCGATAACTAATAGATCTTTGCAATAAGTATGTGAGTTCTTTATGACTAATGTTGAGTCCATGGATTATACGCACTCTCACCCTTCCACCATTGCTAGCCTCTCTAATACCGCACACCTTTCGCCGGTATCATATACCCACCATATACCTTACTCAAAACAGCCACCATACCTACCTATTATGGCATTTCCATAGCCATTCCGAGATATATTGCCATGCAACTTACCACCGTTCCATTTATTATGACATGCTTCATCATTGTCATATTGCTTTGCATGATCATGTAGTTGACATCGTATTTGTGGCAAAGCCACCTTTATAATTCTTTCATACATGTCACTCTTGATTCATTGCATATCCCGGTACACCGCCGGAGGCATTCACATAGAGTCATATTTTGTTCTAAGTATCGAGTTGTAATTCTTGAGTTGTAAGTAAATAAAAGTGTGATGATCATCATTAGAGCATTGTCCCATGTGAGGAATGGATGATGGAGACTATGATTCCCCCATAAGTTGGGATGAGACTCCGGACGAAAGAAAAAAAAAGGAAAAAAAGAGGCCAAAAAAAGGCCCAAATAAAAAAATAAGAGAAAAAGAGAGAAGGGACAATGTTACTATCCTTTTTCCACACTTGTGCTTCAAAGTAGCACCATGATCTTCATGATAGAGAATCTCCTATCTTGTCACTTTCATATACTAGTGGGAATTTTACATTATAGAACTTGGCTTGTATATTCCAATGATGGGCTTCCTCAAAATGCCCTAGGTCTTCGTGAGCAAGCGAGTTGGATGCACACCCACTTAGTTTCTTTTGTTGAGCTTTCATACACGTATAGCTCTAGTGCATCCGTTGCATGGCAATCCCTACTCACTCACATTGATATCTATTGATGGGCATCTCCATAGCCCATTGATACGCCTAGTTGATGTGAGACTATCTTCTCCTTTTTTGTCTTCTCCACAACCACCATTCTATTCCACATATAGTGCTATATCCATGGCTCACGCTCATGTATTGCGTGAAGATTGAAAAAGTTTGAGAACATCAAAAGTATGAAACAATTGCTTGGCTTGTCATCGGGGTTGTTCATGATTAAATACTTTGTGTGATGAAGATAGAGCATAGCCAGACTATATGATTTTGTAGGGATAACTTTTTTTGGCCATGTTATTTTGAGAAGACATGATTGCTTTGTTAGTATGCTTGAAGTATTATTATTTTTATGTCAATATTAAACTTTTGTCTTGAATCTTTCGGATCTGAACATTCATGCCACAATAAAGAAAATTACATTGAAGAATATGCTAGGTAGCATTCCGCATCAAAAATTCTGTTTTTATCATTTACCTACTCGAGGACGAGCATGAATTAAGCTTGGGGATGCTTGATACGTCTCCAACGTATCTATAATTTTTGATTGTTCCATGCTATTATATTATCTGTTTTGGATGTTTCATGGGCTTTATTATACACTTTTATATTATTTTTCAGACTAACCTATTAACCGAAGGCCCAGTGCAAATTGCTGTTTTTTTTCCTATTTCAGTGTTTCGCGGAAAAGGAATATCAAACGGAGTCCAAACGGAATGAAAACTTCGGGAGAGTTATTTTTGGAACAAACGTGATCCCGAGGACTTGGAGTGGACATCAAGAAAGAAGCGAGGATGCCATGAGGCAGGGAGGCGCGCCTGCCCCCCTGGGCGCGCCCCCACCCTCGTGGGCCCCTCGCAGCTCCACCGACCTACTTCTTCCTCCTATATATACCCATATACCCCGAAACCAACCAGGAGCACCACGAAACCCTATTTCCACCGCCGCAACCTTCTGTACCCGTGAGATCCCATCTTGGGGCCTTTTCCGGCGCTCCGCCGGAGGGGGAATCGATTATGGAGGGCTTCTACATCAACACCATAGCCTCTCCGATGATGTGTGAGTAGTTTACCACAGACCTTCGGGTCCATAGTTATTAGCTAGATGGCTTCTTCTCTCTCTTTGGATCTCAATACAAAGTTCTCCTCGATCTTCTTGGAGATCTATTCGATGTAATTCTTTTTGCGGTGTGTTTGTCGAGATCCGATGAATTGTGGGTTTATGATCAAGATGATCTATGAACAATATTTGGATCTTCTCTGAATTCCTTTATGTATGATTGGTTTTCTTTGCAAGTCTCTTTGAATTATCAGTTTGGTTTAGCCTACTAGATTGATCTTTCTTGCAATGGGAGAAGTGCTTAGCTTTGGGTTCAATCTTGCGGTGTTCTTTCCCAGTGACAGCAGGGGCAGCATGCCACGTATTGTATTGTTGCCATCGAGGATAAAAAGATGGGTTTATATCATATTGCTTGAGTTTATCTCTCTACATCATGTCATCTTGCCTAATGCGTTACTCTGTTCTTATGAAATTAATACTCTAGATGCATGCTGGATAGCGGTCGATGTGTGGAGTAATAGTAGTAGATGCAAAATCGTTTCGGTCTACTTGTCGCGGACGTGATGCCTATATACATGAACATGCCTAGATATTCTCATAATTATGAACTTTTCTATCAATTGCTCGACAGTAATTTGTTCACCCACCGTAATACTTATGCTATCTTGAGAGAAGCCACTAGTGAAACCTATGGCCCCCGGGTCTATTTTCCATCATATTAATCTTCCGTCAACTAGCTATTTCTTTCGCCGTTTATTTTGCAATCTTTACTTTTAGTCTTTATCATAAAAATACCAAAAATATTATCTTATCATCTCTATCAGATCTCACTTTTGCAAGTGGTCGTGAAGGGATTGATAACCCCTTTATCGCGTTGGTTGCAAGGTTCTTATTTGTTTGTGTAGGTACGAGGGACTTGTGTGTGGCCTCCTACTGGATTGATACCTTGGTTCTCAAAAACTGAGGGAAATACTTATACTACTTTGCTGCATCACCCTTTCCTCTTCAAGGGAAAACCAACGCATGCTCAAGAGGTAGCAATAAGCTCTACGTTCACATACAACGGGTGCAAGCCAGTTTTGCACATGCAGAATACTCGGGTTAAACTTGACGAGCCTAGCATATGCAGATATGGCCTCGGAACACTGAGACCGAAAGGTCGAGCGTGAATCATATAGTAGATATGATCAACATAGTGATGTTCAGCATTCAAAACTACTCCATCTCACGTGATGATCGGACATGGTTTAGTTGATATGGATCACGTGATCACTTAGATGAATAGAGGGATGTCTATCTAAGTGGGAGTTCTTAAGTAATATGATTAATTGAACTTTAATTTATCATGAACTTAGTCCTGATAGTATTTGCATAACTATGTTGTAGATCAATAGCTCGCGATGTAGCTCCCTGTTTAATTTTGATATGCTCCTAGAGAAAAATAAGTTGAAGATGATAGTAGCAATGATGCGGACTTGGTCCATGATCTGAGGATTATCCACATTACTGCATAGAAGAATTATGTCCTTGATGCACCGCTAGGTGATAGAACTATTGCAGGAGCAGATACAGACGCTATGAACGTTTGACAAGCTCGGTATGATGACTACTTGATAGTTTAGTGCACCATGCTTTACGGCTTAGAACCAGGACTTCAAAATGTTTTGAACGACATGGAGCATATGAGATGTTCCAAGAGCTGAAATTGGTATTTCAGACTCATGCCCGAGTCGAGAGGTATGAGACCTCTGACAAGTATTTTGCCTACAAGATGGTGGAGAATAACTCAACCAGTGAGCATGTGCTCAGAATGTGTGAGTACTACAATCACTTGAATAAAGTGGGAGTTAATCTTCCAGACAAGATAGTGATTGACAGAGTTCTCTAGTCACTATCACCAAGTTACTAGAACTTCATGATGAACTATAATATGCAAGGGATAACGGAAACGATTCCCAAGCTTTTCGGGATGCTGAAATCTGCGAAGGTAGAAATCAAGAAAAAGCATCAAGTGTTGATGGTTGACAAGACCACTAGTTTCAAGTAAAAGGGCAAGGGAAAGAAAGAGAACTTCAAGAAGAATGGCAAGCAAGTTGCCACTCCCGTGAAGAAGCCCAAACCTAGACCTAAGCTTGAAACTGAGTGCTTCTACTACAAAGGGAACGGTCACTGGAAGTGGAACTACCCTAGATACTTGGCGGATAAGAAGGATGGCAAAGTGAACAAAGGTATATTTGATATACATGTTATTGATGTGTACTTTACTAGTGTTTATAAGCAACCCCTCGGTATTTGATACTGGTTCAGTTGCTAAGAGTAGTGACTCGAAATGGGAGTTGCAAAATAAACAGAGACTAGTTAAGGGTGAGGCGATGATGTGTGTTGGAAGTGATTCCAAAGTTGATAAGATCACCATCGCACACTCCCTTTACCTTCGGTATTAGTGTTGAACCTAAAATAAATGTTATTTGGTGTTTGCTTTGAATATGATTGGATCATGTTTATTGAAATACGGTTATTCATTTAAGTCAAAGAATAATTGTTGTTCTGTTTACATGAATAAAACCTTTTATGGTCATACAGTTAATATAAATGGTTTATTGAATCTCGATCGTAGTGATACACATAATATTGATGCCAAAAGATGCAATATAATGATAGTGCAACATACTTGTGGCATTGCCGTTTAGGTCATATTGGTGTAAAGCGCATGAAGAAACTCCATGCGGATGGACTTTTGGAATCACTTGATTATGAATCATTTGATGCTTGCGAACCATGCCTCATGGGCAAGATGACTAAGACTCCATTCTACAGAACAATGGAGCAAGCCACTGACTTATTGGAAATAATACATACTGATGTATGCGGTCTGATGAGTGTTCAGGCTAACGACGGGTATCATGGTTTTCTGACCTTCACAGATGATTTGAGCAGATATGGGTATTTCTACTTGATGAAACACAAGTCTAAAACATTTGAAAAGTTCAAAGAATTTCAGAGTGGAAGTAGAGAATCATCGTAACAAGAAAATAAAGTTTCTTTGATCTGATCGCAGAGGCAAATATTTGAGTTACGAGTTTGGCCTTCAATTAAAACAATGTGGAAAAGTTTCACAAACTCATGCCACCTGGAACACCACATCATAATGGTGTGTCCAAACGTCATAACCGTACTTTATTGGATATAGTGCAATCTATGATGTCTCTTACCGATTTACCACTATCGTTTTGGGGTTATGCATTAGAGACAACTACATTCACGTTAAATAGGGCACCGTCTAAATCCGTTGAGACGACACCGTATGAACTATGGTTTGGCAAGAAACCTAAGCTGTCGTTTCTTAAAGTTTGGGGTTGCGATGCTAATGTGAAAAAGATTCAACCTGATAAGCTCGAACACAAATCAGAGAAGTGCGTCTTCATAGGATACCCAAAAATAAAATGTTGGGTACACCTTCTATCACAGATCCGAAGGCAAGACATTCGTTGCTAAGAATGGATCCTTTCTAGAGAAGGAGTTTCTCTCGAAAGAAGTGAGTGGGAGGAAAGTAGAACTTGATGGGGTAATTGTACCTGCTCCCGAATTGGAAATAAGTTCATCACAGAAATAAGTTCTAGTGATGCCTGCATCAATTAGTGAGGAAGTTAATGATGATGATCATGAAACTTCAGATCAAGTTACTACCAAATCTCGTAGGTCAGCCAGAGTAAGGTCCACACCAGAGTGGTACGGTAATCCTGTTCTGGAGGTCATGTTACATGACCACGACGAACCTACGAACTATGAGGAAGCGATGATGAGCCCAAATTCCGCGAAATGGCTTGAGGCCATGAAATCTGAGATGGAATCCATGTATGAGAACAAAGTGTGGACTTTGATTGACTTGCCCAATGATCGGTGAGCCATTGAGAATAAATGGATCTTCAAGAGGAAGACGGACGCTGATGGTAGTGTTACTATCTACAAAGCTCGACTTGTCGCGAAAGGTTTTCGACAAGTTCAAGGTGTTGACTACGATGAGATTTTCTCACTCGTAGCGATGCTTAAGTCTGTCCGAGCAATTGCCGCATTTTATGAAATATGGCAAATGGATAACAAAACTGCACTCCTTAATGGATTTATTAAAGAAGAGTTGTATATGATGCAACCAGAAGGTTTTGTCAATCCTAAAGGTGCTAATAAAATGTGCAAGCTCTAGCGATCCATCTATGGACTGTGCAAGCATCTCGGAGTTGGAATATACACTTTGATGAGTTGATCAAATCATATAGTTTTATACAGACTTGCGGTGAAGCATGTATTTACAAGAAAGTGAGTGGGAGCACTCCAGCCTTTCTGATAAAATATATGTGAATGACATATTGTTGATCGGAAATGATGTAGAATTTTCAGGAAAGCATAAAGGAGTGTTTGATAGGAGTTTTTCAAAGAAAGACCTCGGTGAAGCTGCTTACATATTGAGCATCAAGATCTATAGAGATAGATCAAGACGCTTGATAAGTGTTTTCAATAAGTACATACCTTGACAAGTTTTTGAAGTAGTTCAAAATGGAACAGTCAAAGATAAGAGTTCTTGCCTGTGTTGCAAAGTGTGAAGTTGAGTAAGACTCAAAGCCCGACCGCGGCAGAAGATAGAGAGAGAATGGAAGTCATTCCCTATGCCTCAGCCATAGGTTCTATAAAGTATGCCATGTTGTGTACCATACCTATTGTATACCCTGCCCTGAGTTTGGCAAGGGAGTACAATAGTGATCTAGGAGTAGATCACTGGACAACGGTCAAAATTATCCTTAGAAGACTAAGGAAATATTTCTCGGTTATGGAGGTGATAAAGAGTTCATCGTAAAGAGTTACGTCGATACAAGCTTTGACACCGATCTGGATGACTCTGAGTCTCGATCTGGATACATATTGAAAGTGGGAGAATTAGCTAAGTAGCTCCATGCAAAGCATTGTAGACATAGAAATTTGCAAAATACATACGGATCTGAATGTGGCAGACCCATTGACTAAACCTCTCTCACAAGCAAAACATGATCACACCTTAGTACTCTTTGGGTGTTAATCACATGGCGATGTGAACTAGATTACTGACTCTAGTAAACCCTTTGGGTGTTGGTCACATAGCGATGTGAACTATGGGTGTTAATCACATGGTGATGTGAACTATTGGTGTTAAATCACATGGCGATGTGAACTAGATTATTGACTCTAGTGCAAGTGGGAGACTGAAGGAAATCTGCCCTAGAGGCAATAATAATTTGTTATTTTATATTTCCTTATATCATGATAAATGTTTATTATTCATGCTATAATTGTATTAACTGGAAACTTGATACATGTGTGGACACATAGACAAAACACCGTGTCCCAAGTAAGCCTCTACTAGACTAGCTCGTTAATAAAAGATGGTTAAATTTCCTAACCATAGACATGTGTTGTCATTTGATGAACGGGATCACATCATTAGGAGAATGATGTGATGGACAAGACCCATCCGTTAACATAGCATATGGATCGTTTAGTTTTATTGCTATTGCTTTCTTCATGACTTATACATGTTCCTCTGACTATGAGATTATGCAACTCCCGAATACTGGAGGAACACCTTGTGTGCTATCAAACGTCACAACGTAACCGGGTGATTATAAAAATGCTCTACAGGTATCTCCGAAGGTGTTTGTTGGGTTGGCATACATCAAGATTAGGATTTTTCACTCCGTGTATCGGAGAGGTATCTCTAGGCCCTCTCGGTAATGCACATCCCTATAAGCATTGCAAGCAATGTGACTAATGAGTTAGTTGCGGGATGATGCATTACGGAATGATTAAAGAGACTTGCCGGTAACGAGATTGAACTAGGTATGATGATACCGACGATCGAATCTCGGGCAAGTAACATACCGATGACAGAGGGAATAACATATGTTGTTATGCGGTTTGACCGATAAAGATCTTCATAGAATATGTAGCCAATATGAGCATCCAGGTTCCGCTATTGGTTATTGACCGGGGATGTGTCTCGGTCATGTCTACATAGTTCTCGAACCCGTAGGGTCCGCACGCTTAATGTTCGATGATGATTTGTATTATATGAGTTATGTGATTTGGTGACCGAATGTTGTTCGGAGTCCCAGATGAGATCATGGACATGATGAGGAGTCTCAAAATGATCAAGGGGTAAAGATTCATATATATGACGATAGTATTCGGACACCGGAAGTGTTTTGGGGTTACCGGGTACGTATCGGGTCACCGGAAGGGGTTCCGGGCACCCGCCGGCAAAGATATGGGCCTTATTGAGCCAAGGGCGGGACAGACCAGCCCCTAGTGGGCTGGTGCGCCCCATATATGCCAAATAGGAGGAGAAGGAAGGAGGGGAAGAGAGAAAGGAAAGAGGAGGATCCGGCCTCCCCTTCCCTTCTCTCCCCCCTCTCTTTCCTTCCCCCTCCAACACTTTTGGAAGGGGGGAGGCCAAATTGGACAAGGCCCCCAAGTAGGATTCCTCCTACTTGGGCGCGCCCTTGCTGCTCCCCTCCCCCTCCCACCTATATATATGTGGGGAGGGGGCGCCTAGAACACACAACAAACATTGTTAGCCGTGTGTGGCGCCCCCCTCCACAGTTTACGCCTCCGGTCATATTCACGTAGTGCTTAGGCGAAGCCCTGCGTGGATTACTACAACATCACCGTCGCCACGCCGTTGTGCTGACGGAACTCTCCCTCGACACTTTGCTGGATCAAGAGTTCGAGGGACGTCATCGAGCTTTACGTGTGTAGATCGCAGAGGTATCGTGCGTTCGGTACTTGATCGTTTGGATCGCGAAGACGTTCGACTACATCAACCGCGTTACTTAACGCTTCCACTTTCGGTCTACGAGGGTACGTGGACAACACTCTCCCCTCTCCTTTCTATGCATCACCTAGATGGATCTTGCGTGTGCGTACGAAATTTTGGAAATTACTGCGTTCCCCCAACAACCTCGGGGTCATCCGCCCTATGCGGCGGGGAAGCTAGGGGAGGCGACTCGCTCTCCATCATCTCTGGCGGCAGGTCCCCCGAGGATGAGGATAGCTGGGGAGATTACGGGCGAACTAAAAGATAGAACTTAGAATTATCACTGTAGTTTAAAGAGATTAGATGAGTGTGAAGAATCCCGGGCTACTTATGAGTCAGCTTGGGGCTTGGTCCAGCAACGATGCTTCGGGATGGCCTCGGCATCTGACTCCGAGTCATCGGGGAGGGCAATTATGTCCCTCTTGGAGGCTTCGGCCTCCAGGTCTTCGGAGGCCGCCCTCTTCTTGCCCTTGCGGGGAGGATCTTCTTCTTCCTCCTCGTCGTCGTCGTCGTCGTCGCCCTCGTGAGAGGATTGGTGATACGTCTCCAACGTATCTATAATTTTTGATTGTTCCATGCTATTATATTATCTGTTTTGGATATTTAATGGGCTTTACTAAGCACTTTTATATTATTTTTGGGACTAACCTATTAACCGAAGGCCGAGTGCAAATTGCTATTTTTTTGCCTATTTCAGTGTTTCGCAGAAAAGGAATATCAAACGGAGTCCAAACGGAATGAAACCTTCGGGAGAGTTATTTTTGGAACAAACATGATCCAGAGGACTTGGAGTGACAGTCAAGAAACAAGCAAGGTGGCCACGAGGCAGGGAGGCGCGCCTGCCCCTGGGCGCGCCCCCCACCCTCGTGGGCCCCTCGCAGCTCCACCGACCTACTTCTTCCTCCTATATATACCCATATACCCCGAAAACATCTGAGAGCACCACAAAACCACATTTCCACCGCCGCAACCTTCTGTACCCATGAGATCCCATCTTGGGGCCTTTTCCGGTGTTCCACCGGAGGGGGAATCGATCACGGAGGGCTTCTACATCAACACCATAGCCTCTTCGATGATGTGTGAGTAGTTTACCATAGACCTTCTGGTCCATAGTTATTAGCTAGATGGCTTCTTCTCTCTCTTTGGATCTCAATACAAAGTCCTCCTCGATCTTCTTGGAGATCTATTTGATGTAATTCTTTTTGCGGTGTGCTTGTCGAGATCCGATGAATTGTGGGTTTATGATCAAGATTATCTATGAACAATATTTGAATCTTCTCTGAATTCTTTTATGTATGATTGGTTATCTTTGCAAGTCTCCTTGAATTATCAGTTTGGTTTGGCCTAGTAGATTGATCTTTATTGGAATGGGAGAAGTGCTTAGCTTTGGGTTCAATCTTGCGCTGTCCTTTCCCAGTGACAGCAGGGGCAGCAAGGCACGTATTGTATTGTTGCCATCGAGGATAAAAATATGGGGTTTATATCATATTGCTTGAGTTTATCCCTCTACATCATGTCATCTTACCTAATGCGTTACTCTGTTCTTATGAACTTAATACTCTAGATGCATGCTAGATAGCGGTCGATGTGTGGAGTAATAGTAGTAGATGCAAAATCATTTCGGTCTACTTGTCGCAGACGTGATGCCTATATACATGATCATGCCTAGATATTCTCATAACTATGCACTTTTCTATCAATTGCTCGATAATAATTTGTTCACCCACCGTAGATTATGCTATCTTGAGAGCTGCCACTAGTGAAACGTATGGCCCCCGGGTCTATCTTCCATCATATTATTTTCCTATCAATTTACTATTTCTTCCGTATTTTATTTTGCAATCTTTACTTTCCAATCTATATCATAAAAAATACCAAAAATATTTATCTTATTATCTTTATCAAATCTCACTTTTGCAAGTGGCCGTGAAGGGATTGACAACCCCTTTATCGCGTTGGTTGCAAGATTCTTATTTGTTTGTGTAGGTACGAGGCGACTTGCGTGTAGTCTCCTACTGGATTGATACCTTGGTTCTCAAAAACTGAGGGAAATACTTACGCTACTTTGCTGCATCACCCTTTCCTCTTCAAGGGAAAACCAACACAGTGCTCAAGAGGTAGCAAGAAGGATTTCTGGCGCCGTTGCCGGGGAGGCTTACGCAAAGTCAAGTCAAGATTTGATCTCCCGTCAACTAACCAATTTCTGGCGCCGTTGCCGGGGAGATCTACGCCAAGTCAAGACATACCAAGTAGCCATCACAACTCTTATCCCTCGCATTACATTATTTGCCATTTGCCTCTCGTTTTCCTCTCCCCCACTTCACCCTTGCCGTTGTATTCGCCCTCTTTTTCCGTTCGCCCTCTTTTTCCGTTCGCCCTCTTTTCGCTTGCTTCTTGTGTGCTTGTTTGTTGGATCGTTTGTCATGATGGCTCAAGACAATACAAAATTTTGTGACTTTTCCAATACCAACAATAATGATTTTCTTAGCACTCCGATTGCTCCTCTTACCGATGCTGAATCTTGTGAAATTAATGTTGCTTTGTTGAATCTTGTCATGAAAGATCAATCCTCTGGCCTTCCTAGTGAAGATGCACTACAAGAAATATGTCAACTAGTGACCTTCTGTCAGTGACCCTGGAAGAATTGGTCATAAATCTATGACCATTTGATACCAATTGGTCAAACGCTGTTCGGGGGGCTCCAAACCCTAAACTATAACGACCATTTTTGTCAGAAATGTCGTAATTTCCTTACACGAAATGGTCATAAAGCAGATAGCACTGGTCCGCTGCCTTATTTCTAGCTGATCATGACCAATATAGATGGTCATAACCTTGTAAATTGTGGTGGGTTGCTATGACTAGGCGCCACCTCATCGGTTTTGCCTATGTGTCTGTCCATGTGGCAGTTTTTGCCCTAGGTTGTGAAGCAACCTATATTTCTGTCATTCCCAAAATTCCCAAAAAAATCTCATAAATTCTTTGGGTCATATCTTCGTCAAATATGTAAAAAACCTTCCTTGCCTAGTTCAAAAATATTCATTTTCCTATTCTGTTCAGAAAAACACTTTGTGAAGGAAGTACCACTTTGGCATGTCCAAATGGTATCCATTTTCTACAGTGCTTTCCTTTGCCCAAATAACCATCCTCCACCAAATGCCAGCTCAATCCATTCATTATTTTGAGCTCAGCTTCAACATTCGTATTTATGTCCAGTGTGGTACTTTGCAAAGCAAGTACCACCTAGGGTCCTTCTTTTGAGCTGAAAATTTGTGAAGACGGTCTTCTTAGTAACTGATCATCCTCATCCAAAAATCACGCCCATTAGCCATGTGCATTTCCCGTACCGCTAATCAAACACTTGGCTGCTTATTCATGTTTGAGCATCGATCGGTCTCCTCGTGAGAATCTTATGTTGTGATTTTCTTCCTAGCACCTACCTGGGGAGTGCCCAACCTACTAGACATGCCTAGGCCGCCCAGAACAGATGGCAACGCCACGGTCACGCGGTGACCACGCGACGGGCATGCGAGTTTACGCGCTCTAGAGTTGGGGCCCTCGGCCACCGTCCAAACCTCGACGTATCGCCACCAAACCATGTATTTATGATTAAATAGGTACTTATGTAACTAGAAATGATTTTTGGAAAAAATAAAGAGCAAACTATGAGGCACCTGCAGTTCAAATTTGACCTGCTTCCTGCTGAATCGGCGGGAATTTGTCTTTTTCACCATAGGTGAATCAAAACTTTTGACACCCAACCATTTTGTCAATTGTGCATTATATATGGCCTAGTATTTTATAAAATTGATTAGTTCCAATTTTGCAACAAATATATGGTAGGTCCTTCACAAAAAAACTCATTTTGGGCACTCGAAAAAAATGGAAAATGAATTTTTCGTCCAAAGAAAATGAAAACTTCCTTAGGCAACATTGTTTGTCATTCCAAGATGCACCCTTGTGCACGATATGAGGTCATTTGAACAAACTATGCCATGAATGTGGCCATAAGATTGATCATTAGGCTTGAAAGCCATGAATCTTCACACATGATAGCTCATTTCTAAAAACACTTTTTTAAAATAATTACCGTATTACAAGTTTATTATTTTTTGTGGAAACTTGGTCACATATAATGACACAATGCGGAGGTTTTCGAATTTTTTGATTTTTTTTGAAAATTTTATCCCCGTTTCAAAATGCGGTCAAAACGGCGGGCTTGACCGTTCCTAGCTAGTTGTTGAATCTTGGAGAACTTTTGATGTTTCTCTTATTAAATAGATACTTATGTACCTAGAAATGATTTTTGGAAAAAATAAAGAGCAGACTACGAGGTAGCTACAGTTCAAATTTGACCCGCTTCCACCTGAATCAGCGGAAATTTGTCTTTTTCACGAGAGGTGGATCAAAACTTTTTACACCCAACCATTTGGTCAATTGTGCATTAAATATGTCCTAGTATTATAGAAAATTGATTTGGTACACTTTGCAACAAATATATTATAGGTCCTTCACAAAAAACTCATTTTGGGCACTCGAAAAATGGAAAATGAATTTTTCGTCCAAAGAAAATGAAAACTTCCTTAGGCAACATTGTCTGCCATTCCAAGATGCACCCTTGTGCACAATATGAGATCATTTGAACAAACTATGTCATGAATGTGGCCATAAGATTGATCATTTGGCTTGAAAGCCATGAATCTTCACACTTGATAGCTCGTTTCTGAGAACACTTTTTTTAAAATAATTGCCGTATTACAAGTTTATAATTTTTGCTGGTAACTTGGCCAGATATAATGACACAATGCGGAGTTTTTCCAATTTTATGAATTTTTTTGAATTTTTTATGCCTGTTTCAAAATGCGGTCAAAACGGCGGGCTTGACCGTTCCTAGCTAGTGGTTGAATCTTGGAGACCTTTTGATGTTTCTCTGATTAAATAGATATTTATGTACCTAGAAATGATTTTTGGAAAAAATAAAGAGCAAACTACGAGGTAGCTACAGTTCAAATTTGACCCGCTTCCAACTGAATCGGCGGAAATTTGTCTTTTTCACGAGAGGTGGATCAAAACTTTTTACACCCAACCATTTGGTCAATTGTGCATTAAATATGTCCTAGTATTTTAGAAAATTGATTTGGTACAATTTTGCAACAAATATATTATAGGTCCTTCACAAAAAACTCATTTTGGGCACTCGAAAAATGGAAAATGAATTTTTCGTCCAAAGAAAATGAAAAATTCCTTAGGCAACATTGTCTGCCATTCCAAGATGCACCCTTGTGCACAATATGAGATCATTTGAACAAACTATGTCATGAATGTGGCCATAAGATTGATCATTTGGCTTGAAAGCCATGAATCTTCACACTTGATAGCTCGTTTCTGAGAACACTTTTTTTTAAATAATTGCCGTATTACAAGTTTATAATTTTTGCTGGTAACTTGGCCACATATAATGAAACAATGCGAAGGTTTTCCAATTTTTGATTTTTTTTGAATTTTTTATGCCCGTTTCAAAATGCGGTCAAAACGGCGGGCTTGACCGTTCCTAGCTAGTGGTTGAATCTTGGAGACCTTTTGATGTTTCTCTGATTAAATAGATACTTATGTACCTAGAAATAATTTTTGGAAAAAATAAAGAGCAAACTACGAGGTAGCTACAGTTCAATTTTGACCCGCTTCCAGCTGAATCGGCGGAAATTTGTCTTTTTCACGAGAGGTGGATCAAAACGTTTTACACCCAACCATTTGGTTAATCGTGCATTAAATATGTTCTAGTATTTTATAAAATTGATTTGGTACAATTTTGCAAAAAATATATGGTAGGTCCTTCACAAAAAAACCTCTTTTCGGGCACTCGAAAAATGGAAAATGAATTTTCCGTGCAAAGAAAATGAAAACTCCCTTAGGCAACATTGTTTGGAATTCCAAGATGCACCACTGTGCACAATATGAGATCATTTGAACAAATATTTGATAGGACTTTCACAAAAAAACTCGTTTTGAGCACTGAAAAATGAATGAATTTTTTTTATCTTGAATCGATCACGACCAATTTATATGGTCATAAGGTCATCAAATGGTTTGCTGCGTTCTGATTGGACCATGCGCATATCAATCGGATCACGCATCAACCACCGTCGGATGCTTCCGGATCCAACGGCCCAAACCCACCCGAGCCGAAACCCTAGGTCTGTCCTCATGGACATTTTCCACCCACCCTCCCGCCTCCATTCTTTCTCTCATTCCTCCCTCCCCCACCTCCATTCTTTCGCTGCAGATCCGCCACGATCTAGATCCCTCTCCCCGATCCAGATCGACGACGACGGCCCCCCGTCGCCGCCCCCTCCTTCCCCATCCCGCCACCGCCTCTCTCCCCCACCCACCCCGATCCATCCCCTCCCCCGGCGGGATTCGCCGCTCCACTCTCTGCCCCGCACACCACTCGTTGTCCCCTCCTCTTTCTCCTAGATCCATACGCCGCCGCCGCCATCCTCTCCCCTTCCCTCACCTCGCCCCACCGATGCCAACTGCGACAGTCGTGCGTGCTGCTGGCGGACATGGAGGAGTCCGCGCAGCCCAAGCCCGCCGACCCCTTGAAACCGGAGCTCTCCTCGGACCCGCCCAAGGGCGTGGGGATGAACGCTGACGGCTGGTGCCGAGGCCGCCGCCGGGAGATCCGACTTCGCCAATGGGAATGGGGCCGGATCCGCCACGCCCGAGCGCTCCATCCTCATCGACAGGGACGACTACATCCTGGCAGGTCCGAGCGCTCCATATGGTGGGTCCGAGCGCTCCATCCTCGACAGGGACGACGGGGATGACTACATCCTCGACAGGGATGACTACATCCGCCAGGTCGCCCGCCAGGGTGGCGGCAGACTTCGCCATGGGCGGCGCAGCGGCGGTGTTGGCCAAGACGGGGGCGGCGCCGGTGGAGCGCGTCAAGCTGCTGCTGCAGAACCAGGCCAAGATGCTGCGCCGGGGCGCCCTCACGCGGCCCTACCGCGGGATCATTGTCGGTGTCAAAACCGGCGGATCTCGGGTAGGGGTCCCGAACTGTTCGTCTAAGGCGGATGGTAACAGGAGGCAGGGGACACGATGTTTACCCAGGTTCGGTCCCTCTCGGTGGAGGTAATACCCTACTTCCTGCTTGATTGATCTTGATGATATGAGTATTACAAGAGTTGATCTACCACGAGATCGTAGAGGCTAAACCCTAGAAGCTAGCCTATGGTATGATTGTTGTTGCCCTACGGACTAAGCCCTCCGGTTTATATACATACCGGAGGGGGCTAGGGTTACACAGAGTCGGTTACAAGGGAGGAGATCTACATATCCGTATTGCCAAGCTTGCCTTCCATGCCAAGGAGAGTCCCATCCGGACACGGGTCGAAGTCTTCAATCTTGTATCTTCATAGTCCAACAGTCCGGCCAAAGGATATAGTCCGGCTGTCCGAGGACCCCCTAATCCAGGACTCCCTCAGTAGCCCCCGAACCAGGCTTCAATGGCGATGAGTCTGGCGCGCAGATTGTCTTCGGCATTGCAAGGTGGGTTCTTCTCCAAATTCTGAATACCTGTTTGAGTAGTGTCCGGCTTCCCATAAATGTTGCACTCCTTGGCTTCCGCGCCTAATAATGGATATCCTCCACGCGTCGAGCGAATGTGAGAAGTCGGGGCGTTTTTACATTTGCCACCCTAGCCATGTGGATAAATCGTCTACTAAAGAGACGGGGATTCTCAGATCCAGATCACACCATCCTCCCACAGCGAGTATCCATCGGAGCGCGCCCGGAAAAAATCCACTCCAACATGGCCGGCCATCGTAGCTCCTCCTCTCGCTCCCGTAGCCCTAAGCCCGGCAATTGGAAGAAGTGTTCCGTCCCGCACAGTCAATTAGTAGAGTTACAGACCCAGGGATTTCTCCCTCCAGCGTATATGGTCCCCGTTCGAGCCGGGCTTGCCACCTACAATGGCGGGGAGCAAGCGGCGAGCTTTCCCGACCCATCCAAGGGGGAGCGGGTATGCCTTGTCCCTTACTTATTAAGAGGGCTTGGATTTCCAATTCATCCATTCCTCCGCGGGCTCCTGGAGTTCTACGACCTCCAGCTGCACAATTTTACTCCCACCTCCATATTACACATCGCTGTCTATGTCGCCTTTTGCGAGCTGTTTCTGGGCTGCGAAGCTCATTTTGAGCTATGGAAGAGGTTGTTCTGCCTCGTACCCCGCACACAGGAGGGGTTAATATACCAAGTGGGCGGAGCCGAAATATGGCGTATCGCCGGGACCGGATACCTGTCCGATACTCCGAAGAAGACATCCGAGGACTGGCCTTCGGAGTGGTTCTATATGGAGGACGTCCCCCTTCCGGACCCTATTCGGATGGGCCTCCCTGAGTTCGACAATGCTCCCTTGAAGAAACGTCGCAGCTGGCGTCTGCGGAGCCCTCAAGAGGAAGATAACGGGGAAGTCCTTTACCTGATGAGTCAGATACGAACGCTGGCCCAGTCAGGATTGACAGTAATTGAGGTTATGTCAATATGTATAATGCGGGGGGTACAACCACTTCAATATCGGGGGCATCCCATGTGGCACTTCAATGGAGAAGACGATGCCACCCGCTGCGGTCGTAAAGGTCCGGACTCCGTCGCTGCTCTAGCAAAAATACTGTCCGGTTTATACAAAGGAGAAGAAGAAGAGTTCATCCGTATCAAGCCACGGGATGGGTTCTCCATGTACAACCCCCAAGCTGGGTGAGCTGCTACTTTTTACTCCAAACCTTCCCGCATTCTTTGTCGTGAATATTTACCTTGCTATTTCATAGCAGGAGCTGCGAAAAGCTATGAGGGAGGTCCACAGCCCGCCTCCACAACCAGAGGACCCTGACCGGGCCCTCGACCCCGGACTCGAAGAGGATCCGGACATATTTGTGGAGCTGATTGACAGGACGTTCTATCAATTGAGCTGCGATGATGCCATGGTGGTCATCATAGCCGATTATCCTGGACTACTCCCTGCGTCGCATGTAAGTAAAACCGGAGTCCCAACTTCCGAGAAGGATCCCCTTTTCTGCACTTCACCTATTGCACACATATGGTGTCTTACAGGGAAGGCCCTCGGGACGCCATGCTGAACCCGCAGTGACTCACCAACAAGGGGCACCGAAGCCGGGTAGGCTTAAAAGGAAGGCGGTCAGGACTGAGATGCCGTTGAAGAGGTATGAAACAAAACTCTACTCCGTGGTTGTCGTCTTTTAAAATATAATAATGTCCATGTTTCCTAGTAGGAAAAACACTCGCCGGACTATATCCGGAAGGGCTGCCGGTCACGCCTCCACCAGTCAGGCTCTAGAGCTGGACATAGAGGCGGACGCTAACATGGGGCGAACGCCGGATGTTCCTCCTACAGAGGATGCGGATAGGCTATCCACTACAAATTCCGAAGTGGAGAGCGCTATGAATCATAGGCGTCGCCGGGCCGTACTCCGTGACGCTTGTTTCTCCCAAGAGGCGTTCGATGCCTTCAACTCGGGAGACGCGTACATCCGAGCTGCTCAAAATGGTCTTGCCAGAGCCACGGACCAGTATGTAAAGGATATGCGGGTAAGAAAATCTGATAATTATATATGTCAGTAGCCCCTGAGACTTGAAACAGTTGACACAACTGATTTAAGGATCATTATTTGTGCAGGTTCTTACAGAGAAGAATACCCAATTGTCTCAAGAGCTGGAAGAGTGCAAAGCCCAGCTACGAGCCGCAGTTGCCGCGCTGAAGGAGTCCGAGAAGGCCCCCTCTGGTAACACTTGTCTCTATTGCAAAGAATGATGGGTACCAGATAATATGCGGCATGCATGCAAATCTAACAATAGATTCTGCAGATGACTCCGGAGTGAATCTGGAGGTCGTGATAGGGGATGAGCCGCATGCCCAACGACATCTGAAGGCTGGTGAGCGCGTGCTTAAAAAGGTTAGGCAGGAGAAAAACAATCTCCAAGATGCCAATATCCAGCTGGGCGTGGAACTGAAAGATGTTCGGGCCCAGCTTGCTGACTCCGTAAAGGAGAATAAGAGGCTTTTGTTGGGGAACGTAGCAGAAATTCAAAATTTTCTACGCATCACCAAGATCAATCTATGGAGTAATCTAGCAACGAGGGAAGGGGAGTGCATCTACATACCATTGTAGATCGCTAAGCGGAAGCGTTGCAAGAACGCGGATGAAGGAGTCGTACTCGCAGCGATTCAGATCGCGGTTGATTCCGATCTAAGCGCCGAACCACGGCGCCTCCGCGTTCAACACACATGCAGCCCGGTGACGTCTCCCACGCCTTGATCCAGCAAGGAGAGAGGGAGAGGTTGGGGAAGACTCCGTCCATCAGTATCACAACGGTGTGGTGGTGATGGAGGAGCATGGCAATCCCGCAGGGCTTCGCCAAGCACCGCGAGAGACGAGGAGGGAGAGGGGTAGGGCTGTGCCAAGAGAGAGAAGTTCTCGTGTCTTCTGGCAGCCCCAAAACCCCCACTCTATATAGGGGAGGGGGAGGGGCTGCGCCCCCATCTAGGGTTCCCCCCGAAGGGGTGCGGCCAGCCCTAGATGGGACTTGGAGGGGCGGCCAAGGGGGGAGAGAGGGGGGCGCACCACTAGGTGGGCCTTAGGCCCATCTGAGCCTAGGGTTTCCCCCCTTCCCCCTTCCCTGCGCCTTGGGTCCCTTGTGGGAGGCACACCAGCCCACCTAGGGGCTAGTCCCTTCCCACACTTGGCCCACGCAGCCCTCTGGGGCCAGTGGCCCCACCTGGTGGAACCCCGGGACCCTCCCGGTGGTCCCGGTACGTTACCGATAGCACCCGAAACTTTTTCGGTGACCAAAACAGGACTTCCCATATATAAATCTTTACCTCCGGACCATTCCGAAACTCCTCGTGATCTCATCTGGGACTCCGAACAATATTCGATAACCACGTATATCTATTCCCTATAACCCTAGCGTCATTGAACCTTAAGTGTGTAGACCCTACGGGTTCGGGAACCATGCAGACATGACCGAGACGTTCTCCGGCCAATAACCAACAGCGGGATCTGGATACCCATGTTGGCTCCCACATGTTCCACGATGATCTCATCGGATGAACCACAATGTTGGGGATTCAATCAACCCCGTATACAATTCCCTTTGTCTATCGGTATGTTACTTGCCCGAGATTCGATCGTCGGTATCCCGATACCTTGTTCAATCTCGTTACCGGCAAGTCTCTTTACTCGTTCCGTTACACATCATCCCGTGATCAACTCCTTGGTCACATTGTGCACATAATGATGATGTCCTACCGAGTGGGCCCAGAGATACCTCTCCGTTTACACGGAGTGACAAATCCCAGTCTCGATTCGTGCCAACCCAACAGACACTTTCGGAGATACCTGTAGTGCACCTTTATAGCCACCCAGTTACGTTGTGACATTTGGTACACCCAAAGCATTCCTACGGTATCCGGGAGTTGCACAATCTCATGGTCTAAGGAAATGATAGTTGACATTAGAAAAGCTCTTAGAAAACGAACTACATGATCTTGTGCTAGGCTTAGGTCTTGTCCATCACATCATTCTCCTAATGATGTGACCCCGTTATCAACGACATCCAATGTCCATGGTCAGGAAACCGTAACCATCTATTGATCAACGAGCTAGTCAACTAGAGGCTTACTAGGGACATGGTGTTGTCTATGTATCCACACATGTATGTGAGTTTCCTGTCAATACAATTTTAGCATGGATAATAAATGATTATCATGAACAAGGAAATATAATAATAACCAATTTATTATTGCCTCTAGGGCATATTTCCAACAGTCTCCCACTTGCACTAGAGTCAATAATCTAGTTCACATCACGATGTGATTAACACTCACAGGTCACACCACCATGTGACCAACATCCAAAGATTTTACTAGAGTCAACAATCTAGTTCACATCACTATGTGATTAACACTCAATAAGTTCTGGTTTGATCATGTTATGCTTGTGAGAGAGGTTATTAGTCAACGGGTCTGAACCTTTCAGATCCATGTGTGCTTTATGAATATCTATGTCATCTTGTGGATGCTACCACGCGCTACTTGGAGCCATTTCAAATAACTGCTCCACTATACGAATCCGTTTTACTACTCAAAGTCATCCGGATTAGTGTCAAAGTTCGCATCGACGTAACCCTTTACGACGAACTCCTTTTCACCTCCATAATCGAGAAAATTCCTTAGTCCACTAGATACTAAGGATAAGTTCGACCGCTATCATGTGATCCATTCCCGGATCACTATTGTACCCCTTGACTAACTCATGGCAAGGCACACTTCATGTGCGGTACACAGCACAGCATTCTGTAGAGCCTACGTCTAAAGCATAGGGGACGACCTTCGTCATTTCTCTCTCTTCTACCGTGGTCAGGTCTTGAGTCTTACTCAATACTCACACCTTCTAACACAGCCAAGAACTCCTTCTTTGCTGATCTATTTTGAACTCCTTCAAAATCTTGTCACGGTATGTATTCATTTGAAAGTACTATTAAGCGTTTTTGATCTATCCTTATAGATCTTGTTGCTCAATGTTCAAGTAGCTTAATCCAGGTTTTCCATTGAAAAACACTTTTCAAATAACCCTGTATGATTTTCAGAAATTCTACATCATCTCTGATCAACAATATGTCAACAACATATACTCATCAGAAATTCTATAGTGCTCCCACTCACTTCTTTGGAAATACAAGTTTCTCATAAACTTTGTATAAACCCAAAATCTTTGATCATCTCATCAAAGCGTACATTCCAACTCCGAGATGCTTACTCCAGTCCTTAGAAGGATTGCTGGAGCATTGCATACTTGTTAGCATCTTTCAGAATTGACAAAACCTTCTGGTTGTATCACATACAACCTTTCCTCTAGAAAATCGTCGAGGAAACAGTGTTTTGACATCCTATCTGCAAGATTTCATAAATAATGCAGTAACTGCTAATACAATTCCAACAGACTCTTAGCATCGCTACGAGTGAGAAAATCTCATCGTAGTCAACTCCTTGAACTTGTCGGAAAACATCTTAACGACAAGTCGAGCTTTCTCAATGGCGACACTTACCATTATTGTCTGTCTTCCTTTTAAAATCCATCTGCACCCAACAGCCTTACAACCATCAAGTAGTTCTTCCAAAGTCTATACTTTGCTTTTATACATGGATCCTCTCTCGGATTTCATGGCCTCGAGCCATTCGTCGGAATCCGGGCCCACCATCGCTTCTCCATAGCTCGTAGGTTCATTGTTGTCTAGCAACATGACTTCCAAGACAGGATTACGTACCACTCTGAAGTGGTACGCATCCTTATCGACCTACGAGGTTTGGTAGTGACTTGATCCGAAGTTTCATGATCACTATCATAAGCTTCCACTTCAATTGGTGTAGGTGCCACAGGAACAACTTCCTGTGCCCTGCTACACACTAGTTGAAGTTATGGTTCAATAACCTCATCAAGTCTCCACCATCCTCCCACTCAATTCTTTCGAGAGAAACTTTTCCTCGAGAAAGGACCTGTTTCTAGAAACAATCACCTTGCTTCCAGATCTGAAATAGGAGGTATACCCAACTGTTTTGGGTATTCTATGAAGATTCATTTATCCGCTTTGGGTTCGAGCTTATCAGCCTAAAACTTTTTCACATAAGCGTCGCAACCCCAAACTTTTAAGAAACGACAGCTTAGGCTTCTCTAAACCATAGTTCATACGGTGTCGTCTCAACGGAATTGCATGGTGCCCTATTTGAAGTGAATGCGGTTGTCTCTAATGCCTAACCCATAAACGATAGTGGTAATTCGATAAGAGACATCATGGTATGCACCATATCCAATAGGGTGCAGTTATGATGTTCGGACACACCATCACACTGAGGTGTTCCAGGCGGTATTAATTGTGAAACACTTTCCACAATGTCTTAATTGTGTGCCAAACTCGTAACTCAGATATCTCTATGATCATATCATAGACACTTTATCCTCTTGTCACGACGATCTTCAACTTCACTCTGAAATTACTTGAACCTTTCAATAATTCAGACTTGTGTTTCATCAAGTAAATATTCTCAGCATCTACTCAAATCATCTGTGAAGTAAGAACATATCGATATCCACTGTGTGCCTCAGCACTCATTGGACTGCACACATCAAATGTATTACTTCCAACAAGTTGCTCTCCTGTTCCATCTTACTGAAAACGAGGCCTTTCAGTCATCTTGCCCATGTGGTATGATTTGCATGTCTCAAGTGATTCAAAATCAAGTGAGTCCAAACGATCCATCTGCATGGAGTTTCTTCATGCATATATACCAATAGACATGGTTCGCATGTCTCAATCTTTTCAAAAACGAGTGAGTCCAAAGATCCATCTACATGGAGCTTCTTCATGCGTTCTATACCAATATGACTCAAATGGGAGTGCCACAAGTATGTGGTATTATCATTACTATTTTATATCTTTTGGCATGAACATGTGTATCACTGCGATCGAGATTCATTTTAGGTGCAAGACCATTGAAGGTATTATTCAAATAAACAGAGTAACCATTATTCTCCTTAAATGAATAACCGTATTGCGATAAACATAATCCAATCATGTTTATGCTCAACGCAAACACCAAATAACAATTATTTAGGTTTAACACCAATCTCGATGGTAGAGAGAGCATGCGACGCTTGATCACATCAACCTTGGAAACACTTCCAACACATATCGTCATCTCACCTTTAGCTAGTCTCCGTTTATTCCGCAGCTTTTATTTCGAGTTACTAACACTTAGCAACCGGACCGGTATCTAATACACTGGTGCTGCTAGGAGTACTAGTAAAGTACACATTCATATAATGTATATCCAATATAGTTCTGTCGGCCTTGCCTGCCTTCTCATCTACCAAGTATCTAGGGTAGTTTTGCTTCGGTGACCGTTCCCCTTATTACAGAAGCACTTAGTCTCGGGTTTGGGTTCAACCTTGGGATTCTTCACTAGAGCAGCAAATGATTTGTTGTTTCATGAAGTATCCCTTCTTCCCTTGCCCTTCTTGAAACTAGTGGTTTTACTAACCATCAACAATTGATGCTCCTACTTGATTTCTACTTTCGCGGTGTCAAACATCGCGAGTTGCTCAAGGATCATCATGTCTATCCCTGATATGTTATAGTTCATCACGAAGCTCTAATAGCTTGGTGGCAGTGACTATGGAGAACCATCACTATCTCATCTGGAAGATTAACTCCCACTCGATTCAAGTGATTGTAGTACTCAGACAATCTGAGCACATGCTCAATGATTGAGCTTTTCTCCCTTAGTTTGCAGGCTTAAGAAACTTGTCAGGGGTCTCATACCTCTTGACGTGGGCACTAGTCTGAAATCCCAATTTCAGTCTTCGGAACATCTCATATGTTCTGTGACGTTTCAAAACGTCTTTGGTTCCGTAATTCTAAACTGTTAGCATTACGCACTGAACTATCACGTAGTCATCAAAACGTGTATGTCAGATGTTTCGCAACATCTTCAGACGACGCTGAGGTTCAGCACACCGAGCGGTGCATTAAGGACATAAGCCTTCTGTGCAGCAATGAGGAAAATCCTCAGTTTACGGACCCAGTCCGTATAATTGCTACTATTAACTTTCAACTAAATTTTCTCTAGGAACATATCTTAAACAGTAGAACTAAAGCGTAAGCTATGACATAATTTGCAAAGACCTTTTGACTATGTTCATGATAATTAAGTTCATCTGATTATTGAACTCCCACTCAGATAGACATCCCTCTAGTCATCTAAGTGATACATGATCCGAGTCAAACTAGGCCGTGTCCGATCATCACGTGAGACGGACTAGTCATCATCGGTGAACATCTCCATGTTGATCGTATCTACTATACGACTCATGTTCGACCTTTCGATTTCTTGTGTTCCGAGGCCATGTCTGTACATGCTAGGCTCGTCAAGTCAACCTAAGTGTTTCGCATGTGTTCCGAGGCCATGTCTGTACATGCTAGGCTCGTCAACACCCATTGTATTCGAACGTTAGAATCTATCACACCCGATCATCATGTGGTGCTTCGAAACAACAAACCTTCGCAACGGTGCACAGTTAGGGGGAACACGTCTCTTGAAATTTTAGTGAGGGATCATCTTATTTATGCTACCGTCGTTCTAAGCAAATAAGATGTAAACATGACAAACATCACATGCAAATCATAAAGTGACATGATATGGCCAATACCATCTTGCGCCTTTTGATCTCCATCTTCGAGGCGCGGCATGATCACCTTTGTCACCGGCATGACACCATGATCTCCATCATCGTGTCTTCATGAAGTTGTCTCGCCAACTATTACTTCTACTACTATAGCTAACGGTTAGCAATAAAGTAAAGTAATTACATGGCGTTTTCATTGACAAGCAGGTCATACAATAAATTAAGACAACTCCTATGGCTCCTGCCGGTTGTCATACTCATCGACATGCAAGTCGTGATTCCTATTACAAGAACATGATCAATCTCATACATCACATATATCATTCATCACATCCTTTTGACCATATCACATCACATAGCAAACCCTGCAAAAACAAGTTAGACGTCCTCTAATTGTTGTTGCATGTTTTACGTGGCTGCTATGGGATTCTAGCAAGAACGTTTCTTACCTACGCAAAAGCCACAACGTGATATGCCAATTTCTATTTACCCTTCATAAGGACCCTTTTCATCGAATCCGATCCGACTAAAGTGGGAGAGACAGACTCCCGCTAGCCACCTTATGCAACTAGTGCATGTCAGTCGGTGGAACCTGTCTCACGTAAGTGTACGTGTAAGGTCGGTCCGGGCCGCTTCATCCCACGATGCCGCCGAATCAAGATAAGACTAGTAACGGCAAGTAAATTGAAAAAATCGACGCCCACAACTACTTTGTGTTCTACTCGTGCATAGAAACTACGCATAGACCTAGCTCATGATGCCACTGTTGGGGAACGTAGCAGAAATTCAAAATTTTCTACGCATCACCAAGATCAATCTATGGAGTAATCTAGCAACGAGGGGAAGGGGAGTGCATCTACATACCATTGTAGATCGCTAAGCAGAAGCGTTGCAAGAACGTGGATGAAGGAGTCGTACTCGTAGCGATTCAGATCGCGGTTGATTCCGATCTAAGCGCCGAACCACGGCGCCTCCGCGTTCAACACACGTGCAGCCCGGTGACGTCTCCCACGCCTTGATCCAGCAAGGAGAGAGGGAGAGGTTGGGGAAGACTCCGTCCAGCAGAAGCACGACGGCGTGGTGGTGATGGAGGAGCATGGCAATCCCGCAGGGCTTCGCCAAGCACCGCGAGAGACGAGGAGGGAGAGGGGTAGGGCTGCGCCAAGAGAGAGATGTTCTCGTGTCTTCTGGCAGCCCCAAAACCCCCACTATATATAGGGGAGGGGGAGGGGCTGCGCCCCCATCTAGGGTTCCCCCCCAAGGGGTGCGGCCAGCCCTAGATGGGACTTGGAGGGGCGGCCAAGGGGGGAGAGAGGGGGGCGCACCACTAGGTGGGCCTTAGGCCCATCTGAGCCTAGGGTTTCCCCCTTCCCCCTTCCCTGCGCCTTGGGCCCCTTGTGGGAGGCGCACCAGCCCACCTAGGGGCTGGTCCCTTCCCACACTTGGCACACGCAGCCCTCTGGGGCCGGTGGCCCCACCTGGTGGACCCGCGGGACCCTCCCGGTGGTCCCGGTACGTTACCGATAGCACCCGAAACTTTTCCGGTGACCAAAACAGGACTTCCCATATATAAATCTTTACCTCCGGACCATTCCGGAACTCCTCGTGACGTCCGAGATCTCATCCGGGACTCCGAACAACATTCGGTAACCATGTATATCTATTCCCTATAACCCTAGCGTCATCGAACCTTAAGTGTGTAGACCCTACGGGTTCGGGAACCATGAAAACATGACCGAGACGTTCTCCGGCCAATAACCAACAGTGGGATCTGGATACCCATGTTGGCTCCCACATGTTCCACGATGATCTCATCGGATGAACCACGATGTCAGGGATTCAATCAATCCCGTATACAATTCCCTTTGTCTATCGGTATGTTACTTGCCCGAGATTCGATCATCGGTATCTCGATACCTTGTTCAATCTCGTTACCGGCAAGTCTCTTTACTCGTTCCGTAACACATCATCCCGTGATCAACTCCTTGGTCACATTGTGCACATAATGATGATGTCCTACCGAGTGGGCCCAGAGATACCTCTCCGTTTACACGGAGTGACAAATCCCAGTCTCGATTCGTGCCAACCCAACAGACACTTTTGGAGATACCTGTAGTGCACCTTTATAGCCACCCAGTTACGTTGTGACGTTTGGTACACCCAAAGCATTCCTACGGTATCCGGGAGCTGCACAATCTCATGGTCTAAGGAAATGATACTTGACATTAGAAAAGCTCTTAGCAAACGAACTACACGATCTTGTGCTAGGCTTAGGATTGGGTCTTGTCCATCACATCATTCTCCTAATGATGTGATCCCGTTATCAACGACATCCAATGTCCATGGTCAGGAAACCGTAACCATCTATTGATCAACGAGCTAGTCAACTAGAGGCTTACTAGGGACATGGTGTTGTCTATGTATCCACACATGTATGTGAGTTTCCTGTCAATACAATTTTAGCATGGATAATAAACGATTATCATGAACAAGGGAATATAATAATAACCAATTTATTATTGCCTCTTGGGCATATTTCCAACAGCTTCGACGCGACATTTTTAGTAAGTGCTTGAACGAACTTTTAAAGAGTTCGGTGAAGAAACCGGCTAACAGAGTTATATCTGCAGGTATGCTGACGGGTCGTCCCGAGGAGGAGATGCCCGGGTCTGCGGGTGATCTTCTGCCAGAGCTCTCACAACTGCACGAACAAGTTCGGCAGGTGATGCAGGGCATTGCCCAAGCCTTGTGGCCATCCGTCTCCCTACCAAGAGGCATGGGGGAGCTTGTAGAGAAGCTCAAGGGAGCGCGGCGGCGCTTTCGATTATGGAAGATATCAGCCTGCCGACAAGGTGTGAGGGAAGCCTGGGCCATGGTGAAGACGTGGTATACCAAGGCTGACCCTAACCACATGGCCGAGGTCGGACCTGTGGGGCCTGATGGGAAAGAGATCCCCGTCAGTTTGGTGTATGACCAAGTAGAATTAGCGGCAAAGTATTCCCAACAGGATTGTAGGCTAGAGAGCCTGTTGGATGGTATAGAAGAAGAATTTAGTCTGTCTAAGTGACTGTGTACTTCAAGTGACATATATTGTCCCTAGTCGGATTGTAAATCATTTGTCATGGCGGACCTTTTCGCTTCGACCTCTGGACCCGATAGTCCGGAGTGTATCCGAATACCCGCTCAGTTATGTAAAAACCGGGGTACGCGTGGAAACCAGGCGTAGGGGTCATAAGTGCTTGAACAGACAAGTACCCAACTAGCTATGTTATATTACATGGATAGTAAGAAACATCTTCCAGGGAGAATAGTTCCGTTAAGGGTTCCTTTCCCTGGGTACGCATGCCCTAATGTGCATGTCCGAGCTACGAAAAGAGACGCAGGCTATAAACATCTGGGGGCATGTATTAAAATAAATAAAAGTTATCTTTTGTTCACCGACCAAGTATTCCCTTAAGAACGCTAGCTTTCGGCTTCACCCAGTCTGAGGTACACATCCGGCTGACCCGGCAGTAGCAATCGCAGAGGTGCTCCCCTTATGCCCTAGCCGAATTAACGGGAATGTAGGGCATAAACACAAGAGCCAGACAACCCAGCTTGGCCAAAACTGAAGTCATATCGATGCATATAATGGCGAAAAAGGTACATGTGGAAGAATAACACATGTGTGGGGCATAGAGCCCGGAAAATAGTTATATTAAGCTTATGTATAAGAAGCCCCCAGGTATAATGAGCGCGGTTAGCGCGTCAAGATTGTGTAGTCAAGACACAATTTAGCCTTTTAAGGCCTTGAAGAAAAAGGAAAAAAGAAAGAGATAAAAGACAGATAACGGATATGTAAAAATTTGACGGAGGTAAGGAGACGCACATAGAGTCTGGCACTAGGCGTAGAACCTTCGGAGTCTGGCTGCGTTCCATGGGTTTGGCTCGAGTCGATTGTCCAATGCATCCCGCAGACGGTACGCTCCACCGGTCAGAACTTGGTCAATAATGAAGGGACCTTCCCATTTGGGCTTGAGCTTGTTCTTTTTCTACTCCGGTAGGCGTAGAACGAGTTCGCCAACGTTATAGGTTTTGGCCCGTACTTCTCTGCTTTGATACCTTCGAGCCTGTTGCTGATAGAATGCGGAACGGGCTTTTGCCACGTCACGCTCCTCCTCCAGGGCGTCCAAACTGTCCTGCCGATCAAGCTCGGCTTCTTTCTCTTCATACATGCGCACTCGAGGTGAGTCATGAATTATGTCGCAGGGCAGTACCGCCTCTGCGCCGTACACCATAAAAACGGTGTGTATCCGGTAGTGCGATTCGGCGTGGTCTGCAGCCCCCATAGTACGGAGTCGAGCTCCTCTACCCAGTGCGTGTTGGATTCCTTTAAGGACCGCACTAATCTGGGTTTAATGCCGCTTATGATAAGACCATTTCCTCGCTCGACTTGACCGTTAGTTTGAGGGTGATAGACAGAAGCATAATCGAGCTTGATGCCCATGTTGCTGCACCAAAGTTTTACCTCGTCGGCTGTAAAGTTTGAGGCGTTATCGGTGATGATGCTGTGGGGGACGCCATAACGGTGTACAACCCCAGATATGAAGTCTATCACTGGTCCGGATTCGGCCGTTTTAACTTGTTTGGCTTCTATCCATTTGGTGAATTTATCCACCATGACCAATAAGTATTTTTTCTTATGGCTTCCCCCTTTGAGGGGTTCGACCATATCAAGCCCCCAGACCGCAAAGGGCCAAGTAATGGGGATTGTTTGGAGAGCGGTCGGCGGCATATGGCTTTGGTTTGCAAAAAGCTGGCAACCGACGCAACGTTGGACAAGGTCCTATGCGTCTGCTCGGGCCGTCGGCCAGTAAAAACCTGTACGGAATTCCTTGCTTACAAGGGCCCGAGCTACGGCGTGGTGGCCGGCAAGTCCAGCATGAATTTCTGCCAAAAGTTTCCGCCCTTCCTCTTCGGAGATGCACCTTTGAAGGACTCCGGTAGCACTTTTCTTATAAAGCTCTCCCTCATGGACCTTGTAGGCTTTAGACCGCCACACAATGCAACGTGCCTCGTTTGGGTCCTCAGGTAGTTCCTGCCTAATTAGGTAGGGCAGGAAGGGTTCTGTCCACGGGGCGATGACATCCATAATCACGTGCGCGGAAGGTGTTATTTCGATGGCGGAGCCTCCGATTACGTCAGAGTGTTCGGTATCTGGTGTTGTGGCCAAGTCCGGACTGTTGTTGGCGGTCTCTCCATCCCATACCACGGATGGCTTAAACAACCTTTCCAAGAAGATATTGGGTGGGACAGGGTCGCGCTTAGCGCCGATGCGGGCGAGGATGTCCGCCGCTTGATTGTTTTCTCGGACCACATGGTGGAATTCGAGCCCCTTGAACCGAGCTGACATTTTGAGGACGGCGTTGCGATAAGCCGCCATTTTTGGATCTTGGGTGTCGAAATCTCCATCTATTTGAGATATCGCGAGGTTCGAGTCCCCACGCACCTCCAGGCGTTGAATGCCTATGGAGACTGCCATCCGGAGACCATGTAATAGGGCCTCATATTCTGCTGCGTTGTTGGAGTCTGTGTATAGTATTTGGAGTACGTATTGGACTGTATCTCCGGTGGGGGATGTCAGGACGACGCGAGCCCCCAGACCAGCCAACATTTTAGAGCCGTCAAAGTGCATAATCCAATTGAAGTATGCACCGTACTCTTTAGGGAGTTCAGCTTCTGTCCATTCAGCGACAAAATCGGCCAGTACTTGTGACTTAAAGGCTCGCCGTGGTTGGTATATTATGTCGAACGGGAGGAGCTCAATAGCCCATTTGGCAATCCGGCCGGTGGCATCGCGGTTGTTTATTATGCCGTTGAGTGGTACTTCATAGGCCACCGTGATTGAACATTCTTGAAAGTAGTGTCGTAGTTTCCGGGATGCCATGAAGACCGCGTATGCTATCTTTTGATAATGTGGGTACCGTGATTTGCATGGAGTGAGGACAGTGGATACGTAGTATACCGGCTGTTGAAGTGGTAACTTATGTCCGTCCATCTCTCGTTTGACGACGAGCACTGCGCTTACAACTTGGTGAGTTGCCGCTATATATAACAGCATTGGTTCGCCGACATTTGGCGCGGCCAAGATTGGGTTGGTGGCCAGGATGGCTTTTATTTCTTCCAATCCGGCCGTGGCAGCATTCGTCCACTCGAAGTGTTCGGTGCGCCGAAGAAGGCGATAAAGGGGCAATGCCTTTTCTCCTAATCGGGAGATAAAGCGGCTTAAGGCAACCACACATCCAGTTAGTTTCTGGATTTGCTTGAGGTCTGTTGGTATAGCCAACTATGACAAAGCTCGAATTTTAGCCGAGTTTGCTTCAATTCATCTATTAGAGACGATGAAGCCTAAGAGTTTTCCAGCGGGCACGCCGAAGACGCATTTTTCCGGATTGAGCTTGATGTCGTATGTTTGGAGATTGTCAAACGTGAGCCTCAAGTCGTCTATTAAGGATTCGACGTGTTTGGTTTTAATGACCACATCATCTACGTATGCCTCCACTGTTTTGCCGATCTGTGTCTCCAAGCATGTCAGAATCATGTGTTGATAGGTTGCGCCGGCGTTTTTGAGCCCGAAAGGCATGGTGGTGAAACAGAAGGGGCCGTATGGAGTGATAAATGCCGTTGCGGCTTGATCGGACTCCGCCATCTTAATTTGATGGTATCCGGAGTATGCGTCGAGGAAACACAGTGAGTCGTGTCCTGCGGTAGCGTCGATAATTTGATCGATGCAAGGGAGGGGGAAGGGATCCTTTGGGCAAGCTTTATTAAGGTCCTTGAAGTCGACGCATAGGCGCCAGGATTTGTCCTTCTTTGGTACCATCACCAGGTTTGCTAGCCAGTCCGGATGTTTTATTTCTCGGATGAATCCGGCCTCTAGTAACTTGGCTAGCTCTTCTCCCATAGCTTGTCACTTAGGCTCAGAGAAGCGCCGAAGAGTTTGCTTGACCGGCTTGAATCCTTTTAGAATGTTAAGGCTATGCTCGGCCAGCCTGCGTGGGATTGCCGGCATGTCTGAAGGATGCCAGGCGAATATGTCCCAATTCTCGCGCAAGAACTCCTGTAGTGTGGCGTCTACTGTGGGGTTTAACTGTGCTCCGATGGATGCTGTTTTTGTGGGGTCCGTTGGATGGACTTGGAATTGGACTATTTCGTCCGCTGGTTTAAAAGAGGTGGACTTGGATCTTTTGTCGAGTATCACGTCGTCCCTATCCACTATGGAGCGTAGCGTAGTTAATTCCTCGGCCGCGAGGGCTTCGGATAACGCCTCGAGGGCCAGTGCGGCTGTTTTATTTTCGGCGCGGAGTGCTAGGTCCGGACCACTAGCTAGAGTGATGATTCCATTGGGCCCGGGCATTTTGAGCTTAATGTACCCGTAATGGGGTATAGCTTGGAAGATCATGAATGCCTCCCGCCCTAGAAGGGCGTGGTATCCGCTATTGAACGGGGCCACTTGGAATGTGATTTCTTCGGACCTGTAATTCTCCGGCGTGCTGAATACCACATCCAGTGTGATTTTTCCGGCACATCGTGCCTCTCGACTAGGGATGATTCCTCTGAAGGTCGTGCTGCTTTGCTCAATGCGTCTTCTGTCTATTTCCATTTTTCGAAGAGTCTCCTCATAGATGAGGTTTAATCCGCTGCCGTCGTCCATGAGCACTTTAGTAAGCCGGAAGCCGTCCACAATTGGACTAAGGACCAAAGCGGCTGGTGCTCGGGCTGTTCAGAATTTAGGTTCGTCACTGGCATTGAAGGTGATAGCCGTATCGCTCCATGGATTTATTGCTGCCACGTGGCAGACTTCGGCAAGGCTGCGGAGTGCTCGCTTACGCCTACTATTTGAGGCAAAGGTCTCGAAGACTGTCAGTACTGTATTGTTGTTCTCCACGGGATGATGCTCTGCGATATTGTTGATGAGGAGATCCTCACCGCTCTTGGCCACCTGCCAGAGTACCCAACATGCTCTAAGGCTGTGTGTTGGCATTGTATCCATTGTACTGTGAATTTTGCATGGCCGATTGAGCCATCCCTCCAATACGGTTCCACGCCCTGCAGTGGGCTTATGTTTCTTTGTAATTGGATCGGGTGACTTACGAGAGTGCACCCTTTTACTTCGGACTGGGGTTTTTTCAGAGCCGGAGGATCCCAAAATTTTGTTTGGGTTTTCCAGGCGCTTTCCATCGCACAGTACTTTCGTACAATGGCCGCCAAGTCGGCGAAGTGTGCTATGTCACGGCGACTTATGGCGTTGAGGATTCCCCTGTCCGTGCAATTTTTGCAAAAGAATGAAATTGCGTCTTCCTCGCGACAGTCCTTAACCTTGCTCATTACAAGGAGGAATCTGGCCCAATAGTGGTGTACTGTCTCCTGGGGCTCTTGTCTAATGTGGGAAAGATCACTTATATCTGGGTGCGTGGGTAGATTTAGATCTGAACCCTGACCCGATCTGAGACCCAGGGGCGGAAGAGTTTCCGAGCTTGGAAGCTCGGGCTCCGGTTTGTTGCCCAATAGGTCTGGCCCGCTGCCTGGTTCTAGGTTCAAGGTTTGGGCCATGTCCTCCCGTAGATGGGTATCCGGCTCGGAGAGCTTGGGAATCCGGACATAGTTTGTCCTCAAGATAGAGGAAGAATCGCCGCATTGCTCTTCCACCACCGCTATCTGATGGGTGACCGACGGAGAGTTAATCTCCCGTTGGTCGGGTTTAAGTCCAATCCGATCATAGTCCGTAGCGACTCCCAAAGTGGCGATGTGATCCAAGAGCTTGTTCAAAGAGGAGAGCTCCATTGGATCCATCTGCTCGGTGAATTCCGAGCCGACGTGGAGACTATTTTCGATGACCCGAGAAGTCATCATCGGCGCAGCGGCCGAACGGGCAGTCATGACAAAACCGCCTAGTCGGAGAGTTTGGCCTACAGCCAGGGCTCCCCCAGAGGTGATGTTGTCCTTGACAACAAGCCGAGCCATCCAGCCTTATGATGACGGCACGGTGGAACTCTCAATGAAAGCACCAATGTCGGTGTCAAAACCGGCGGATCTCGGGTAGGGGGTCCCGAACTGTGCGTCTAAGGCGGATGGTAACAGGAGGCAGGGGACACGATGTTTACCCAGGTTCGGGCCCTCTTGGTGGAGGTAATACCCTACTTCCTGCTTGATTGATCTTGATGATATGAGTATTACAAGAGTTGATCTACCACGAGATCGTAGAGGCTAAACTAGCCTATGGTATGATTGTTGTTGCCCTACGGACTAAGCCCTCCGGTTTATATAGATACCAGAGGGGGCTAGGGTTACACAGAGTCGGTTACAAGGGAGAAGATCTACATATCCGTATTGCCAAGCTTGCCTTCCACGCCAAGGAGAGACCCATCCGGACACGGGTCGAAGTCTTCAATCTTGTATCTTCATAGTCCAACAGTCCGGCCAAAGGATATAGTCCGGCTGTCCGAGGACCCCCTAATCCAGGACTCCCTCAATCACCGACGCCTTCGCCCGAGTCCTCCCGCTAGCCGTCGCCAAGATCCTCCACGCCCTCGCGCTCCAGGAGACCCCCGGCCTCCTCATCCTTGGCAAGCAGGTTCTCAGATCGGCCTCGATTCAGTCAGTTTTTTGCCTCATCTTTCATGGTGTCTGACTTGCTCTGCTTCCTGCCTGCGCGTGCAGAGTGCTCCCTCCATGTGAAGTCGCCCACCGCAGCGCCAAGGGATTCGTCTCCGAGGACGAGTTCCTCTCCATCCCGGAGTTCTCCACCAACCCGCTCTCCCAGGTCTGCCTCCCCTCCTCCTCTTGTCACCGAGGCGGCGAATTTTGTTCCCCTGCTCGCTTTGTCCCTGTCGTTCCAGCTCCAGATGACTGACTGACTACAGTACTCGCGCGTGCCGGCGAAGCAGATCCTTATTGTTTTTATGCGCTGTCCTTGGATTACACACACTACTTGCCTGTACTACTATTTTCCTAGTAGTATTGTATACAACTCTGTCACCACTCAATTTGGATAACAGTTGGGATTCCTCAGGAAGGAAGTATAATGGGGAAAAAACTAATCGGGGTTCCCCACTCAATCAAGGAGCTAGGTGCATCTGAAAATGTTATTCCAATTGCCTCACAGAACCTGTACGCAATCGATCAGCATAGGGAGTTTTACCACGGTTGAAAACATGTGGAACACATCAATCCACCCACTGATATTTTTTCACTTGATACCTGTGCTGCTCTTTTTCTATCTATGTATCTATCTATTCCTACCAAGCAAATGGAAATAAACAATGGACCACTACCTAATCTAGTCTTGTATAGTTTCAGGTGTATAAATTACAAACATACACTTATAGTTTCAGGTGTCCCATCTTCATTCATTTCCTAATCTAGTGTATACAGACTTGTAGCTTGTATACTCTATTCTTTGCCAGTACTCTATTTTTTCAGTGGAACATTATCTCTTGCTTGCTTGCACACCATCTTATTTTTACTACTTGTATAGTTTGATTGATATACGCTTTCTATGTCTATATATGGAACCTAAACAAACATGCCATACAAGGAAATGGAAGGTTTGTGTAGTTTCAGTTGTTCATTGCCAATGATTAATCATCTTGTTTGTTTTTTGGCTGCATCTGACATACATTCTTATGCCTGTTTACTCCAGGTCAGGCTGACGTTTCCGCAAGCTGGTGCTCGCAATTGCTTGGTTTGGATTCCTTTGACTTAGCACTGAATCCCTCAGTTTATGCAGTTTAGTTGTGGTTGATTGACATCTTGTGAAGATAAAATTCTGGACCAAAGACGATTGATTACTGGTTTTAGCCCCAAGCCATCTTGTCTTGCCATTTTTGGTGAGCTGGTGGCTTGGGGCTAAAACCACTATTTATGGTCGTCGGTGATGGTCATAGTAGCTATGAGATGTGAGGGAAATACTGTAACCTCAAATGTGTGTCATCATGTTACAATTGTGACCCTTCATGTTATTTCTTTGCAGAGATTGTGAGATTCTTATAGGACCATAAAGTTCATTCTCTTTCAGTCTATCACACGTGTTTTGTACCAATATCATGATTACGCACGAAACATATTATAGTTAGTGGTTCATTCTATTTGATATCATCAACTTTATTATCACCTGCCATAAGGACGATCTGTAATTCATTGTTTACAGAGATAACCTACTAAGAAAACAACACTGCATCTCAGACTCAACTGACCAATGTTATGTTCTATTGCATGGTTTTGTAAATAGCATCTAAGATGAATCACACAGTGCATTTGAATTGGCCCTGCATAATGTCTTTTTGAAGTTTTATCATTTGTTTTGAAAGTTCTATTGTTTGTTGTATTGATAAATATATGCAACGGGGTTGTGATTTGCGCTTGCAAGCTGTTGTTGTTTTATCCAGGCAACCCTGATTCACCATTTATTTTGGTGTTTTTCTGGCTTTCATTTGTCATCTATAGTTGTAAGGACTGGCATCGTGCAGTAACAATGGTGGTTTTAGTTTGTTGCTTGGATTCGTTGTGATTTCTGCCGGGTGTTTCTGTTGCTGGCTCCAGGAGTCCGGGTGGTAATGCTTCTCTCTGCCGGGTGTTATTACTCTGGTGGCCACCATTCCCCTCCCCTGGTTTAGCAGCAATAGAAGGTACCACCTCATCCCCATCTCACTTTGGCTAATCTACAGACCGTGTCTTGTTCTTGTACACTGTCTTGTTTCTAAAAAATGCATCTTTTTCTCAGAAATTTTACACTATATTGCACTACAAAAAAATACACTTTCGTGATGATACGTGTTTGTCATAGTAGGTCGCGTTTTTTGTCATGCATGTACATCCATGACAAATTTATGACAGAATCAAGATAGTCATACCTGTGCTGTCGTAGAAGTGTTCCATGACATTACCAAAATTATCATCACGGAAGTGTCCACTTCCATGATGATAAATCGCGCGTCACAGAAGTGCTTTCGTCAAGGGTGACCGACACGTGGCATCCACCGTAACGGAACGCCGTTAAGCTATCGGGTCGGGTTTTGGATCCGATAACCCGTTAACAGCCCCGACCAATGGGGATTTCCCACGTGTAAAATTATCATTGGCTAAAGGAAACACGTGTCGGCTCATCGTTGGGACAGATGTCATCCACTCACTGGACAGAAGGCGCATATGATACGTCGACACGTGGCACGGCCCAACAGTGGCCCATTCATGTGAAAAGGCCGGCCCGTTTGACTTGGTCAAAAGCTGGCGGGCCGGCCCATGGAAAGCCTGTTAACGGCATGTTCGCATATAGCCCATTTACAGCCCGCTAACCCAAGGCCCGTTACGCCCTATCTGAATTAGGCCCAGTAGCGTCATCTGGGCCATCCAATATGATTCCAGCCCGTTTTCACTTCTGGCCCATGTATAGCCCATGACGTCTTTCGGCCCATATGAGTCCCTTTGTAACTCTTGGCCCATTAGTGGCCCGTGCTGAAACTGGCCCGTAATGAACAGTGTATTACTTTACACCCATTAACGGCCCGTGGTGAAACTGGCCCGTAATGAACAGTGTATCACTTTATACCCATTAACGGCTCGTTATTCCGTTGGGCCGTTTCCAGCCCAAGTTAACTTTCGGCCTTCTGAGGGCCCATTTATTCTTGGGCTCATTTGCAACATTCGGTTACTTATGGCCCGTTACTGTCATTTTCTGCTTGTTGGCCAAATTCAGCCCGTCGTTACAGTCGGCCCGTTTGTGGACCGTTAGTCTGTTGGGCCATTTTCATAGCATCACCAAATATGGCCTATTAACGATGGCCTGTTATGGTCGGCCCATGAACGGACGATTCCAACTCTAGCCCGTTTACGGCCATAATGCGGTCTGTTTGGCCCATGTTTGGCCAATCGATCATACGGCCCGTATAAGGCCCATTGATGATACGACCCGCAGAAGGCCCATTGCTTCTACGGCCCATAGAAGGCCCATTGTTTCTACGGCCCGTAGAAGGCCCACTGTTTCTACGGCCAGTAGGAGGCCCAGTGTCACTACAGTAAATATTAGCCCATGGTTATTGTGGCCTAGTTTTAAAAAATAGGTTATTGCAGCCACTAGCTAACCGCGGAAAAAGAACTGCAATGACTACAAGCAAACAAATAAACAAGACAACAAGGAAATAAATAAGCAAGCAACTAACGCTAGGCTATCACGGCTATTACACATATTACATCCATTGGGCATCAAATTTCGCCACCAGTGCAAATATAGGTAACAAAGCAGCATATCACATACACTGGTTGTCAAAGTTGGCGACCAGCGCAAATAAACGCCGCAGCAAAACAAATCCAGAACTGAAACCACTTCAGAAGATCTCAAGAAACAATATCCTGGGTACCCATAATGCTGGCAAGATGCTTAGCAAGCTTATTAACTTTCACTTGTTTGACACTTAAATCCTCCAGCGCTTGCTGTTGCACCAGAAAATATGCATCTGAATTCTGCAGGGACTTCCTCAGTCCTTCAGCTTCCTGTAGCAGCACATCTGATCGATGTCTTTCAACTTGAAGTTGAGACTCAAGAAGACGAACTGATTCAGGCAGCGAGTTCGAAGAGCTTGTGCCAGCAGTAGTGGCCAGTAACTCGAACACTACATCAAGACAGGACTTTTGGGTTCCCTCACTGTCGTCAAGATAGTTTTTATCAGCTTTCTTGGAGACCAACAGGGATGTCTCACTATCTTGAACCTTATCTGCATTACTTCCTTTACCATTGGATAACGCGGTACTGTTCTCCAATATTTTGTCCGCATTCTAAATGAGAAACAAGCAGACACATCACATGCTTACCATGTTGTATATGAAACTCATTTTGGTAAATGAGTTCAGTAGTAAAGTGGACAGGATAACAGCATGGAACAAACATATATCTATGTACCATGGTCACTTTATGGTCTATATCATTCTAGTTTTTGTTGCCAAATCAAGATAGAGACACAGTTCAAATAATATTTGTTCAAGACAAAGCAGAATAGACAGAATATAAGTGTGGGTAACTATAGAGCAATAACAACACTTGTAATGTGCATGACATGAGAACATAACTGTTTATTCAATTGAAACTGAAATCAACATAGAGCAGGTTACAACAGCAAACCAGTTAAAGAAACAGGTTTAAAACATACCTGTTGCGCCATTGGAGTTTCAATTCCATCCTTCAAATTTGAAATAGTTGGTATGAGTAAATACAGTAATGCAAGAGCAAAGGAGTATGAACCATACCTACAGAACCTGACCTGAGAACAAATCTTCTTCTCCTGTAAGTGTTGAGTTGGGATTCGGAGTGGTGGTCCTCGTGCTTTGGGCACTGCAGTTCCCTTACTAACTGCTCGTGTTTGGGTGCTCTGTGGTGGAGACGGTGCTGTGTCAACTGGAACTGGGTTACTATCTGCTGGGGTTGGGGTTAGAAGGGGTGTAGCTGGTTCTCTGTCCGACTGGGTAGGGGTACAATATGCGAGAGTCTGGGTTATGTGTGGTGGATCTGGTCCTTGGGCAAGTAGAACCGTGGTTCTATCTGCATCAACTGGTAGCACTATCTTTTCTGAAGACCGTGTTGTTACTCCCTTAGATACTGCCATCACGCTCTCCAATTCAAATGGCTGATAAACAAGAAAAGTAATTGAAAGTATAGACATTGTATGGTAGACAGGTGCAATGGATAGTGGGGAATAAAAGAGGGCATGAAATAATTCATATTTATGTTGTCTAACCAAACAGGATAGCATGACACAATTTCACATATATGATGGCTAACTAAACAGGATAGCATGACACAATTTCACATTATGATGGCAAAGGCTAACTAAAAAAGATGGAAAGACATAGTTCAAAATATGAGACTATGTAAACAGGATGACATGACATAACTATATAATGTGTTTATTAAATAGGTTGGCATGCCATAATTCACATACATTCACGGATAGAATGTCATAATTCAAAATATGATGACTGTAAACACTAAACAGGATGAGATGATATAACTATATGATGTCTTTATTAAATGGGTTGCCATGCCATAATTCAGATAGATGATGTGTATGTACTATGTAAACATGATGGCATGATATAATTCAAATATATGATTTATATAGTAAGCAAGTAAGCAGATGGCAATCCATATATGATGTAAAAACTAAGCAATGCAAGACAACATGCATGACATGGGTAATATAACCCTGCCAAGTTTGAGCATAGACCTCAGGGGGGAAATAGGACTGGTCATCAGTCTCTGAATCCTCCTCTGAGGAGCTCTCTGTAACCAGAAAGATGTCTGCTTCAGCAGGTAGCATTGTCTGCTCTGAATACCTTATTTTCACTCCAGATACTTCCATCACTGCTTCAAATGGCCGATGCACAGGAAGAGTAGTTGAATATACAAACGTTGTCGACAAATGGAACACGTAATACAAAAAAATGATAGCATGATATAATTCACATACATGATGATTGGCTAAACAGCATGGCATTGTATAATTCACATATATAATGCCTTTGCAACAACATAGCATTGTATAATTCACATATATAATGTCTTGCAACAAGATGGCAATGCATAATTCACATATATGGTAATTAGACACTGAACAGGTGGAATTCACACAAAGCATGTCTAAACTAATCAAATGACATCGCAATGCGAGACACCATACGCATGATATGAGCAACATAACCCTGCCAAGTTAGAGCATACACCTCGGGGGGGGGGGGATAGGACTGGTCATCTGTCTCTGAATCCTCCTCTGAGGAGCTATCCATAACCAGCGAGATATGCGCTTTGTCAGATAGCATAGTCTGCTCTGAAGACCTTGTTTTCACTCCAGAATTTGCCATCACCGTGTCAAATGGCTGATGCACACGAAGAGCAGTTGACTGTACTAACATTGTTCACAAATGTAATATGTAACGAAAAAAAGGATGGCCTGATATAATTTACATATAAGATGACTAGCTAAGCAGGATGTCATTGCAAAATTCACATATATGATGCCTGGCTAAACAAGATGGCGTTGCGTAATTCACATAAACGATGAATAAACTAAACAAATGGCATTCACACAAAGGATGTCTAAACTAAGCAGATGACATATTTGATGTATAAAGTAAGCAATGCAAGACACCATATGCATGATATAACCAACATCAGCATGCCAAGTTAGAGCGAAGACCTCAGGGGGTAAATAGAAGTTGTCTTCTCCTTCTGAATCCCCCTCAGAACAGATATCTTCCTCTCGATTACAATCCGAAATGCGTGGAGGGGGGGCTGCCTTTGCGCCTACCATGGAGCGACGTCTGCATGAAATTTTATTGCCACGCAAGGCTCATCTCTTTTGCTCTACATGTTCAGTTCCATTGTTTACAATAACTGTCATGCATAGGAATAAAACATAGTGAGATTATGTAAGGAGTGCATGCAGAAATCCAGAGTGATGGTAGCAACCTGTGGATAGACCCAAAACCAATAATAGCAGGCAGATAATGGCTTCAGTTAAAAAATACAGATAATGGCTTCTTTACTGTTTGTTTCCCACCCAACATGAAACTCACAGTAGACACCGGAGATTAACCAGATAGTAGATAGATACTATTGATAGCGGCCCCGATATGTACCCCACAACCATTTAAAAACTCAAGTTTGACCATTAGTTTGGAGCTGACTCAGAGTCTAATCGGTGAACAGGACGATAAAGTAGCATGTAATATTAAGCGATGCATAACGTAAGCAGACACGAAAGAGTGCGACCTCTCTTGTGGACCTGTGTAGTCCTCGAGGGCATCTGCTCGGTTGATGATGGTAATGCAGTTTTCATGGCTGCCAGCGGCGGGGAAGAAGATCTGAGGCGGCGAAAGACAGTCTGGAGGCCGGATCCCTGCTGTGCTGGACCCTTCTGTCGTTGGAGCAGCTGAGCTGGGGTGGGCGACGGTGCAGCAGGAGCGGGACAAACCACGCAAGGTTTTCTTTGACAACTATCTGTAAGCGAAGTAATTCTGTAAGGGCTCGTTTGAATTGGAGGATTCCAACAATGCAGTGATAGGAAATAGACAGGAAGAGGATAGGAATGCACGTGCAAAACAGAGAATTTAAAAACACAGGATTTCTGCCAATCTAGGTGTTTGATTCACAACAATTGGAAGATCACATGATGCAAAGAAGCATGGTGAGATTAAGTCAAACCACAAGAAAATGTACGGTTATAATGCTATTATGCTACTATCTCTTAGTCTTGTGCTTCATGAATAGGAATTTGAAAAGGAGGACAAGTGAAAATTAAAATTCCTATGTTTTTTCTTTAAAGGAGACACTAAAGGAACAAATCCGTGTGCTCAGTGGACAATATATATAACATGTAGAGTAAAAAAGAGATGCAACAAGTGTACAACCTCTTTGGCGAAGCCATGTCGATCTCAGCATGATTGGGTTGGCCGGTGAGGATGCTCCGGCTGACTTTGCTGTCGGAGGAGGGGAAGAAGATCTTAGGCGTCTGGAGATGGAGCCCGAGGTACTACTCCGCTGTGATGGAGGGTTTCGTCGTTGGAGGAGCTCCGGTGAGTTGTACGACGCCGAGGCTGAAGCAGGACAAGAGAGACAACAAACAACGTTAACCTGAGTGGAATTCTAATAGCATCTCCAATACATGAGATAAAATACATCAGCCGCTCATCTCTGAACTTAACTATCGAAACTGAACTTAACTGTCGAAACTGGACTTAACTATAGAAACTGAATTTTGCTGCCGAAACTGAATTTTGCCGTCAAAACTGAACGCACTAGCAAGGTGAGGCTACACGTCGGTCGACTGACTTTTTCATCTCTGGTCAGTCAATTTTGCAGCCGTTGGATATGAAATCAAGGGCCTGCAGTTCATCTTCAACCTCCACCCCCTGAGCCGCCAGCCACCACCGGCCAAACAGCAGCCCCCCCGCCGCCCGCGGCCGGCGGTGCGCCGCCCCACCTGCCCGAAAACACTCCCCACCGCCGGTCCGCCGCCGGCCCGGCCATCCCTCTAGCCCTCCCCCCGTGCCAGGCTTTTTCTCCGGCGATCCCCACGCCACCGCCCCGCCAACGCCCCGCCACCGCCGGCGACCACCGCCCCCATCCTGAACCCTAAGATAGATAGTGGGGTACCTCTCCGGCGAGCCCCCCTCCCCGCTGCGGCTGGTTCTTCCTTCACCCCGGCGAGCCCCCCCCCACCCTGAAAATCGACTGACGCAAAAGTCGATTCAGTCGACCGAAGTGTAGCTAAATCGGAGCAGCATCGCAAGCAAGAGCAAGAGCGAGAGCAGCAGCACGAGCAAGAGCAGACCAGGCAGGGGACCGAGAGCAAGAGCAGAGCAGCAGCGCGAGCGAGAGCTAAAGCAGCAGCAGCTCCTACTGATGTGGACGTCGCCGCCGAGGGAGCGACGCCGTGGAGGAAGTGGCCGGCGACGCCGCCGTGGAAGGAGCCGCGCCGGGTCGGCTCGGGACCGAGCGCCGGCAGCACCGTGAGATCGAATCAAGAAGAAAATGCGGCGATTAGTGTACAACCTCTTTGGTGGCGCCGATTAGGCCGCAGCTTCATCCGAGGAAACGGTGATGATGATGCTCTTCCAGTGGTGCAGGTGAAGACGGCGGTGTGGGAATGGAGGTGGCGCAAAAGACGAGGGGAACGTCGGGGCAGCTCCTTGGAGGTGGAGGACGGGGTGGCTGAACCGGCGGGACGATGAGATCGACGATGGATCCTCATCCGGTACGGTGGATGAGGGACGTCGAGGTATTACTGTGGACGACGTCGTCGGGGAAGAGGCTCCGGCTGGGTGGCGGACGGAGCAGGGTGTGGGGTTTCATCGCGGGTTTTCGCGGCCTCGGTGTACGAATGGGTGGGCGGCTGGGATGGCAGTGGGGAACCATGCCAAAATGTGGGGTAAGTTACGAAAGTACCCCCACCGATTTGAGGCGGTTCTTTCGGTTCAGGGGTACCACGGGCATTTCGCGTGTCGGGATTTCACAGGAGGTGGGAGTTTTCGCGCGCGTTGTAATTTCGGAATAGCAAGGCGCGGGTTGAGATGGAGGGAGTTGTCGGAACACAACGAGAGAAAGATATATCTTAAATATTTTGGGCTAACAAGGCGCGGGCTGAAATTTCCGGGCAAGCCTAACGTCTACTGTACCAAATCAATGCGCACTACAAATGTCATTCAAAACTTTGAATTCATGTTATGTTCAATTAAAATATTTCGCTACGTGTATAATGCATGCAACCTACTACTCAAATGAATGTTTTAGTGCATTCCAAACGTATATACTACCGCTTCAATATGAACTAAATTTGAATTTGTTTCTCTATTTGAATAAGATCTACAGTAATGATTGTTGTGAAGTCAAAGCATTTGAATTCATTTCTCTGTTTTAATAAGATCTACAATCATCATTATTATCAAGTTAAACCATCGTTTGTGTATTATCTTCACAGCACACCACATGATTAGTCTCGAGTTACATATGAACTATGTGTACTATATGAACTCGAACTAGATTTTTTGAATCCACTTTATTTTGATTTCAAATCACATTACATTTCTAGCTCTAGCTAGATCTTCATAATCTAAACCATGTCTCATATGTATAATGTGTTTATCACATTATGTATGGTGCCCCGCCCCCTACGCCTACAAGTATTTAGATGTGAGTTGCAAACACCACACATTACCACAAATTCAAATAAAATGTGAGAATGTTCGACATATATTATTTTTTAGATTGTTCAATATTTAGTTGTAAGCTGCAAACGCCACACATTATCACAAATTCAAATAAAATGTGAGATTGTTTGATGTATAGTATGGTTTAGATTGTTCGGCATTTAGCTGTGAGTTGCAAACGCCATGCATTATCACATTATGGTATAACATGTGCACAGCACGTGTATCACCGCTATATTGATGCATGCAATGTTTAAAACACTATGATCTCCTATTCAAATATATGAATCCGCTTTCATATCAAATTATGATCTTTGTTAGTCTCTTACACCCACACAATCCTCTAACATTTGCAGCTACCACTAAATTTCTCTCGTGCATGCACACGCCCTCCTCGCCCTCCCCCTCCCTCGGCATTCTATCCACCGGGCACATTCATTTTTTTTCTTTAGGTCGTTCTCCCAAAGTCTCTGCAACTCCTTTCCGACACACACCGATCGATAAACCTCTCCAGCGATGCCTGCCTACAACATACACACACACCTTCAATCTGCTCCTTTATGTGTCCTTGCCTCGTGTCTCTCATATGGTCAGACACACATGTAAACTCTCGCCCCTCTTTTCATCGATCTCACAACCGCACACTCCTCCCCCTATCTAGCTAGTAGTTGGGCCTCTCGCACCACCTCCTAGCTCCATTCTCTCTGTCTATCCGTCTCGCTGGGCCTTATTTGCCTCTAACAAATGGACGTACACCGACCGATCTCTCGCTATACATATAGCTAGCTAGGTCCTTATAACTCGTTTTTACCCACACGTCAATCGATCTACCTCATTAGTTGTGTCTCTCCCTTCCTCCGACAAAGAACAATTGATCTACCGATCTAGTTAGGTTTGCTTAGCAAACACATGGTTCCCCTTCATCATCCATGGATGCGTCCCGACAGATCTATCACGCACAGGCACACACAGAAACACATCCCCACTCTTATTGATAACATTGCAGTTCCACCCTCAGTTTGTCTAGTAGGCCTCTCCCACCATCTTCGAGAAGCAACTCCATCACCCATCCAGCACTCTACCCCTCTCCCTCCCTCTCCCTCCCTCTCTCTCTCTCCTCTCTCTCTCTGTCCCATCATATTTCCCGTCCTTCAGTTATGTATGGATGTCGACCGATCTCCCTCAAGACATAGCTGGGTCTCTCCTTCTCAACACATATACGAGTCGTTCTACCTCTATAGTTAGGCCTCTGCCTACCCCTCCCCCCACCCCCCTCCCCACACACACACACCGATACATCAAGCACTCTAGTCATGTCTCCCTGCCACACACAAACTTGACATGTGCCCTCTAATGTTCCGGTAGGCCAGTCGCCCTATATCTTTGACTTGCACACACACACAATTTCGATGGCTCTCTTCATCGATCTCGCACCCACCCACTTGATCCTCTCTTCGACTCTATCGATAGCTATGACCGCTCCCTCTCTTCTCGTGGATTGCCCGACCCTCTATGTATGATATGGATAGGCCTCCATTTCACACACATTGCATGCAATTTTTTTTTTTGAGATGTCATCGACACATATTCCCACAAATAATTCACGAAATCAAGCCCCCACCCCACCCCCACCCCAAAACAAAAAACACTCATGAAACGTGGTTTGTATCTCTCACACACACCCACGTAGGTGGGGGACGTGCACGAAGAGAAGAGGTGCATGCACGGCGCACGTACTCCCGTCTCTTTCCCAACCACACCCGCGCGGGTACACGGTGGAGCTCATTTCTGTACGAAAAAGGCAGCCCACGTGGTACTTTGGCACGTGTACTGGTTGTTCACCTGGTGGAGGGAGGATCGTCTACCACGGGTGAACAAACAAATTGCGACTTGACGTGTTATGTTAAAAAAAGAGGCAAACCATGTGGGGCCTACCTTAGAGGCAAGGCTCTATACACTGGAGTACTTTTGATGTGTCTCGTCAACTAGCAGAACGAGGAGAAGCTTGCTTAGTACGCCGTCTCCCCCGCCCACGGGCGCGGTGGCTCGCAGGATGAGTTGAAGCTTGCTCCGCCATACACCCGCTCCCTCGCCCATGCGCGCGGTGGCTCGCAGGACGAGGAGAAAAATTTACTACTCCCTCCGTTTACTCCTCGTCCCTACTACCTTGGTTATAGAGATTATATCATATTGTTTGGAATATATATGTCCTTTAGTAGATTTCAACATGACCTACTAGTACATACTCCATACACTGATGTATATAGACGTATTTTAGAGTGTAGATTCACTCATTTTGCTCCGTATGTTGCACTCTCCCTCGCCCCTCGACCCTCGCCCACGTGGTGGTCGTGCAGCAATTCATTCGGTCTCATATAGCCAGAACGATATATACTGCACTACCATTATTGCTCGACTTCCCGAAGAGGCGAAGAGCCAATTGCAAGGTTAATATTTTGGAGATGCCAAGCGCAAGGTTATAGGAGAACGAGTAGTAGGTGCCGCGTCATTTATAAATAAAGTTTTTTTTCTTCAGTGGCACGTACGCAATATGATAGGTTCATATGGAGAGAAAAGGAAACCGCTCCACTATATACATAGTCAGGACGGGCCAACCTACACGGTTGATTGCTGGGGTTGCTCTCTTCACACTCGCTCGCACAAAACGACTGTGGCCACATCTCTAACATCCCGGTGGATCACGTCCGCTTGGGGAAGGGGTGGATGCTTAGTGTAGATGCGGTGGCCGTCACCGACGGCGAAAAGCCACTGTCGGCACGTCCCGATCAGGGGTCCCCGCCATTCTCTCTCACAAAGCCGGTGAGGCTGCCTTCGTCCCTTGCTCACTGCCGCGACGTGGGCAGTTGCCGCCTCCCGCCGCCCTCCTCAAGGTTGAGCTACGTCCCTCAGGTACAACTCCCTTTACAGCCGGCTTGCACCACTACTCCAGCTGCCCACATCACTCCCTGTGGATATTTCTCTACTTCTTTGCCCCGCACATACCTCAACTGGCTTCTACGTACTGTATTTGTGATGAGTTTACGTCTCATCAACTAGTCCCAGTAATCTTATTCTAATCACGCTTCTTCAATTTCTTTGCCACAGGGATGCTCATCTCGATTTTGGTGAAACTGCACAAAATGATCCGATGGTCAAAAGGTTGCAAACTTCATTTATTAGGAAGCTCGAACATTGCCAGCAAATTGAAGCCTGGTCAGGGTTCACGGTTCAAGGGCTAGGGACTGCATGGATCATTTTTTTTCTTTAGCTGCCTCTGTACCAAAATAACTGTCAACTCCAAGGCGACATTGTCCTCAAAAAGGTCGTGTATCCACAGTCCCAAAGCAAGCTCCGCCTTAGTAGTAGTACAACTTTGTACTAAAGTTTACACAAAGTTGAGACACTTATTTTGGAACGGAGGGAGTACATATTTGCTATGATCTGTCAATCATTGAGATGCAATAGCATGCATGTTAGTCACCTTTGTATTTGATGAAATGTTGCAACGGGCAACCTTGGACGCAAGATACATGTAACAGAAGCTGGAAGCTTCATAGCATTGTACAAATTTATCTCGCTAATAATTTACAGTACGTACTATACTAGTACTTCCTCCGTTCCTAAATATAAGTCTTTGTAGAGATTCCACCATGAACCACATGCAGATGTATATAGATGCATTTTAAGTGTAGATTCATTCATTTTGTTCCGTATGTAGTGGAATCTCTACAAAGACTTATCTACTAGTAATAGCTAGCCCCCACCACTAGGAATTCTCTACCCTCTCCTTGAGCCACATCATCAAAATTTATGTAGCCGTTAGATGAAGTAAATCAGTCCATAATAGCTGTCTGATCTAGACGTTGAGAGGCTCCGCACTAAGCCACTTGCAAGCATGCAGAAATACCGTGGCACATGCATGTGAGTGGGTTTTAAATCACATCAACATGTCTGCATGCAAGCATGCACCGGTAGCATGCATGTACGTGAGCTTTTAAGTCTCATTAACGTGTCAAAAAGAAAAATATAATCCCATTATGCAGTAGGAGTTGGCTGATCTTTTTTCCTTACGTGGGATGATCTAAATGATGATGGGAGTTTATTTAGTTTGGCTACCACATTTGTCATGCGGTTATAGAGTTTTTTTAGTTCTATGAAATCGATAATTTTGCGCAGAGAGATATACCGCTGTTCCGCGGCAACGCGCGGGGACTCATCTAGTAATATTTAGGAATGGAGGGAGTACTATGTAAAGAGTTAGGTGTCGCACGGTGATAGTGAGGTGGGCCATGTAATCACTGAGCCTGCGTGTTTTCACTGCTCTTGCATGCCTCCGTTGTAAGAATGGAGAAAATTGTAATCTAGTAGTAGTACCTCCTTTCGCCGAAAGCGTGGGACATCCAGCAGTACTACCACCTCAGTAATAAAGACCAATGAGCCGTCAAATCACATAGACCCAGCAGTAAGTTGGACGGACGAAGCAACCATCACTCTTGCGCCAGTGAGAGGTCGCGTCCGCTCTGCCCGGGCATGAATGCGGCACCGATTCTTTGGAGCGGCGCTGACCGTTTCGGGCAGGAAGCGCGCGCGGGCAATGGAGGGGCTTTGGGTGGGCTAGGTTGGTCAGGAGCGGGCGTGGCAGCTGTCCGCATGTCCCTACTGGACACGCCCGGAAATGAGAGGATGCACCGACTCTCGCGGCTAAAATCATACATAAACAACATCTCTCTGTAGGAGTAGGTCGATCTGTCGCTCTCTCTAACACACACATGCTGTTAAACACACACACACACACACACACACACACACACGCACACGCACGCACCTTGGTCCTGTTGCACCTTCTAACGTGACTTATTACACCTAGACGGAGGGAGTAGTAAGTATACGAGATACGGTGGCACACTGACTTAAGTCGAATACAAGTGCCCAAAATTTGTGTGCATGTTATAATAAGGATTCACTTAAAATAGTACGTGAGCGAACAGAGGGATCAATTGGACAGTGTTCCCGAGCAGTAGCGAGATGTGTGAGGTCAGATACACCGCTGGCGCTTTTAATTTTTCTTATCAATTTGTTTGTTTCACCCTCTGACTGGTGGGACCCAACATACTACATGGAGAGAGGTAAGGTGACTAAGGCTGCATTATTTCTGCACCACTGTGGATAGTCTTACCACCAAAGCCACATGACACGATTATGATTGAAATCCCAATGACTCCCACACACACAAAAAAACACGTCATGCTTGTCACACAAATGCAGGAATGTATAAAAGGTTAGCCTGTTCGCTCATCAAACTTGAGGTCTCGGGTTCGATAACTACACTTGAGCATAATTTGTGCTAGGAGGATTCTTTGACTGGTCAAAATGTTTTCTAGGGTTTGCACGCTTCACACTCTCTCTCTAGTATATATATACATGCTAGAGCCTAAGCGCTTGTAGTTGCTCTCTTCGCACTCTCTCGCCCTCTCCCGCTGGAGCCTCACACTTGTAGTTGCTCTCTTCACACTCTCTCGCCCTCTCCAGATCTAAACAAGACTTCGTTGGCCGCTCTCTCCCATCACTGCTGCTCAAAGAGCCAGCAGGATCCGTCCGCCGGGAAGGGAGGAGGCTTAACGCTGTCGCCGTCGGCGAGGGACTACCGACGCAGCTGTTCACTTTCCACCCAGCGGCGGCGCGGGAGGGCCTCCGACCCCTTCTTCTTCGCCGCCGTCCCGTCGCCCACCGAACCACGCCCCAAGAACCTTAAGGTATAATTTACTTACTCCACATGCATTGCTCTAGCTGCATGTATACCATGAATCTAGGACGTGGTTCAAAGAGGAAAGGAGTGGGGGAAAGTAGTGGGAAAAGTTGTATATAGCATGAATCTAGGACGTGGTTCAAAGAGGAAATGAAGGGGGAAAGTTGTATAGCATGAATCTAGGACATGGTTCAAAGAGGAAAGGAATGGAGGAAAGTAGTGGGGAAAGTTGTATCGCATAAATCTAGGACGTGGTTCAAAGAGGAAAGGAAGGGGCGAAAGTACTAGTTCAAAAAGGAAAGGAAGGGACAAGGCTGTAGAGTTTGAGCAGGACTAGATTTGCTGCGCTCACATAGGGAAAGGTGTCTAAAGATAACAAAACCGGGACCAACACAAATATGCTCCTTGGTTGTTTGTTCTTTGTTGCAACAGACTGTGCATGACCACAGTACATCGGTAGATGCACATGGTGCTGGTGCGTCCACTGTCCCGTGCAACTCATTAGCTGTTGTTAATCTAAGGCCCTGTTTGGTTAAAAACTCCCTAGTCCCTACCTGCTTGGTTCCAGGGACTAAACATGGACTAGAGGTTATTAAATGACATGCTAAAAGACCATGTTACCCCTAGTAATGAACTAATAGAGACAAGGTGCGATGCGTGGCAGGGGCAACTGTTGGAAAAAGTCCCAAAAAGACTCCCTCGGGGTCTTCTTTCTTTAGTCCCAAATGCCCACTTTTAGTCCCTAAAAGTCCCTCCTGTTTGGTTTAGATGGGACTGACACGGAGTTTTTTTAGTCCCTACACCAAAATGTCCCTGTAAACAGACACCCTCTAATAATGCCGCTGGAAAATTGATGCAATGCCACAGTTAAAAAGCAAATTACATGTTTAATGAATTTTATTGTTAATATAATCTCTATGTTAATATTAATCAATGCCACCGTTTGAGAAATGCTACTGTCTTGCTTTCTTTCCCATTTAGATAAGGTAGATGCTTCTTTTTGTTGGCTTCTGTGTCATCCACCGTTATTGACCACTAATTGTTTCCTTTGCACCTCTGTGTAAACAGGGTTATCTACTTCACCTCGTTGCCATTGTGACCTTTTGTTGCACTGCACAAAACACTTTTGTTTTAAGAGTGTTTTGTGCAGTTCAACCAAAATGTCACACCGACAACGTTGCTTGATTGCTTGATCTTAGTGGAACTGCACAAGAGGAGATCTTACTTCCTATCTGTTAAGGCGAATTTGGTTCAGATCTTCTTCTTGTGGAGTTGTTTGAATTCCGCATCATGAGAGGTCAGTACTAGCCTTCTTTCACATGATTCTGCAGTGTGCTTTCATATGTTGTGCTACTTGTACGATAATGTTGCTTGATTTTAGTGAACTGCACAAATGGAGACAAGACTTCCAATATGTATGTGCACCGTAATATCCCATTGAGGTAAGATAAGGATATTTCACAACTGCTGGCCTGTATTTTGCCACTTTCATCAGAAAATTAAGTTTAGTACTATACTTGTGCTCCCTAATTGACATGCCAAATCTTACATTGAAGGCGAAGCTTGTCTGTTATTGAACCAAGTGATGAAGGGGAAGAACAAGCGGAAGAAAAACAAAAATCAACTCCCGGTGCTGTAATGAAGCACTGGAACTGTGATGACACAAGTAATGATATAGTTTTGCATCTTAATTTATTGCTATGGCTGGAACGAGCAATTGTTTTGCCACTGATTTGATGCCACTCTTAATGTAATATGTAATTATCTCTACTTGTGCAAATAGGGATCTTCTTTGAAGATACCATATATTTTAGTGGAACTGCACAAGAAGATGTTGGAAACATTAAACTAATCGAGGAGTATATAGTAAGCATGGCCACCACCGTAGATAGCAATAGATGGTTCCGGAGAAGTGCTTCATCTGTATGCTCTACACAATAAGCCTCGTGACAAAGGTTGGTACTCGCCCACTGATTTCATCCATATGATTGAGCTTTGTCATCTCTATTGGTGTTGTGCTATTGTTTAGATATTGTCATGAAAAACTGGTATTGTCCTTGAGAAGTGCTTCATCTGTGCAGTTTCAAATATTTCCTTTCCTTTTTTTCGAGCAAACAGGGATGCTAGCATTTAGTAGTCCTCTTGTCTTTGCACAACAGGATCATCTTCGTCTGAAGAAGAATATGGAGTACGTGAAGTGACTAGTTCCGATTATGCCAGGATGAAGAAGCCCTGTCTATCTTCTCATCAGAAGGAGCAGTTGAAGGATGGTTACATTACTCCCCACAAGACCAAACTAACTTCAGCTCAGAAGGACTGACAAATCTCCATTTTTTTGCTGTGATGCGCTTGTACAATGTTGTTCTAGGATTCTTTCTGGTGAGTTCCATTTTTCTAAAAGTGTGCTCTACATGGACCATGTATGTGCCTTGAAACTGTCAATTCATAGTACAGTTTGCTTTATACTAATCACTTTTTTGTATTTTTGCAAACAGGGGTGCTCAGCTTGATTTCAATGGGAACTGCACAAAATGTTCATGAATACATCGAATCATTCATTTCCACCACAGGAAAGGAGGTGCCGATAAGTTCAAGGCATTGAACATACAAGGGCGAAATCATACAAGCTACGCGCGAATTTGGTTGATTTTGGTGGAACTGCACAAAAAGAACAGCTGGTTTATTTAGCACGAGGTGCCATGTCAAGTCCGAACTGATGGCAAACCCTGCCCATTCCACAATCGTAGGCATTTGATATTTTGGAATGGGACAACCTTGTCAAATTTTTCTCATTGATTTTAGCAAGACATGCGTTTGATATTTTCGAATGGGACGCCCTTTGCTATCAGCAGCGTGGATCAATTTTTTCTTTATTCTTTAGTTGTGAAGTAAATATTGCCTCTGACATGTGAGTCGCTGAGATGCATAATCATCGATTGTTTTGAATGTTCTCTATGAATTGCCAGGCCTGTGTGTTTGATTGCAATGTACAGAAACGCTAAAAAGCTGCTCAAACTCTTTGTACTCCTTCTGTTCCTTTTTACTTCGCACATTGTGAAAGTGCATACTTTTTTGTATAAGATTGGTCAAAGTAGAGATACTTTGACTGTAGACAAAACTTGTATGCACGGCTAGAAAGGACCGGAGGGAGTACATGTGAAACTGCTGCAAACGAGGTGATCACCCTGGGAATAATGCTAGTACGTATTGTTTTGCATGTTCATCCAATGCCAGTGATACAGGAATTCGAACTAATCGAAATAAATTCATTCATACACGGTCGGATTTCATATAAACATGCCGGATTTCATTACATTTCATACATTCTTCAACTAAAAAGGGGTGCGCTGGAGGTATAATTAATTAACCAAAGCTACCCACCTGTGTCCCGCTGAGCCGAACAGAAGCTTCAGTGACTTAACTGCAGGTGCAGTTGCATAACTGACATGTGGCCTGTTGGGCCCATGTGTCAGTCAGCCAATTGCACCAGTAGTTAAGTAGAAGCAGCATTCTTCTCCAGCGCAGATCTCCGACTCCACGTCGCCGCCAAGAAGCTAACCGGCCGTCAATGGTCAACCCGCCTAGCTTGGCTTCAACCGGAGGGTAGCAGCGGTGGCCTTACTTGGACCCGAGCGGCGGCGACCTACCATGTTCTACTCTTCCTCGTTTTCTGTGTGGCACGGCCTCGTTGGCAGTGGGGCGGGGCCTCGGCGGAGCCGGCGATGTCCTCTGTCTCGTTGCCAGCGGGCGGCGCCTCAGCGGAGCGGTGGAAATCCTCCCCCACGTTGCCGGCAGGGTGGGGCCTCGGCTGAGCCGGCGATGTCCTCTGCCTCGTTGTTGGCGGGGCGGGGCCTCGGCAGAGCCGGCGGTGTCCTCTGCCTCGTTGTCGACGCCAGCGGAGCGGGGACTCGTCGGAGCCGGCATTGTCCTCTGCCTTGTCCTCGGTCTCGCCAAACAGCACCTCGCCCGCTTCATCGCCCTCTTTGCTAGCCTCTTTGTAGGCGGCCGCAGCCTCCGCCACCCGCATGCGGTACCGCCAGCGCTCGAGGCGGCCCTTGCGGGCGGAGCGGTACGAGCCGAGCAACGCCTCCTGCTCCACCCGCTCCGCGGCGATCTGCTCCTCCGCCTGCAGGTGCTCCTGGAGGAGATGGTGGTTGTAGGCGGCGTCGGCCTGCGCCTCCCGGAACTGCTCCTCACGCATCTGCCTCACCCTGTCCATATATTGGGCATGGGCCTCGCCGATGGTCATGGTGCATTGCACCGGCGAGGATGGCGCGGAGGAGGGGGTTGGCGCCCGATCGTCGACTACCATGTTCTCCATTGGGACGTCGTCGTCCTCCGGCTGCCAGCCGGCCAGCCGGTCGGCAGCAATGGCTGCCATTGTGACACCCCCGATTTGACCGTGCACTAATCATGCACGCAAATGTGTACGATCAAGATCAGGGACTCACGGGAAGATATCACAACACAACTCTAAAACATAAATAAGTCATACAGGCATCATAATACAAGACAGGGGCCTCAAGGGCTCGAATACAAGTGCTCGATCATAGACGAGTCAGCGGAAGCAATAATATCTGAGTACAGACATAAGTTAAACAAGTTTGCCTTAAGAAGGCTAGCAAAAACTGGGATACAGATCGAACGAGGCGCAGGCCTCCTGCCTGGGATCCTCCTAACTACTCCTGGTCGTCGTCAGCGGGCTGCACGTAGTAGTAGGCTCCTCCAGTGCCGTAGGAGTCGTCGTCGACGGTGGCGTCTGGCTCCTGGACTCCAGCATCTGGTTGCGACAACCAGGTAGAAAGGAAAGGGGGAAAAGAGGGAGAAAAGCAACCGTGAGTACTCATCCAAAGTACTCGCAAGCAAGGAGCTACACTACATATGCATGGGTATATGTGTAAAGGGCCATATCAGTGGACTGAACTGCAGAATGCCAGAATAAGAGGGGGATAGCTAATCCTGTCGAAGACTACGCTTCTGGCCATCTCCATCTTGCAGCATGTAGAAGAGAGTAGATTGAAGTCCTCCAAGTAGCATCGCATAGCATAATCCTACCCGGCGATCCCCTCCTCGTCGCCCTGTTAGAGAGCGATCACCGGGTTGTATCTGGCACTTGTAAGGGTGTATTTTATTAAGTATCCGGTTCTAGTTGTCATAAGGTCAAGGTACAACTCCGGGTCGTCCTTTTACCGAGGGACACGGCTATTCGAATAGATAAACTTCCCTGCAGGGGTGCACCACATAACCCAACACGCTCGATCCCATTTGGCCGGACACACTTTTCTGGGTCATGCCCGGCCTCGGAAGATCAACACGTCGCAGCCCCACCTAGGCACAACAGAGAGGTCAGCACGCCGGTCTAAATCCTATGGCGCAGGGGTCTGGGCCCATCGCCCATTGCACACCTGCACGTTGCGAACGCGGCCGGAAGCAGACCTAGCCTAGTGGCGTTCCAGTCCAATCCGGCGCGCGCCACTCAGTCGCTGACGTCACGAAGGCTTCGGCTGATACCACGACGTCGAGTGCCCATAACTGTTCCCGCGTAGCTGGTTAGTGCGTATAGACCAAATGGCCAGACTCAGATCAAATACCAAGAACTCGTTAAGCGTGTTATGTCGAAGTAACCGCGGACGCCGTCCAGGGCCAGGCCCACCTCTCGCCTAGGTGGTCTCAACCTGCCCTGTCGCTCCGCCACAAAGATCCACTTGCGGGTACTCCTACGAGCCGACCCGACTTTAGTCACCACATGTGTCATGTATATAGTATATAAATATATACCCGTGATCACCGCCCAAGTGATCACGGCCCGATAGTATAGCACAGCAGACGGACAAGAATGTAGGGCCACTGATGGAAAACTAGCATCCTATACTAAGCATGTAGGATTGCAGGTAAAGGTAACAACAGTAGAAGCAAGGACAGGCTATGCATCAGGATAGGATAAACGGAAAGTAGTAACATGCTACACTACTCTAATGCAAGCAGTATAGAGAAGATTAGGCGATATCTGGTGATCAAGGGGGGGGGCTTGCCTGGTTGCTCTGGCAAGTAGGAGGGGTCGTCAACTCCGTAGTCGAACTGGGCAGCAGCAGCGTCGGTCTCGTAGTCTACCGGAGAGAAGAGGGGGGGGGAGAAACAGTAAATACAATGCAAACATAAGCATGACGATGCGTGACATGACAATGAGCGGTGCTAGGTGTGCCCTAACGCGGCAGTAGGTGGTACCGGCGAAGGGGGGGAACATCCGGGAAAGTATTCCCGATGTTTCGCGTTTTCGGACAGACGGACCGGAGGGGGAAAGTTCCATGTTCGCTATGCTAGGAACGTGTGGCTGACAAACGGACTACGTATTCGGATTCGTCTCGTCGTTCTGAGCAACTTTCATGTACAAAGTTTTTCCATCCGAGCTACGGTTTATTTTATATTAAATTTTAAAGATTTAAATCATTTTTAGAATTTAATAAATTAATTTAATTCGAAATTTAATTAATGCATCAGCATGACGTCAGCAGTCAACGTTGACCGTTGACCTGGTCAACCTGACAGGTGGGTCCCACCTGTCAGGGGCTGTTAGCTAATTAACAGTAGTTAATTAGGTTAATTAGTTATTAAGTTAATTAATCTTAATTAGTTAATATTAACAGGATTAATTAAGTTAATTAATTATCTTATTATTATTTATTATTTTATTAATTTAATTTTTTAAATCATTTTTTTACGTTCTGTGGGCGGGGCCCATATGTCATAGGCCCATAGGGGCCTATCGGGTTCGGGCGCTCGGGTGCGGGTGTGGGTCACGGAGCGGGCGCAGAACCCGGGCGACGGTGAGCGAGCGGGGGACGCGGGTCACGGCGCCGAGTGTGGGCGAGGCGGGGCGGTGAGCACGACGGGGCACTGGGCGCGGCCAGCAATCCCAGGAGCGCGGGCGACGACGAGCCTGGGCGAGGGGGAGAGACCCGACGAGGCAGGGCGGAGTGTGGTGGCCGAGCGCGGCCACGGCGGGCGCGCGTGGTCGCAGGGGGAGCCGGGGGAGGGGGTGCGCCGCCCGCAGCGACGGCACCGCGCGGTGAGCGCGGACGGGACGAGGGAGCAGCGGGACGGTGCGGCGACGAGCGTGGTTGTGGCCGCGCCGGCGCGCGCGTGCACGACTGCGCGAGGAGCTGACGCGGGCAGGGGGAGAGAGGAGGAGAGGCCGGGGCCTCACCGGCGGTCGTGGGGACAAGGCAGTGGGGCGCGAGGGAGAGACGGGGACGACGGCGTCGGTGGTGAAGCAGGCCGGCGGGGGAGCGCTCCGGCGACGGCATCCAGGCGCGTGGCGCGGCTCGATCCGTCGGCTTCGGGGTCGGTGACGAGGCGAGGCGCCGGCGTCAAGGAGTGGGGCGGCGCGGTCGCCGGGGAGAGGTGGCGGGGTCGGGACGAGGCCGACGGGGGGGCGCGGGGCGTCGGGGGCGAGCGGGGCGACGGGGTCGTCGGGGCGGCGTCGCCCCGATTGGATCGGGGGAGTGGGGGGGAAGAGAGAGCGAGAGGGGGTGGGGGAGTGGGGGTGGATCGGGCTAGGGTTTGCTGGGGGGTGGATAAGGGGAGAGTGGGGGTGGGCCGGCCGGCTGGGCCTTTGCCCAGTTGGGCTGGCCAGCTGGGCCACAGTTGGCCCAGTGGGGGGGCTTCTCTTTTCTTTTCTTCTGTTTTCTGTTTTGCATTTCTTTTATTTATTTCTCTTTTCTGTTTTATTTTATTTTAAATTATCTAGGCATTTTATAAAAATGTGTTTATTACACCATATTTACTTATCCAAAATATGGCACCTCCCGAACATTTTGTTTTAAATTTTGAAAAACTTTTATTGTTGACATTAATTGAATTTAAATTATGAAACGGTTTTGAATCATCGCACGGTTAATAACAGTAACCAAAGTGACGTGGCATGATTAGCGTGGGATTACTGTAGCATGATTATCCGGGCGTTACAAATCTCCTCCACTACAAGAAATCTCGTCCCGAGATTTAGGAGGTAGAAGGAAAAAGGGCGGGGTATTCATCACGCAGGCGATCCTCGCGTTCCCAGGTGGCTTCATCTTCAGAATGGTGCGACCACTGGACCTTGAGGAACTTGATCGCCTTCTGACGTGTGCGACGTTCAGCTTGGTCGAGAATGCGGACCGGATGCTCCTTATAGGAGAGGTCCTGCTGCAATTCGAGCACTTCATGATCCACTGCTCGGATTGGGTCCTTGAAGCAACGGCGGAGCTGTGACACATGGAACACATCGTGAACCTGAGAAAGGTTCGGCGGAAGCTCCAGTTGGTATGCCACTTTTCCACGCCTTTCGAGAATAGTGAATGGGCCAATATATCGAGGAGCTAGTTTGCCCTTGATTCCAAAGCGGTGAGCACCCTTCATTGGTGTGACTCGAAGATAAGCCTTTTCGCCAGGTTGATAGACCATGTCTTTATGATGACGGTCATACTGACTCTTCTGACGTGACTGAGCAGTCTTGAGATTCTCACGAATAATGCGGACTTGTTCTTCGGCATGTTGGATAATATCCGGACCGAAGAGTGGACGTTCCCCAGTTTCTGACCAGTTCAGAGGGGTTCGGCACTTTCGTCCATATAACACTTCGAAGGGGGCCATCTTTAGACTAGCTTGATAGCTATTATTATAAGAGAACTCAGCATACGGGAGAGATTCCTCCCATTTCTTGCCGAAGGAAATAACACAAGCTCGAAGCATGTCTTCGAGAACTTGGTTGACGCGTTCAACTTGCCCTTGCGACTGAGGATGAAACGCAGTACTGAATGACAGATGAGTTCCCATAGCTTCTTGGAAACTTGCCCAGAATCTTGAAGTGAATAAGCTGCCACGGTCTGAGCTGATAACCAATGGAATACCGTGGAGTGAAACAATCCTGGACATATAGAGCGTTGCCAACTGACTAGCAGTGATCGTTTCCTTGACCGCCAGAAAATGTGCAACTTTGGAAAGCCGGTCAATGACGACAAGAATAGCATCATTACCTTTCTGTGATTTGGGAAATCCAGTGACGAAGTCCATCTCAACATGGTCCCATTTCCATTCAGGAATAGAGATAGGTTGCAGAGTTCCAGCAGGCCTTTGATGTTCTGCTTTGATACGACGGCAAACGTCACACTCAGCAACATAACGAGCAATGTCTTGCTTCATATTAGACCACCAGAATCTCTGACGGATGTCTTGGTACATCTTTGTACTACCAGGATGGATACATAGAGGCGTATCATGAGCTTCTTTCATAACTTCCTGTGTCATATCCAGGTTTTTCTCTGCACATGGCACCACTAGGCGGCCCTTGAAGTACAAAGTGCCATCTTCAGCAATAGTGAAGAATGAGGGCTTTCCTTCTGCAAGGTAGCGCTTAATCTTGTGGGCTTCAGAGTCATATCCCTGTATTCTCTTGATGGAGTCCAAGAGATCTGGTTCGACGGCCAGGGTATTGAGGGAACCCTGGGAAACAACACGGAGGTTCATCTTGCGAAACTCCTTAGGAGGGGGAGCGAGTGCACCCGGAGGAACAATATGGAGGTTCAGCTTCCTGAATTCTTCAACAAGGGAGGGCTGAACTTTGTGAACCTGGAGGTGGTTGCAGTAAGACTTGCGGCTCAAGGCATCAGCCATTACATTAGCCTTGCCTGGCGTATAGGAAATACCCAAGTCAAAGTCTGCAACAAGCTCCATCCATCTCTGCTGACGGAGGTTCAGGTCTGGCTGAGTAAACAGATACTTCAGACTTTGGTGGTCAGTGAAGATCTCGCAACGATTACCAAGAAGGTAATGTCGCCACTGCTTCAGCGCATGAATGACAGCAGCAAGTTCGAGGTCGTGAACTGGGTAGTTCTCTTCGTGAGGGCGCAATTGCCGAGAGGCATAAGCAATCACTTTGCGGTCTTGCATTAGGACACAGCCTAATCCTTGACGGGAAGCGTCGCAGTAAATGACGAAGTCCTTCTTAGTATCAGGTGGAGCTAGAACTGGGGCAGAAGTCAACTTGTCTTTGAGTGCCTGGAAACTTTCCTGACATTTGTCTGTCCATTGGAACTTGACGCCCTTATGCAACAGGTTAGTCAGAGGCCTGGCGATCTTGGAGAAGTTCTCGACGAATCGACGGCAATAGCTGGCGAGACCGAGAAAACTTCTGACTTGCTTAACGTTCTTGGGAGGAGTCCAATCAAGGATAGCCTGGACTCGTTCAGGGTTGACGGCAATACCATCCTTAGAGATGACATGCCCAAGATAGGTTACTTCGGGTAGCCAGAATTCACATTTAGAGAACTTGGCATATAGTTGATGCTCTCGTAGCTTTTCCAGCACAAGACGAAGATGTTCAGCATGTTCCTCTTTGTTTTTGGAAAATACCAGGATATCATCCAGATAAACCACGACGAACTTGTCGAGGTAATCCATGAATATATAGTTCATCAGACGAGAGAAGGTGGCTGGAGCATTGGTTAAACCGAAAGACATGACGGTGTACTCGTATGAACCATATCGAGTCACGAAGGCAGTCTTTGGGATATCCTCTTCGCGAACACGGATCTGGTGGTAACCCAACCTCAAGTCAAGCTTAGAGAACACTGATGAACCCGCCAGTTGATCATATAGATCATTGATCCGAGGAAGAGGGTATTTATTCTGAATGGTAGCTTGGTTTATAGGACGGTAGTCTTGAACTAATCGGTTTGTCCCATCCTTCTTCTTGACAAAGAGAGAAGGTGCTCCCCAAGGAGAGCAACTTGGGCGAATGAATCCTTTGCGAAGAGATTTGTCGATTTCCTCCTTAAGCTCAAGGATTTCATGTGGCGGCATCTTGTAGGGTCGCTTGGCTATAGGAGTGGTGCCTGGTTTCAAGTCGATGATGAATTCGACAGCTCTAGCAGGGGGAATCCCTGGAAGTTCTTCAGGGAAGACGTCGAGGAATTCATGCACGACGGGAATGTTTTCAATGCCCTCGAGTGGTGCAGCATTCAATGCATTCAATGCATAGAGCCTTGCCTCGGCATTTTGCACCAGAAGAGCTTGGTAAGTAACTATTTCATCTGAAGGGTGTAGCAGATGGACGGTCTTAGTGGCGCAAACGATTGAAGCAGTATGCGCTTTTAACCAATTCATTCCCAGAATGAGATCAATGCTACAAGACTTCAGTACGATGGGAGAGACAAGAAATTCCAGGCCTTCAATTTCAACGGGGACGTCGTGACTAACCATAGAGGTTTGACATTGGCCCGCAGGGGTGTGTACCACTAGCGGAGTGTTCATCTCTTCGTATTTAATGCCATGCAGGAATGCAAATTCTGCTGATATGAACGAATGTGATGCACCTGTATCAAATAAAATGGATGCTGGTACTGAATTTACGAGGAGTGTACCCATCACAGTAGCAGGCTGGTCTTGAGCTTCATTGAGATCAACGTGGTTGGCATGAACACGACCATAAGACTTGGCCTTGTTGCTGCGGGTCGGGTTGCTTCCATGGCCAGTTGCTGGAAGGGCCAGTTGATTCTGGTTCTGGTTGCATTCTCTAGCACGGTGTCCTGGTTGACCACACCTGAAGCACAAACCATTATTGGGAGTGGGAACAGGAGCTTGGGATGGTGGAGCTGGAAGTCTTGACTGCCTAGATGGTGGTGGAGGCAGACGAGGTGCAGCATAGGTCTGCCTTGGGGCAGATGCATTTGGACGGTACATGCTGTTCGGGATCCATATCTTACGCTTCTGTGAGGGCGGGCCCGAAGATGAGCCCGTGTCACGGTTGCGCCTGTGAGAGCTCTGGTATTCCTGCAGACCAGTTTCGACATTGATGGCCTTGTTCACCAAGGTGGCGAAATCAGCAAAGTCATGCACTAGAAGTGCGAGCTTGATGTCAGCTTGAAGGCCATCACGGAACTTCTCCTGTCTGCGTGCATCAGTTGCAATGTCCTCTTCAGCATAGCGAGACAAGTCCAGAAACTCCCGCTGATAAGCTTCAACAGTTTTGTTGCCTTGGGTGAGGTTGCGGAACTCACGCTTCTTCCGGTCCATGACTCCCTGAGGAATGAAGCGGGCACGGAAAGCAGCTTGGAAGTCTGGCCAGGTGATGATTGTTCCAGCTGGCAGAGTACGCCTGTGGCTGTCCCACCATTGAGCTGCGGGTCCCTTCAGGAAGAAGGAAGCAAAGGTGACATAGCTGGCAGGGGCTACATCGGCAGACTCCATCTCATAGGTGATGTCACGGAGCCAGTCATCAGCATCCAGAGGCTGAGTTGAACTGCGGTACACAGTTGGATTGAGGCGCATGAAATCCTGCAGAGTTACTGGGGTTGGTTGCTGGTCCATATTGGGACGAGGAAACTGAGCCATCATATTTTCCATGAATTGGCGGTTCAGTTCGAACTGTTGGATCATACCAGCCATGTACTCAGGTGGTGGTGGGGCATTGCCACCACTACCACGACCACCTGGTCTAACCATCCTGCTAATATATAACAGGGGTAGTTCAGCATTGAGAAATTTGCAAAGACAAGAATCATTCATGATGAAACATGCATAATGAAAGGAGCACGATAGCTACTACATAGTAGTCGGCATAACTTACAAAAGGGGTCATGCATAGAGTTCAGTACACAGAGTTCAGTACATAGATAAACAACATAGGCGGCACACAGGCTCGCGGCGAATGCATCTAACACTAACAAGCAAGCCTACATCAGTCCCAAGAGGTACTGTGGAGGTAGGTGTAGCCTGAAAGCTGGTAGTGTCGCATCGGGAACTCCACGTCAGCAACCTGGGGTCCGCGAATACTCTGGTGCAGAACCTGACGCTCAGGTGGCAGAAGAGGTCCAAGTGCGGGAGAGTGGCCTCCCACATCTGGCCAGCCGACACCCTGGGGCATCACAGTCCTGGCTGGGTAGATCGCAGAACGGGGCAGCTCCCTAGATCGGACAAAGGGGTGCAACAGCGTCAGAGCACGGTAAAGGTGCTGACGGGTGGTGTACAACTCGTGGCGAAGAGCTCGGTTAGCTCGATCCAGCCCATCAGCATGCAGAACCAGGTTCTGATGGTAGAAGGGCTCTCGGGTGACAGTGGAGTAGGCAGCAGTATAGTATCCCTCCGCACCAACATCAGATGCGATAGCAATGTGCCTGAAAGGGGAGGTGTCCAACTCCCGATACTCTCCACGAAGACGTGTCAGAGCAGCATAAGCAGCATCGTGGACAGCCATATCGATGGTCACTCCAACACCATGAGCGGTGTGCACCACAGTAGTGGAGTCATACTCCCGCGAGTAGAGGTGGACGATGGCACGGTACTGCTCCTGGTTAAAGTCCTGGTACTCCTCGTAGACGGTGTACTCAGGGTGCCAGCGATAACCCAGATAGGTCATCATCTCAGCTAGCACAGCAGGTGATCCCGAGGCACCAATGGCCGTCGTGTGGCGCACGACCTACCTCGTGGGTTCCATCTGAAAGCAAAGATATTTCAAAGGAGTCAAATGACAGTGTGTGAATTTTTCAAAATACTATTCTAAGAAATAACTATGGCTTATCCAACTTTGGGGTGAATGCGGTCACGGGATCCTAGTGTTAGAGTTAGTAAATTCGTTTAACCCAAGTAGAAGAGAGTTCAGAGTCCCAGAGTAAAGGTCGAGGAGTAAAAGATCCTAGTACCACCCAATGGCGACGTGGGCCCGTAAGACACACATCCATGTTAGTAAAAGTTTTGTAATGTCTAGACTCGACTTCGGCCAAGGAGTGTGGGAAGGGGGATTCCTACAGGCAGTCGGCTCTGATACCAACTTGTGACGCCCTCGATTTGACCGTACACTAATCATGCACGCAAATGTGTACGATCAAGATCAGGGACTCACGGGAAGGTATCACAACACAACTCTAAAACATAAATAAGTCATACAAGCATCATAATACAAGCCAGGGGCCTCGAGGGCTCGAATACAAGTGCTCGATCATAGACGAGTCAGCGGAAGCAAAAATATCTGAGTACAGACATAAGTTAAACAAGTTTGCCTTAAGAAGGCTAGCACAAACTGAGATACAGATCGAACGAGGCGCGGGCCTCCTGCCTGGGATCCTCCTAACTACTCCTGGTCGTCGTCAGCGGGCTGCACGTAGTAGTAGGCACCTCCAGTGCCGTAGGAGTCGTCGTCGACGGTGGCGTCTGGCTCCTGGACTCCAGCATCTGGTTGCGACAACCAGGTAGAAAGGAAAGGGGGAAAAGAGGGAGAAAAGCAACCGTGAGTACTCATCCAAAGTACTCGCAAGCAAGGAGCTACACTACATATGCATGGGTATATGTGTAAAGGGCCATATCAGTGGACTGAACTGCAGAATGCCAGAATAAGAGGGGGATAGCTAATCCTGTCGAAGACTACGCTTCTGGCCATCTCCATCTTGCAGCATGTAGAAGAGAGTAGATTGAAGTCCTCCAAGTAGCATCGCATAGCATAATCCTACCCGGCGATCCCCTCCTCGTCGCCCTGTTAGAGAGCGATCACCGGGTTGTATCTGGCACTTGTAAGGGTGTATTTTATTAAGTATCCGGTTCTAGTTGTCATAAGGTCAAGGTACAACTCCGGGTCGTCCTTTTACCGAGGGACACGGCTATTCGAATAGATAAACTTCCCTGCAGGGGTGCACCACATAACCCAACACGCTCGATCCCATTTGGCCGGACACACTTTTCTGGGTCATGCCCGGCCTCGGAAGATCAACACGTCGCAGCCCCACCTAGGCACAACAGAGAGGTCAGCACGCCGGTCTAAATCCTATGGCGCAGGGGTCTGGGCCCATCGCCCATTGCACACCTGCACGTTGCGAACGCGGCCGGAAGCAGACCTAGCCTAGTGGCGTTCCAGTCCAATCCGGCGCGCGCCACTCAGTCGCTGACGTCACGAAGGCTTCGGCTGATACCACGACGTCGAGTGCCCATAACTGTTCCCGCGTAGCTGGTTAGTGCGTATAGACCAAATGGCCAGACTCAGATCAAATACCAAGAACTCGTTAAGCGTGTTATGTCGAAGTAACCGCGGACGCCGTCCAGGGCCAGGCCCACCTCTCGCCTAGGTGGTCTCAACCTGCCCTGTCGCTCCGCCACAAAGATCCACTTGCGGGTACTCCTACGAGCCGACCCGACTTTAGTCACCACAGGTGTCATGTATATAGTATATAAATATATACCCGTGATCACCGCCCAAGTGATCACGGCCCGATAGTATAGCACAGCAGACGGACAAGAATGTAGGGCCACTGATGGAAAACTAGCATCCTATACTAAGCATGTAGGATTGCAGGTAAAGGTAACAACAGTAGAAGCAAGGACAGGCTATGCATCAGGATAGGATAAACGGAAAGCAGTAACATGCTACACTACTCTAATGCAAGCAGTATAGAGAAGAATAGGCGATATCTGGTGATCAAGGGGGGGGCTTGCCTGGTTGCTCTGGCAAGTAGGAGGGGTCGTCAACTCCGTAGTCGAACTGGGGCAGCAGCAGCGTCGGTCTCGTAGTCTACCGGAGAGAAGAGGGGGGAAGAAACAGTAAATACAATGCAAACATAAGCATGACGATGCGTGACATGACAATGAGCGGTGCTAGGTGTGCCCTAACGCGGCAGTAGGTGGTACCGGCGAAGGGGGGGAACATCCGGGAAAGTATTCCCGATGTTTCGCGTTTTCGGACAGACTGACCGGAGGGGGAAAGTTCCATGTTCGCTATGCTAGGAACGTGTGGCTGACAAACGGACTACGTATTCGGATTCGTCTCGTCGTTCTGAGCAACTTTCATGTACAAAGTTTTTCCATCCGAGCTACGGTTTATTTTATATTAAATTTTAAAGATTTAAATCATTTTTAGAATTTAATAAATTAATTTAATTCGAAATTTAATTAATGCATCAGCATGATGTCAGCATGACGTCAGCAGTCAACGTTGACCGTTGACCTGGTCAACCTGACAGGTGGGTCCCACCTGTCAGGGACTGTTAGCTAATTAACAGTAGTTAATTAGGTTAATTAGTTATTAAGTTAATTAATCTTAATTAGTTAATATTAACAGGATTAATTAAGTTAATTAATTATCTTAATTAATTATTTATTTATTTTATTAATTTAATTTTTTTAAATCATTTTTTTACGTTCTGTGGGCGGGGCCCATATGTCATAGGCCCATAGGGGCCTATCGGGTTCGGGCGCTCGGGTGCGGGTGTGGGTCACGGAGCGGGCGCAGAACCCGGGCGACGGTGAGCGAGCGGGGGACGCGGGTCACGGCGCCGAGTGTGGGCGAGGCGGGGCGGTGAGCACGACGGGGCACTGGGCGCGGCCAGCAATCCCAGGAGCGCGGGCGACGACGAGCCTGGGCGAGGGGGAGAGACCCGACGAGGCAGGGCGGAGTGCGGTGGCCGAGCGCGGCCACGGCGGGCGCGCGTGGTCGCAGGGGGAGCCGGGGAGGGGGTGCGCCGCCCGCAGCGACGGCACCGCGCGGTGAGCGCGGACGGGACGAGGGAGCAGCGGGACGGTGCGGCGACGAGCGTGGTTGTGGCCGCGCCGGCGCGCGCGTGCACGACTGCGCGAGGAGCTGACGCGGGCAGGGGGGAGAGGAGGAGAGGCCGGGGCCTCACCGGCGGTCGTGGGGACAAGGCAGTGGGGCGCGAGGGAGAGACGGGGACGACGCGTCGGTGGTGAAGCAGGCCGGCGGGGGAGCGCTCCGGCGACGGCGTCCAGGCGCGTGGCGCGGCTCGATCCGTCGGCTTCGGGGTCGGTGACGAGGCGAGGCGCCGGCGTCAAGGAGTGGGGCGGCGCGGTCGCCGGGGAGAGGTGGCGGGGTCGGGACGAGGCCGACGGGTGGGCGTCTGGGCGAGCGGGGCGACGGGGTCGTCGGGGCGGCGTCGCCCCGATTGGATCGGGGGAGTGGGGGGAAGAGAGAGCGAGAGGGGGTGGGGGAGTGGGGGTGGATCAGGGCTAGGGTTTGCTGGGGGTGGATAAGGGGAGAGTGGGGGTGGGCCGGCCGGCTGGGCCTTTGCCCAGTTGGGCAGGCCAGTTGGGCCACAGTTGGCCCAGTGGGGGGGCTTCTCTTTTCTTTTCTTCTGTTTTCTGTTTTGCATTTCTTTTATTTATTTCTCTTTTCTATTTTATTTTATTTTAAATTATCTAGGCATTTTATAAAAATGTGTTTATTACACCATATTTACTTATCCAAAATATGGCACCTCCCGAACATTTTGTTTTAAATTTTGAAAAACTTTTATTGTTGACATTAATTGAATTTAAATTATGAAACGGTTTTGAATCATCGCACGGTTAACAACAATAACCAAAGTGACGTGGCATGATTAGCGTGGGATTACTGTAGCATGATTATCCGGGCGTTACAGCCATCTCCTTGTGGTCCGTCGTCCGCCCGTCCCGAAGAGCGCTGGAGCGCGAGGAAGCCATGGTGGGCAGTAGTGGTGTGGACAGGAGAAAGGGAACGGATGCGGATGACTGCGGCTATGGCCGGCGCAACAGTTTATATAGCAATGGTGGGCGAGCGGAGGGACGGACGTGTGGCGCCGGAGTAGCTGCCTCGGCAACCGCGTATCATTAATGTGGGCGGCAGATGGACGGACGGACGACACTTGTGTCGTTTGAAGGTGGAGCAATCGCCTGCACCGGGAAGCGGGGCGGGCGGCGCTGACTGTTTTGGGCGGAAAGCGCGTGCGGGCGAGGAGATGACTTTACTTGGAGAGGATGACAATGGGGACCCATCAGGTCCATAGCCTCACGTGCGCAAGTGCCTCCTTATTATATATATAACTATAATTTATTTTGCTTCCTCCTGGTTTCCTGACATCACGGTCCCACACCATTGTCAACCTATGTAGTAGTCAATAAACGAGAGAATTGCACAAGAAGCGGCCGACAGCTGGGAACCAAGCAGCTCGAGCAATATTTGTGTTTTTGAGGTGTGAGCACTACAGAGTTATTCGATGTTTAGCCCAGATATTAATTTTTCTCCTCTGAACAACAACGAAAACATCACTACAGGTATTAACTGGGCGGGTTGTGGCCCGTCTAGCACAGGCCAGATATCCAGCCCAGATATGAAATTTTTTCAAGCTGAAAATGGCTAGCCCGGCTATACTTTTTTTAGGAATATCCAGGCAAGGTCAAGTTGTTATTCTCCGCCCCGCTGGGCTGCAAATCTTTCCTATGAGGGATGCATTAGGCTTAACAAGAAAATGGGCTTTAAGAAATAATAAATGGGATGTAATTATAAAAACTGGGCAGTAACTATAAAAAATGCACCAAGCACGTGACTACTTTATAAAATATATTTTTTTGGATATTGAAAATTTTAATTTCATTAATTGTTGCGAGTGCAATGTTTCGTTGGATTTTTACGTAATATAAATTTATATTGAAATTGTATTTAATCTGACTAGAAATTTCGGGATAAAAATATTTCGGATCCCATCAAAATGTGGGAAATTTTTATTGAATTCTATTTTGAACGGTTGGTTGAAATGGGTTGTACTTTTAACAAACTGTAAATGGGTTGTAGTAAATTCCATTAGAATTCAAAAATGGGCTACACATTCTTACAAATCTCAAATGGGCTATAAGTTCTCTGCCACACACTTCTGGCCTTACTAAGTTGACGCGTCCCCTAAAAAAACAGAGTTGACGCGTATGCAAGGCTTTGTCAACTTATAGTCAACACACGGTTCAAGCAGCAGTGGCCGCCATCCAACGGATGCCGTGCTTCTTCTTCAATCTCGGATATTTTAGCTTCACCCGCCCAAAAAATGATTCCTCCCCCTGACATCTGGGGCGCACCGTTTCGGAAGCTGACCTGTGGGCCTACTAAGTTGACGTACCAAGGGCTTTGTCAACTTAGTCAATATAAACGATTCTAGCTGCAGTGACCGTACGATGTCCATCCAACGGCCATCGTGCTTCTTCAACCTCCGGTCTTTTTGCTCCAGCTGCCCAAAGCAGCGCCGGTCGTGCCGCCTGCTCCTGCCTCCCGTGGCCGGCTGGGCTGCCGCGGAGGCCTCACCGCCCCTACTACTCCCACCGCTAGCCAGGCCATCCCTCCACTCACCCACACCCCCTGTTATTCTGCGGCGACGGCAGCGCAGCCGAACCAGTGAACCCTCGTACTCCTCTTCGCGTATGCATCCACTGCCGCGTCTTCCCCGGCTCCGCGTCGTCCCCTTCCTAGGCCTCGCCGTCGTCCACCGCCCTGGTGCTCTCAGCGCGGCGTGGTCAACGTGGTCAAGGAACGACTTCCATCAGACGTGGACTGTACGTGGAGAGGCTAACAGCTGGGTCCACGGCAGCCGCAAGAAGTGCCTCCTTATTACGCGCAAAATAATTATTCCTCCACCTGACAGCGGGGACCCACCGGACGGGCCATCATATTTCGTGAAAAAATGATTCGCCCCCTGACTGCTGGGACCCACGAGCTACACCTTCGCACGCAAGGAAGTGCGTCCGAAAAAAAACGATTGGCCGCCCTGACTGCTGGGACCCACCAGCTACACCTTCGCACGCAAGGAAGTGTGTCGGGCAAAAAAAACGATTCGCCCCCTCACTGCTGGGACCCAGCAGCTACACCTTCGCACGCAAGGAAGTGCGTCCGTGCAAAACAAAAAACAAAACGATTCGCCCCCCTGACTGTTGGGACCCACCAGCTACATCTTCGCAGGAAAGGAAGTGCCTGAGAGTCGGGACCCACCTGGTCGAAGCGTACGCAGCATTGTCATTCTGGTCGCGAACGTGTACGTACATACTGGTCGATGTAGAGGCGCGCACGTGTCGTAGTAGAGGCGCGCACGTAGCATGTACATGTACGTACAGCGGCCAGGGTGCAAGAAAGAAAATATGGCCACGTATGTGTACATACGGGCAGGGTCTCGGACGCCTACTCGCGCATACGTACGGCCAGGGCTCGTGTACATGGCTGGGTCGGAACGGAGAAACAGCGTCGTCGTCGTGTTCATGGGGAGGCAACGGAATGCGTCGTTTTCATGGGAAGGCAACGGAATGTGTCGTGTTCATGGGGAGGCAACGGAATGCGTCGTGTTCATCGGGAGGCAACGGAATGCGTCGTGTTCATCGGGAGGCGACGGAACGCGTGGGAGCCAACCGGCTGGGTCGGAACGGAATGCATGGTCGTGTTCATCAGGAGGGCTTGGACGGAACAGGCGATGGAAACGAGGCCTGGCGTACCGCAAAACGGAGGAAACGGACCTCCTACGTTCGGAACGGGGTCCTGTTGATCGGGAGGGGTGTGGCGTACCGCAAAACGGAGGAAACGGCCTCCTACGATCGAAACGGGGGTCCTGTTGATCGGGAGGGGTGTGGCGTACCGCAAAACAGACAAAACGGACCTTCTACAGTCGAAACGGGGGTCCTGTTGATCGGGATGGGTGTGGCGTACCGCAAAACGGACGAAACGGACCTCCTACGGTCGAAACGGGGGTCCTGTTGATCGAGAGGGGTGTGGCGTACCGCAAAACGGACGAAACGGACCTCCCACAGTCGAAACGGGGGTCCTGTTCATCTGGAGGGGTGTGACGTACCGCAAAGCGGGACTCCACGGGATACTATTCATCTCCACCGTCGACCTCCTCCAGCCTCCACGGGCTACCGTCGACCTCCTCTAGCCTCCACGGGCTCTTGTTCATCCAGCCTCCACCGCGCGCTACTCCACCGGCTACTGTTCAACCACCCCTCCACGGGCACCCCTCCACCGTCTACTGTTCATCCAGCCCTCCACACCACGGGGTCCTGTTCAACCATCCCTCCCGGGCACCCCTCCACCATCTACTGTTCATCCAGCCCTCCACCACACCACGGGGTCCTGTTCATCCAGAGGCAATGGCACCGCTCACTGTTCATCCAACCCCCTCCCCCCCGCAACGCTCACTTTTCATCCAATCAATCGGCTTCAGTTAGCAGCAGCAGCGAAGGAATCGCTCGATCGGGTTCAGTTAACAGCCATCGATCGATCGCTCGGGTTCAGTAACGCGTAGCCTGCAGTGCAATCGCTCGGGTTCAGTTAGAGCCCAAAGCCTCGCTCGGGTTCAGTTAGAGCCAACGCCTCGCACACACGCGCGTACGTGTACGAGAGAAACGTGCATCGCTCGGCCCCCGACCTCCCACCGTAACCGGGAACTCCCCGATATTTTCCTCCCCCTCGCTTCTACCACGGTTTTTTCCGTCATGGACGGCCCAAAGAATGTCAAGCAACTGCGTCTCCGGCCCGCCCAGGACGAAAAGCCCATTTTCTGCCATGATTTTTTGTCATAGAAGTAGGAGCCCACCACATCTATGATGATACCGGGTTTTGTCACAATTATCGTCATAGAAGTGTCATATGTATGACAGAAAAAAATTTCGTTCGGCCCAAAATGTCACGGATGTGTCTTTTTTTGTAGTGTTGATTCTCAGACTAATGATAAGATGATGAAAGTTCTTACTGCCTTCAACGTCAACTGTGCTGACATCTATCTTGCTAGAAAATATTAGTTAGTTTATGCATATAAATAGGTGTTGTTACCTGTTTGCATCTGAAATTGCATAATATTGGAGGAACATGCTTAATTGGCTTGTGTATTTTGCACTAATGGATTGGTGTCTTATTCTACAGTTTTCAAAGGCTGTAGGGAAGATCAAAGATGCCATCTCAGCCCTGGCAGTGGCAACAGTGGACGATGATAACGATGAAGTCATGGTGCGAAGCCCTCCTGAAGTTCCTCGAGACGGCTGCTCGGCGCTACAGGATACCGTGGTGAGTCCTCTGACAGACCTGTGCACGCCCCATGTATATGCATGCCACATATTTTGTCTGTTGTTCTAAAATTCACACTGTGGCTTGGTTTTGTCAGAAATTCAGTTTGCTGTGGCTTGGTTTTGTCAGGACGCAGACGACCATCGACATCCTGGGGCGGCATGCATATGACAGCATGGGGCGGTTCACGGCCCGGCAGCGGGAGGCGGTGGAGAAGTTGTGGAACTCGATCAAGGAGCAGCAGATCCAGCGCAAGCACGGCAAGTCGACGAGCGGGAAGCTGGACGTGAACGCCTTAGAGCGGCTCCAGGAGAAGTCTATGCAAAAACGGTGAGGATGACAAGGTGAAGATGAAGTGCTGCTATGGTCATGGTAAGAGATCCTCCTCCATGCCTCATGGGATGCAATATCATGTTTGCCCTTGTGGTCTAGGCCAATGGTCGTTGCAACATTTTTCTTCTAGTGTGGTCTAGGCCAATGGCAGCATGCATACATTTATATTCACTGGAAATGCATGCATTTCTTTACACGCATGACAAACAAAAGTCGTTGCTGCTGCTAGGATAGGACATAGCAGTAGCTTACTAGCTAGCTAGTGTATGTTGAATTACTGATCAACTCTCCTTTGGGCTGGCTGATATGTACAATCTCTTCATCAGCAATGAAAAGCATCGAGATGCAGCTTTATACTGGCATGCGCGCGTATGCATGCAGCATGTTGTGTATGTGCACACTTGTGTACATCGGTAGCAACAGTATGCCGTGATGGTGCCAACGATATGGATGAAGCTTATAAACCAAGCACGCATGCACATTAGTGATGGTTTTGGTAGTAAAAATATACCATCACTTACATAGTATACACTGGGTGCCAACATTTGTGATTCATGTCAATATGGTCTGACCATTTGTTCACTTCTGCTAGAGTACTGCTGCTGTTGTTGCTTTCAGGTACTGCAATTGCTATTTTTGCTTTCAATATGGCTGCTGCTGTTGCTTCTCAGTATGGCTGCTGCTATTGCTTCTCAATAATGCTGCTGTTGTTGCTTCTCACTACTGCAGCTGTTTCCCTACTGCTGCTCCTGTCAAAATTGTTGCTGTTGTTGCTTCTTAGTACTGCTGTTGTTTCCCTACTGCTGCTGCTGCTCCTGTCAAAACTGCTGCTGCTTCCCTCCTGCTGTTCCAAATTACTGCTACTGCTGTTTAAGTCAAAACTTAAGAGCCTTGTAGCTTTGCTCAACCCCTAAATTGTTGCTGCTGTTTCAAATTGCTCAATTATTTGAATTGATGCTGCTGCTATCTCATTTTAACTAGCTGGAGGACAAAAAGCATGGTACTAGCTGAATTTGTGTCGTCATTCTAATCTAAATAACTGTAATTTTTTGAATGGTCTCTTCTTGGTATATTGGTTCCAGTTTTTCTAATTCTTCTCTGCTGATTTTTTTAACGGTAATTCTTCTCTGTTGATATATGTAACAGGGCGACCGTGGAAGGCATATCACCGTTCTGACAGGAGCAGGTGCATAGTTTACGATCACTATCGAAAGAGCTCCATGCTGAAGAACATAGCTCCTAACCGTATCTTGTTATTACTCGTGTGGAGCTTGTAACCGTGATTGCCATACTTTTAGAGCTTGTAGCTAGTTATAACACTTGTACACTAATACGTGTCCAACGTATCTATAATTTTTGATTGCTCCATGTTATATTATATTCTGTTTTGGACATTATTGGGCTTTATTATACACTTTTATATTATTTTTGGGACTAACCTATTAACCGGAGGCCCAGCCCAGAATTGCCGTTTTTTTTGCCTATTTCAGTGTTTCGCAGAAAAAGAATATCAAACGGAGTCCAAACGGAATGAAACCTTCGGGAACGTGATTTTCAGAACGAACGTGATCTAGAGGGCTTGGACCCTACACCAAGACATCAATAAGGAAGGCACAAGGTAGGGGGGCGCGCCTACCCCCTCGGCGCGCCCTCCACCCTCGTCGGCCCCTGTTGCTCCACCGACGTACTCCTTCCTCCTATATATACCTACGTACCCCCAAACTACCAGATACGGAGCCAAAAACCTAATTCCACCGCCGCAACCTTCTGTACCCGTGAGATCCCATCTTGGGGCCTTCTCTGGAGCTCCACCGGAGGGGGCATCGACCACGGAGGGCTTCTACATCAACACCATAGCCTCTCCGATGATGTGTGAGTAGTTTACCTCAGACCTTCGGGTCCATAGTTATTAGCTAGATGGCTTCTTCTCTCTTTTTGGATCTCAATACAATGTTCTCCCCCTCTCTCATGGAGATCTATTCGATGTAATCTTATTTTGCGGTGTGTTTGTTGAGACCGATGAATTGTGGGTTTATGATCAAGTTTATCTATGAACAATATTTGAATCTTCTGAATTCTTTTATGTATGATTGGTTATCTTTGCAAGTCTCTTCGAATTATCAGTTTGGTTTGGCCTACTAGATTGATCTTTCTTGCAATGGGAGAAGTGCTTAGCTTTGGGTTCAATCTTGCGGTGTCCTTTCCCAGTAACAGTAGGGGCAGCAAGGCACGTATTGTATTGTTGCCATCATGGTTAACAAGATGGGGTTTATATCATGTTGCATGAGTTTATCCCTCTACATCATGTCATCTTGCTTAAAGCGTTACTCTGTTCTTATGAACTTAATACTCTAGATGCATGCTGGATAGCGGTCGATGTGTGGAGTAATAGTAGTAGATGCAGGCAGGAGTCGGTCTACTTGTCTCGGACGTGATGCCTATATACATGATCATACCTAGATATTCTCATAACTATGCTCAATTCTGTCAATTGCTCAACAGTAATTTGTTCACCCACCGTAAATACTTATGCTCTTGAGAGAAGCCACTAGTGAAACCTATGGCCCCCGGGTCTATTTTCCATCATATTAATCTCCCGACAACAAGCTATTTCTGGCGCTGCTTTTATTTTACTTTCTTTACTTTGCATATTTATCATAAAAATACCAAAAATATTATCTTATCTTATCTATCAGATCTCACTCTCGTAAGTGACCGTGTAGGGATTGACAACCCCTTATCGCGTTGGTTGCGAGGATTTATTTGTTTGTGTAGGTGCGAGGGACTCGTGTGTGGCCTCCTACTGGATTGATACCTTGGTTCTCAAAAACTGAGGGAAATACTTACGCTACTTTGCTGCATCACCCTTTCCTCTTCAAGGGAAAACCAACGCAGTGCTCAAGAGGTAGCAAGAAGGATTTCTGGAGCCGTTGCCGGGGAGTCTACGCAAAAGTCAACATACCAAGTACCCATCACAAACCCTTATCTCCCGCATTACATTATTTGCCATTTGCCTCTCGTTTTCCTCTCCCCCACTTCACCCATGCCGTTTTATTCGCCCACTCTTTTCCGTTTGCCTCTTTTCCGTTTGCCTGTCGTTATGGCTAGTCCCCTATCTATTCCTTTGTCTCCTGAGTTTGAAGTTCTTCATTTTAAACAAAGACAAGGAGAAAATTTAAAAGATGCTTGGTATAGGATGAGGGAATCTTATCATAATTGCACCTTAGAGGTGAGTTTTAGAATTTTGCTTCGCAGTTTTTATGTTGGACTAAATATGTCCCATAGACAACTCTTGGATTGTGTTGCCAAAGGAAATTTTATTTAAATTGATCCCAGTGTTGCGCATGAAATCATAGAGGGGGTAGTGGGAACACTACCCCAACAAAAGGGGCCACAACATACCCACGAAGAGACACAAGTTTTTGAAAAAAAAATCGAAGTAACTAAGATTTTACAAAAGTCTCTTGAACCTCTTAAGAACGTTAGCGGAAATATTCACCGCATGAATATGTTGATTACACTTTGCAATAAGCGGTTGGATTCTTTAGATCTAAAAATTTCCAAATATGAAGGGAAATGTAAAGAACCTCCCGGATTCGAGCTTGATTCCGCTAAAAAATTGAAAGCCAAAGATAGCAATACCTAGATCTATCCTTGCTTTTATGCCTAGCTAGGGGCGTTAAACGATAGCGCTTGTTGCGAGGCAACCCAATTTTATTTTTAGTTTTTTGCTTTTTGCTTCTGTTTAGGAATAAATATTTGTTCTAGCCTCTGGTTAGATGTGTTTTTATGTTTTAATTTGTGTTTGTGCCAAGTTAAACCTATAGGATCTTCTTGGATGATAGTTTTTTGATCTTGCTGTAAATTCCAGAAACTTTCTGTTCACGAAAACAATTGTTAAAAATCACCAGAACGTGATAAAATATTGATTCCAATTGCTTCTGATCAATAAACAAATTGTCTAGGTCATCCTATTTTTGCTTAATTTTTGGAGTTCTAGAAGTTTGCGTTGGTTACAGATTACTACAGACTGTTCTGTTTTTGACAGATTCTGTTTTTCATGTGTTGTTTGCTTATTTTGATGAATCTATGGCTAGTAAAATAGTTTATAAACCATAGAGAAGTTGGAATACAGTAGGTTTAAAACCAATATAAATAAATAATGAGTTCATTACAGTACCTTGAAGTGGTCTTTTGTTTTCTTTCGCTAACGGAGCTCACGAGATTTTCTGTTAAGTTTTGTGTTGTGAAGTTTTCAAGTTTTGGGTAAAAGATTGGATGAATTATGGAACAAGGAGTGGCAAGAGACTAAGCTTGGGGATGCCCATGGCACCCCCAAGATAATCTAAGTACACCTAAAAGCCAAAGCTTGGGGATGCCCGGAAGGCATCCCCTCTTTCGTCTACTTCCATCGGTAACTTTACTTGGAGCTATATTTTTATTCACCACATGATATGTGTTTTGCTTGGAGCGTCTTGTATGATTTGAGTCTTTGCTTTTTAGTTTGCCACAATCATCTTTGCTGTACACACCTTTTGAGAGAGACACACATGATTCGAAAATTATTAGAATACTCTATGTGCTTCACTTATATCTTTTCAGTTATATAGTTTTTGCTCTAGTGCTTCACTTATATCTTTTCAGTTATATAGTTTTTGCTCTAGTGCTTCACTTATATCTTTTAGAGCACGGTGTGGGTTTTGTTTTATAGAAACTATTGATCTCTCATGCTTCACTTAGATTATTTTGAGAGTCTTAAACAGCATGGCAATTTTGTTAAATAATCCTAATATGCAAGGTATTCAAGATTAGTAAAAACTTTCTTATGAGTGCGTTGAATACTACGAGAAGTTTGATGCTTGATGATTGTTTTGAGACATGGAGGTAGTGATATCAAAGTTGTGCTAGTGGAGTAGTTGTGAATTTGAGAAATAATTGTGTTGAAGTTTGCAAGTCCCATAGCATGCACGTATGGTAAACGTTATGTAACAAATTTGAAACATGAGGTGTTCTTTGAGTGTCTTCCTTATGAGTGGTGGTCGGGGACGAGCGATGGTCTTTTCCTACCAATCTATCCCCCTAGGAGCATGCGCGTAATGCTCGGTTTTTGATGACTTGTAGATTTTTGCAATAAGTATGTGAGTTCTTTATGACTAATGTTGAGTCCATGGATTATACGCACTCTCACCTTTCCATCATTGCTAGCCTCTTCGGTACCGTGCATTGCCCTTTCTCACATTGAGAGTTGGTGCAAACTTCGCCGGTGCATCCAAACCCCGTGATATGATACGCTCTTTCACACATAAACCTCCTTATATCTTCCTCAAAACAGCCACCATACCTACCTATTATGGCATTTCCATAACCATTCTGAGATATATTGCCATGCAAATTTCCACCATTCCGTTTATCATGACACATTCATCATTGTCATATTACTTTGCATGATCATGTAGTTGACATCGTATTTGTGGCAAAGCCACCATTCATAATTCTTTCATACATGTCACTCTTGGTTCATTGCATATCCCGGTACACCGCCGGAGGCATTCATATAGAGTCATACTTTGTTCTAGTATCGAGTTGTAATCATTGAGTTGTAAATAAATAGAAGTGTGATGATCATCATTTTCTAGAGCATTGTCCCAAGTGAGGAATATATATATATAAGAGAAAGGCCATAAAACAAGAAGAAGGCCCAAAAAAATGATAAAGAGAGAAGGGATAATGCTACTATCCTGTTTACCACACTTGTGCTTCAAAGTAGCACCATGATCTTCATGATAGAGAGTCTCTTGTTTTGTCACTTTCATATACTAGTGGGATTTTTTCATTATAGAACTTGGCTTGTATATTCCAACAATGGGCCTCCTCAAGTGCCCTAGGTCTTCGTGAGCAAGCAAGTTGGATGCACACCCACTTAGTTTCTTTTGTTGAGCTTTCATATATTTATAGCTCTAGTGCATCCGTTGCATGGCAATCCCTACTCCTTGCATTAACATCAATCGATGGGCATCTCCATAGCTCATTGATTAGCCGCGTTGATGTGAGACTTTCTCCTTTTTTGTCTTCTCCACATAACCCCCATCATTATATTCTATTCCACCCATAGTGCTATATCCATGGCTCATGCTCATGTATTGCGTGAAGTCCGGAAAAGTTTGAGATTACTAAAGTATGAAACAATTGCTTGGCTTGTCATCGGGATTGTGCATGATGAGAGCATTCTTGTGTGACGAAAATGGAGCATGACTAAACTATATGATTTTGTAGCGATGAACTTTCTTTGGCCATGTTATTTTGAGAGGACATAATTGCTTAGTTAGTATGCTTGAAGTATTATTATTATTTTTATGTCAATATTGAACTTTTATCTTGAATCTTTCGGATCTGAATATTCATACCACAATTAAGAAGAATTACATTGAAATTATGCACGTACCATTCCCCATCAAAAATTCTGTTTTTATCATTTACCTACTCGAGGACGAGCAGGAATTAAGCTTGGGGATGTTTGATACGTCTCCAACGTATCTATAATTTTTGATTGCTCCATGCTATATTATATTCTATTCTGGACATTATTGGGCTTTATTATACACTTTTATATTATTTTTGGGACTAACCTATTAACCGGAGGCCCAGCCCAGAATTGCTGGTTTTTTTTGCCTATTTCAGAGTTTCGTGGGAAAATAATATCAAACGTAGTCCAAACGGAATGAAACCTTCGGGAACGTGATTTTCGGAACGAACGTGATCCAGAGGACTTGGACCCTCCGTCAAGACATCAACCAGGAAGGCACGAGGTAGGGGGGCGCGCCCTCCACCCTTGTGGGCCCCCTGTTGCTCCAGCGACGTACTCCTTCCTCCTATATATACCTACGTACCCCCAAACAACCAGATACGGAGCCAAAAACCTAATTCCACCGCCGAACCTTCTGTACCCATGAGATCCCATCTTGGGGCCTGTTCCGGAGCTCCGCCGGAGGGGGCATCGATCACGGAGGGCTTCTACATCAACACCATAGCCTCTCCGATGATGTGTGAGTAGTTTACCTCAGACCTTCGGGTCCATAGTTATTAGCTAGATGGCTTCTTCTCTCTTTTTGGATCTCAATACAATGTTCTCCCCCTCTCTCGTGGAGATCTATTCGATGTAATCTTCTTTTGCGGTGTGTTTGTTGACACCGATGAATTGTGGGTTTATGATCAAGTTTATCTATGAACAATATTTGAATCTTCTGAATTCTTTTATGTATGATTGGTTATCTTTGCAAGTCTCTTTGAATTATCAGTTTGGTTTGGCCTACTAGATTGATCTTTCTTGCAATGGGAGAAGTGCTTAGCTTTGGGTTCAATCTTGCGGTGTCCTTTCCCAGTGACAGTAGGGGCAGCAAGGCACGTATTGTATTGTTGCCATCGAGGATAAAAAGATGGGGTTTACATCATATTGCATGAGTTTATCCCTCTACATCATGTCATCTTGCTTAAAGCGTTACTCTGTTCTTATGAACTTAACACTCTAGATGCATGCTGGATAGCGGTCGATGTGTGGAGTAATAGTAGTAGATGCAGGCAGGAGTCGGTCTACTTGTCTCGGACGTGATGCCTATATACATGATCATACCTAGATATTCTCATAACTATGCTCAATTCTGTCAATTGCTCAATAGTAATTTGTTCACCCACCGTAAATACTTATGCTCTTGAGAGAAGCCACTAGTGAAACCTATGGCCCCCGGGTCTATTTTCCATCATATTAATCTCCCGACAACAAGCTATTTCTGGCGCCGCTTTTATTTTACTTTGCATATTTATCATAAAAATACCAAAAATATTATCTTATCTTATCTATCAGATCTCACTCTCGTAAGTGACCGTGTAGGGATTGACAACCCCTTATCGCGTTGGTTGCGAGGATTTATTTGTTTGTGTAGGTGCGAGGGACTCGTGCGTGGCCTCCTACTGGATTGATACCTTGGTTCTCAAAAACTAAGGGAAATACCTACGCTACTTTGCTGCATCACCCTTTCCTCTTCAAGGGAAAACCAACGCAGTGCTCAAGAGGTAGCATACAGCTTCTGGTAGAGCATGTACATGTTGGAGCTTATTACGTGTAGAGCTTGTAGATCTTGTAAAGTACTGTATATGTTAGAGCTTATTACCTGTAATTTGTACAACAGGAGATCTGTATTGAATCTGGAGTATTACGTGTCTTTTTTGTTTGTGCCAATTTAAATACTAGTTATTTATTTAATGTTAACTTGAAATATGGAGAATATGACCTTGCTAGCTGGGACCCACTTACCAGAACCTGACAACCGGGACCCATTTGACTAGTGGAAAAAAAACTGAAGCTGTTGAGGCAAAAAGGCCATGGCCCAGAAATTAAAAAGGCCGAATAGTTGGGCCTGGCCCATATAGCTGACGAAAGTTAATAAGAAAAAAATAATATAAAAGTGCTGAATTGTTGGGCTCGGCCCATGTAAAACACCAAATTGGACCGGGCCAATTCTAATTTAGGACCTTTTCATTTGGTCGTAACTCTGCCACGTCAGCTTGCCACGGTGGATCTGACGTGGTGTGGGTGGATTGCTAGTGACCAAAATAATTGGTCATTGAATCTATGACCTTTTTTTGGTCATAAATGTCTACGACCATTCCAGAAGAAAGGTTGTTAATTTCAGTTTACGACGGCCAGCTTTTGACCTTCTGTTTTTTGTCACAAAAAAGTCACAAATGGAAAATAATGACCATTCAGTGACCAATAGTGGTGGTCACAAGTTGACATATTTCTTGTAGTGATGCCGCTACCCATCTAAACCACTTTGTTGATTTGTGTGATATGCAAAAGAAGAAAGATGTGGATAATGATATTGTTAAATTGAAGCTATTTCCTTTTTCGCTTAGAGATCGCGCTAAAACTTGGTTTTCGTCTTTGCCTAAAAATAGTATTGATTCTTGGAATAAGTGCAAAGATGCTTTCATCTCTAAGTATTTTCCTCCCGCTAAGATCATCTCTCTTAGAAACGATATTATGAATTTTAAGCAACTTGATGATGAGCATGTTGCACAATCTTGGGAGAGGATGAAATTAATGATACGTAATTGCCCTACACATGGTTTGAATTTATGGATGATTATACAAAAAAATTATGCCGGATTGAATTTTGCTTCTAGAAATCTTTTAGATTCGGCCACGGGAGGCACTTTTATGAAAATCACTTTAGGAGAAGCCACTAAACTCCTAGATAATATTATGGTTAATTATTCTCAATGGCACACCGAAAGATACACTAGTAAAAAGGTTTATGTGATAGAAGAGATTAAAGTTTTGAGTGGAAAGATGGATGAACTTATGAAGTTGTTTGCTAATAAGAGTGCTCCTATTGATCCTAACGATATTCCTTTGTCCACTTTGATTGAGAATAATAATGAATCTATGGATGTGAATTTTGTTGGTAGGAACAATTTTGGTAACAACGCTTATAGAGGAAACTTTAATCCTAGGCCGTATCCTAGTAATTCCTCTAATAATTATCGTAATTGCTACAACAACTCTTATGGAAATTTTAATAAGATGCCCTCTGATTTTGAGACTAGTGTTAAAGAATTATTGATTTTTGCTTGAAAAAAATTTGCCTAAGATTGATGAGTTGGCTAGGAACGTGGATAGAATTTCTCTTTATGTTGATTCTTTGAAACTTAGATCTATTCCACCTAAGCATGATATCAATGAGTCTCTCAAAGCTATGAGAATTTCCATTGATGAGTGCAAAGAAAGAACCGCTAGGATGCGTGCTAAGAAAGATTGCTTTGTAAAGGCGTGTTCTTCTAGTTTTCATGATAATAGGGATGAAGATCTAAAAGTGATTGATGTGTCTCCTATTAAATCTTTGTTTTGCAATATGAATCTTGATAATGATGGGACTGGAGATGAGTCAACTTTAGTTAAAAGGCGTCCCAATGATTCGGAGTTTTTAGATCTTGATGCAAAATTTGGTGAAAGTGGGATTGAAGAGGTCAAAACTTAGCCATGAACCCACTATTTTGGATTTCAAGGAATTTAATTATGATAATTGTTCTTTAATATATTGTATTTCCTTGTTGCAATCCGTGCTAAATTCTCCTCATGCTTATAGTCAAAATAAAGCTTTTACTAAACATATCGTTGATGCTTTAATGCAATCTTATGAAGAAAAGCTTGAATTGGAAGTTTCTATTCCTAGAAAACTTTATGATGAGTGGGAACCTACTATTAAAATTAAGATTAAAGATCATGAATGCCATGCTTTGTGTGATTTGGGTGCTAGTGTTTCCACGATTCCAAAAACTTTGTGTGATGTGTTAGGTTTCCGTGAATTTGATGATTGTTCTTTAAATTTGCACCTTGCGGATTCCACCATTAAGAAACCTATGGGAAGAATTAATGATGTTCTTATTGTTGCAAATAGGAATTATGTGTCCGTATATTTCATTGTTCTTGATATAGATTGCAATCATACATGTCCTATTATTCTTGGTAGACCTTTCCTTAGAACGATTGGTGCAATTATTGATATGAAAGAAGGAAATATTAGATTCCAATTTCCGTTAAGGAAAGGCATGGAACACTTTCCTAGAAAGAAAATTAAATTACCTTATGAATCTATTATGAGAGCCACTTATGGATTGCATGCCAAAGATGATAATACCTAGATCTATTCTTGCCTTTATGCCTAGCTAGGGGCGTTAAACGATAGCGCTTGTTGGGAGGTAACCCAATTTTATTTTTGTTTCTTGCTTTTTGGTTCTGTTTAGTAATAAATAATTCATCTAGCCTCTGTTTAGATGTGTTTTCATGCTTTAATTAGTGTTTGTGCTAAGTAGAACCAATAGGATCTTCTTGGGTGATAGTTGTTTGATCTTGCTGAAAAAGACAGAAACTTTGCACTGACGAAAATAATTCTTAAAATTCACCAGAACGTGATAAAATACCAATTCTTTTTGAAGTAGATCAGTATACAAATTGTCCAGGTTGTCCTAAGTTTTTAGAATTTTTGGAGTTCCAGAAGTATTCGAACAAATCTGATTGCTACAAACTGTTCTGTTTTTGACAGATTCTGTTTTTCGTGTGTTGTTTGCTTATTTTGATGAATCTATGGCTAGCACGGAGGGTATAAACCATAGAGAAGTTGGAATACAGTAGGTTTAACACCAATATAAATAAATAATGAGTTCATTACAGTACCTTATGGTGGTGATTTGTTTTCTTATACTAACGGAGCTCATAAGATTTTCTGTTGAGTTTTGTGTTGTGAAGTTTTCAAGTTTTGGGTAAAGATTTGATGGATTATGGAATAAGGAGTGGCAAGAGCCTAAGCTTGGGTATGCCCAAGGCACCCAAGGTAAAATTCAAGGACAACCAAAAGCCTAAGCTTGGGGATGCCCCGGAAGGCATCCCCTCTTTCGTCTTCGTCCATCGGTAACTTTACTTGAGGCTATATTTTTCTTCATCACATGATATGTGTTTTGCTTGGAGCATCTTGTATGATTTGAGTCTTTGATTTTTAGTTTACCACAATCATCCTTTCTATACACACCTTTTGGGAGAGACACACATGAATCGGAATTTATTAGAATACTCTATGTGCTTCACTTATATCTTTTGAGCTAGATAATTTTGCTCTAGTGCTTCACTTATATCTTTTTAGAGCACGGTGGTGGTTTTATTTTATAGAAATTATTCATTTCTCATGCTTCACTTATATTATTTTGAGAGTATTTTAGAACAGCATGGTAGTTTGCTTTGGCTATAAAATTAGTCCTAATATGATGAACATCCAAAATGTGCACTGAATATTATGAGAAGTTTGATACTTGATAATTGTTTTGAGATATGAAGATGGTGATATTAGAGTCATGCTAGTTGAGTAGTTGTGAATTTGAGAAATACTTGTTCTAAAGTTTGTGATTTCCGTAGCATGCACGTATGGTGAACCGTTATGTGATGAAGTCGGATCATGATTTATTTATTTGATTGTCTTCCTTATGAGTGGCGGTTGGGGACGAGCGATGGTCTTTTCCTACCAATCTATCCCCCTAGGAGCATGCGTGTAGTACTTCGTTTCGATAACTAATAGATTTTTGCAATAAATATGTGAGTTTTTTATGACTAATGTTGAGTCCATGGATTATACGCATTCTCACCCTTCCACCATTGCTAGCCTCTCTAATACCGCGCACCTTTCGCCGGTATCATACACCCACCATATACCTCCTTATATGATACGCTCTTTCACACATTGAGAGTTGGTGCAAACTTCGCCAGTGCATCCAAACCCCGTGATATGATACGCTCTTTCACACATAAACCACCTTATATCTTCCTCAAAACAGCCACCATACCTACCTATTATGGCATCTCCATAGCCATTCCGAGATATATTGCCATGCAACTTACCACCGTTTCGTTTATTATGACACGTTTCATCATTGTCATATTGCATTGCATGACCATGTAGTTGACATCGTATTTGTGGCAAAGCCAACATTCATAATTCTTTCGTACATGTCGCTCTTGATTCATTGCATATCCCGGTACACAGCCGGAGGCATTCACATAGAGTCATATTTTGTCTAAATATTGAGTTGTAATTTTTGAGTTGTAAGTAAATAAAAGTGTGATGATCATCATTATTAGAGCATTGTCCCAAGTGAGGAAAGGATGATGGAGACTATGATTCCCCCACAAGTCGGGATGAGACTCCGGACGAAAAGAAAAAAGAAAAGAAAAAAAGAGGCCATAAAAAAAGAAGAGAAAAAGGCCTAAATAAAAAAATGAGAGAAAAAGAGAGAAGGGACAATGTTACTATCCTTTTGCCACACTTGTGCTTCAAAGTAGCACCATGATCTTCATAATAGAGAGTCTCCTATGTTGTCACTTTCATATACTAGTGGGAATTTTACATTATAGAACTTGGCTTGTATATTCCAATGATGGGCTTCCTCAAAATGCCCTAGGTCTTCGTGAGCAAGCGAGTTGGATGCACACCCACTTAGTTTCTTTTTTGAGCTTTCATACACTTATAGCTCTAGTGCATCTGTTGCATGGCAATCCCTACTCACTCACATTGATATCTATTGATGGGCATCTCCATAGCCCGTTGATACGCCTAGTTGATGTGAGACTCTCTTCTCCTTTTTGTCTTCTCCACAACCACCATTCTATTCCACATATAGCTAGTGCTATATCCATGGCTCACGCTCATGTATTGCGTGAAGATTGAAAAAGTTTGGGAACATCAAAAGTATGAAACAATTGCTTGTCTTGTCATCGGGGTTGTGCATGATTAAATACTTCGTGTGATGAGATAGAGCATAGCCAGACTATATGATTTTGTAGGGATAACTTTCTTTGGCCATGTTATTTTGAGAAGTCATGATTGCTTTGTTAATATGCTTGAAGTATTATTATTTTTATGTCAATATTAAACTTTTATCTTGAATCTTTCAGATCTGAACATTCATGCCACAATAAAGGAAATTACATTGAGAAATATGCTAGGTAGCATTCCACATCAAAAATTCTGTTTTTATCATTTACCTACTCGAGGACGAGCAGGAATTAAGCTTGGGGATGCTTGATACGTCTCCAATGTATCTATAATTTTTGATTGTTCCATGCTATTATATTATCTGTTTTGGATGTTTAATGGGCTTTACTAAGCACTTTTATATTATTTTTCGGACTAACCTATTAACCGAAGGCCCAGTGCAAATTGCTGGTTTTTTTTGCCTATTTCAGTGTTTCGCAGAAAAGGAATATCAAATGGAGTCCAAACGGAATGAAACCTTCGGGAGAGTTATTTTTGGAACAAACGTGATCCCGAGGACTTGGAGTGGACGTCAAGAAAGAAGCAAGGATGCCACTAGGCAGGGAGGCGCGCCTGCCCCCCTGGGCGCGCCCCCCACCCTCATGGGCCCCTCGCAGCTCCACCGACCTACTTCTTCCTCCTATATATATACCCATATACCCCGAAAACATACGAGAGCACCACGAAACCCTATCTCCACCGCCGCAACCTTCTGTACCCGTGAGATCCCATCTTGGGGCCTTTCTGGCGCTCCGACGGATGGGGAATCGATCATGGAGGGCTTCTACATCAACACCATAGCCTCTCCGATGATGTGTGAGTAGTTTACCACAGACCTTCGGGTCCATAGTTATTAGCTAGATGGCTTCTTCTCTCTCTTTGGATCTCAATACAAAGTTCTCCTCGATCTTCTTGGAGATCAATTCGATGTAATTCTTTTTGCGGTGTGTTTGTCGAGATCTGATGAATTGTGGGTTTATGATCAAGATGATCTATGAACAATATTTGAATCTTCTCTTAATTCTTTTATGTATGATTGGTTTTCTTTGCAAGTCTCTTCGAATTATCAGTTTGGTTTGGCCTACTAGATTGATCTTTCTTGCAATGGGAGAAGTGCTTAGCTTTGGGTTCAATCTTGCGGTGTTCTTTCCCAGTGACAGCAGAAGCAGCATGGCACGTATTGTATTGTTGCCCTCGAGGATAAAAAGATGGGTTTATATCATATTGCTTGAGTTTATCCCTCTACATCATATCATCTTGCCTAATGTGTTACTCTGTTCTTATGAAATTAATACTCTAAATGCATGCTGGATAGCGGTTGATGTGTGGAGTAATAGTAGTAGATGCAAAATCATTTCGGTCTACTTGTCGCGGACGTGATGCCTATATACATGATCATGCCTAGATATTCTCATAACTATGCACTTTTCTATCAATTGCTCGACAATAATTTGTTCACCCACCATAGATTATCCTATCTTGAGAGAAGCCACTAGTGAAACCTATGGCCCCCGGGTCTATCTTCCATCATATTAGTTTCCTATCAATTTACTATTTCTTCCGTCTTTTATTTTGCAATCTTTACTTTCCAATCTATATCATAAAAAAATACCAAAAATATTTATCTTATTATCTTTATCAGATCTCACTTTTGCAAGTGGCCGTGAAGGGATTGACAACCCCTTTATCGCGTTGGTTGCAAGGTTCTTATTTGTTTGTGTAGGTACGAGGCGACTTGCGTGTAGTCTCCTACTGGATTGATACCTTGGTTCTCAAAAACTGAGGGAAATGCTTACGCTACTTTGCTGCATCACCCTTTCCTCTTCAAGGGAAAACCAACGCAGTGCTCAAGAGGTAGCAACTGGGCATCAGCTTCTCCGGACATTGCGTCCGAAGTGCCCTCCTCTTTCTTCTTCTTCTTCTTCTTCTTCTTCTTCTTCTTCTTCTTCTTCTTCTTTTTCAGGAGCCGCCGCTGGCAGGGAAGTGCTCGACGGATCAGCATCACTTGGATTACATCGGCGAGGGTAATGTCCTTCGCTATCATGCTCTGGACGCGTTTCTGCAGCAGAAGCACCTCAGGGACCGATCCCCAGTGCAGACCCTTGTCGGTCCAGGATGTGAGCCTCAGCGGGGGTCCGGATCTAAAGGCCGGAGCGGCTGCCCACTTGGAGCCGCGGGGTTCCGTGATGTAGAACGATTCTTGTTGCCATATCTTGACGGTGTCCACAAACACTCCCTTTGGCCAATTGACTTTGGGGAGCTTGCTCACCATGGCGCCACCTGATCCGTCTCCATGGTATCTATAATTTTTGATTGTTCCATGCCCATATTCTACAACTTTTACATACTTTTGGCAACTTTTTATTCTATTTTTGGGACTAACATATTGATCCAGTGCCAGTTCTTGTTTGTTGCATGTTTTTTGTTTCGCAAAAAATCCATATTAAACGGAGTCCAAACGGGATAAAAACTGACGGAGATTTTTTTTGGAATATATGTGATTTTTGGGAAGAAGAATCAACGCGAGATGATGCCCGAGGGGGCCACGAGGCAAGGGGGCGCGCCCTGGGCCCTCGTGGCCACCCCGTAAGGCGGTTGGTGCCCTTCTTTCACCGCAAGAAAGCTAATATCCGGAAAGAGATCGTGTCCAAAATTCAGCCCAATCGGAGTTACGGATCTCCGGGAATTTAAGAAACGGTTAAAGAGTAGAATCAGGGAGTGCAGAAACAGAGAGAGACAGAGAGACAGATCCAATCTCGGAGGGGCTCTCGCCCCTCCCATTCCATGGAGACCAATGACCAGAGGGGAAACCATTCTCCCATCTAGGGAGATGGTCAAGGAAGAAGAAGAAGAAGGGGGGCCCTCTCCCCCTCTCTTCCGGTGGCGCCGGAACGTCGCCGGGGCCATCATCATCACCGCAATCTACACCAACAACTTCACCGCCCTCATCACCAACTCTTCCCCCCTCTATGCAGCGGTGTAATCCCTCTTTTACCCGCTGTAATCTCTACTTAAACATGGTTCTCAACGCTATATATTATTTCCCAATGATGTATGGCTATCCTATGATGTTTGAGTAGATCCGTTTTGTCCTATGGGTTAATTGATGATCGTGATTGGTTTGAGTTGCATGTTGTTTTATTGGTGTTGTCCTATGGTGCTCTCCGTGTCGCGCAAGTGTGAGGGATTCCCGCTGTAGGGTGTTGCAATACATTCATGATTCGCTTATAGTGGGTTGCTTGAGTGACAGAAGCATAAACCCGAGTAAGGGGGTTGTTGCGTATGGGATAAAGAGGACTTGATATGTTAATGCTATGGTTGGGTTTTACCTTAATGATCTTTAGTAGTTGCGGATGCTTGCTAGAGTTCCAATCGTAAGTGCATATGATCCAAGAAGAGAAAGTATGTTAGCTTATGCCTCTTCCTCAAATAAAATTGCAATAATGATTATCGGTCTAGTTATCGATTGCCTAGGGACAATAACTTTCTCATGACAAAAAGCTCTCTACTAAAACTAACTTAGTTATTTCTTTATCTAAACAGCCCCTAGTTTTTATTTACGCGCTCTTTATTATCTTGCAAACTTATCCAACAACACCTACAAAGTACTTCTAGTTTCATACTTGTTCTAGGTAAAGCGAACGTTAAGCGTGCGTAGAGTTGTATCGGTGGTCAATAGAACTTGAGGGAATATTTGTTCTACCGTTAGCTCCTCGCTGGGTTCGATTAGGGAGTCCTGGATTATGGGGTCCTCGGACAGCCGGACTATATACTTCTGCCGGACTGTTGGACTATGAAGATACAAGACTCAAGACTTCGACCCGTGTCCAGATGGGACTCTCCTTGGCGTGGAAGGCAAGCTTGGCAATACGGATATGAAGCTCTCCTCCCTTGTAACCGACTCTGTGTAACCCTAGCCCCCTCCGGTGTCTATATAAACCGGAGGGTTTAGTCCGTAGGAAACAACAATCATACCATAGGCTAGCTTCTAGGGTTTAGCCTCTACGATCTCGTGGTAGATCAACTCTTATAATACTCATATCATCAAGATCAATCAAGCAGGAAGTAGGGTATTACCTCCATTGAGAGGGCCCGAACCTGGGTAAACATTGTGTCCCCCGCCTCCTGTTACCATCCGCCTTAGACGCACAGTTCGGGACCCCCTACCCGAGATCCGCCGGTTTTGACACCGACATTGATGCTTTCATTGAGAGTTCCACTGTGCCGTCACCGTAAGGCTTGATGGCTCCTTCAATCATCAGCAACGATGCGATCCAGGGTGAGGTTTTCCTCCCGGGACAGATCTTCGTGTTCGGCGGCTTCGTACTGTGGGCGAACTCGCTTGGCCATCTGGAGCAGATCGATAAAAGCTACGCCCCTGGCCATCAGGTCAGGTTTGGAAACTCGAACTATACTGCCGACATCTGCGGAGACTCAATCTTCGACGGATTCGAGCCCATGTCAGGTGCGCTGCACAATCACGACGAGCATGATTTAGCTCTGCCGTCGGTCTGTGTTCGGGAGATCACACCTGCAACTACTCCGGCCCTCAATCTGGAACAAATCGCGCCATCTGTGGAGGGTGGATGGACCCCGCCACGGAGGCCGCACACTCAGTGGCGATAGCGCCGAATACTGACTGCACCTCCTACGAGACCCGTGTTGCCGAACCGTTGGATTCGTCCCCGGCCACGGACTCCCAGCCGCTTGTGTCTGTGCCCATCGAATCTGATTGCGCACCGATCACGGAGTTTACCTCCGCGGATATCTTTCAGCACTCGCCTTTTGGCGACGTGCTAAATTCATTAAGGTCTCTCTCCCTGTCAGGAGACCCTTGGCCGAACTATGTTCATCTAGAATGGGATACGGACGACGAAGAAATTCGCGACCCACCCACCACCCACTTAGTAGCCACTGTCGACGATTTAACCGACATGCTCGATTTCGACTCCGAAGACATCGACGGCATGGACGACGATGAAGGAGAGGAACAGGAACCATCGCCCATAGGGCGCTGGACAGCCACTTCATCACATGACATATACATGGTGGATACACCCAAAGAAAACAATGACGAGGAGAGGAAGGATGCAGCGAAGGATAGCTCCCTCGAGAAGCAACCAAAGCGTCGGTGTAGGCGCCCCTCCAAATCCCGCCTCGGCAAAAACAGCGATAACATCGCAAGAGAAAATAACACCCCAGTCGACTCCAGAGGAAACGACGACCACATTGACCCAGCGGCAGAGCAGGATGAACCAGCAAACGGCGAACATAGTACGGATCCGCTGTCCGAACACGGCGACGCCGAGGATAAAGCTCATCAACCTCCCTCCGGAGAGGAAAACAGTCCGGACAAGGATGCACACATCATCCCGGAAAGTCACTTGGAACAAGAGAACCTCCGCAGAAGGCTTATCGCCACCGCGAGGAGTCTGTAGAAGCAGAAGCAAAGGCTTAAGGCCGCGCAGAATACGCTCAACAGTAGATGGAACAAAGTGCTCGACAATGAAGAAAAGTATGGTGGTAGTTACCACACAAAGAGCTATCCAAAGCGCAAGCTGTTGCCTGAATTTGATGATGAGGCCTTAGAGCCCACACAGCCGAAAAATAAAACGGCCGACCGGTCGGATCAACCACCTTGTGGCCGTGATAGAGCGGCTAACAAGGCCGCACATAAGTCAGCACACGATTCACGTGAGGACTTGCATCAGAAGACCGGCGCGACCAGATCCATCTACGGATCAAGGAAACGCGCTCCAGCGCACAACCAAAACCGAACACTACAACCGTCAGAACGCCACGACACGTCCAAATACAGGGGTGCCGCACACCCCCTATGTTTCACCGATGAGGTGCTCGACCACAAATTTCCAGAAGGATTCAAACCAGTGAACATAGAGGCGTACGACGGAACCACAGACCCTGGGGTCTGGATTGAGGACTTTATCCTCCATATCCATATGGCTCGCGGAGACGATCTCCACGCCATCAAGTACTTGCCCCTCAAGCTAAAAGGACCAGCTTGGCACTAGCTGAAAAGCCTCCCCAAAAACTCAATTGGAAGTTGGGAGGAGCTTGAGGATGCTTTTCGGGCTAATTTTCAAGGGACCTATGTCCGACCTCCGGATGCAGACGATTTAAGTCATATAATTCAACAGCCCGGAGAGTCAGCCCGAAAGCTTTGGAACAGATTTCTCACTAAGAAGAACCAAATCATCGACTGCCCAGACGCCGAAGCCTTAGCAGCTTTCAAACACAGCGTCCAAGACGAATGGCTCGCCAGACACCTCGGCCAAGAAAAACCGAGAACAATGGCAGCCCAGACAAGCCTCATGACCCGCTTTTGCGCGGGCGAAGATAGATGGCTAGCCCATAGTAGCACCAGCGACCCAGGCACACTGAAGTCAGGGATGGCAATGGAAAACCACGACGCAGTAAAAGCAAGCGTCGAAATAAAGAAGACAGCCCAGATAACACGGCGGTAAACGCCGGATTCAGGGGCTCTCGACCGGGTCAGCGGAAAAAGCCTTTCAAAGGTAGCAGAGATGGACCGTCCAGCCTAAACAAGATTCTAGACAAACTATGTCAGATTCATGGCACCCCCGATAAACCTCCAAATCACACCCACATAGAATGCTGGGTCTTCAAGCAGGCCGGTAAGCTAAACGCCGAACACAAGGGGAGGGAGACACCAAGTGAAGACGAGGACGAGCCTCGCCAGCAAAGCACTGGGGGACAGAAAAAATTCCCACCAGAGGTCAAAATAGTGAACATGATCCACATGACGAAGAGGAGAAGCAAACATGCACTCCGAGACACACGTGCCGTAGAGCCCGTCACCCCTAAGTTCAACCCCTGGTTGGCCTGCCCGATCAGTTTTGATCGCAGGGATCACCTGACATGCATCCGGCACGAAGGATTGGCTACCTTGATGTTAGACCCAATAATAAACGGATACCATCTCACACGAGTCCTTATGGACGGCGGCAGTAGTCTTAATCTGATATATCAGGACACAGTCCGCAAAATGGGGATAGACCCGACAAAAATCAGCCACAGTAATACTACCTTCAAGGGAGTAATACCAGGCCCAGAGGCGCGCAGCACAGGCTCTCTAATATTAGAGGTTGTATTCGGTTCTCCCGACAACTTCCGAAGCGAAAAGTTAACCTTCGACATCGCTCCATTCCGAAGTGGCTATCAAGCACTACTCGGAAGAGCAGCTTTTGCTCGTTTTAATGCAGTACCGCATTACGCTTCTCTCAAGCTCAAGATGCCCGGTCCACGTGGCATCATCACAATTATAGGAAATATTGAACCTTCCTTACGCGCGGAAGAATGTGCGACGGCTTTAACAGCCGAACACTAAACGGCCCCTCCAACCAGAATAAATGATCGGTCTTCAAGACCGCGAACATGGCTAGACGAGTCCGGTGCATTACTAGCTATAACAACTTAGATAAACCCGAGATTGGTTTGATGATTATACCCCCATAGGCGGTACCAGGGGCTTCCCGCGTGTAAACAGGGCTAGTTCGGCTCAACTTTACTTATCTTGAATTTTCATGGTTTATCGAGAATAACCAATTTTTCGCATGACAACTTTCACCTAAGTTCTTCTCTTTTACAGACGACAATCATGCTACACCCTTCCAGGATATAGCACAACGGAGACATGGGCGCAGACGTGCAGCAGGGACCCGCTCAAAGGTTTCTTTTTAGATTAAGACCCTGTGTAAACCTTTTTTACTGTCTCTTGTTGTTCACATCCTCCGGATACTTAGTATAACCGAGAGTGATGCTGACGTTATTGGCATTTCGCCACGTCAGAATGATGCACGTACCTGGACACTCAGGGATCATTATCAAGGGCGTTATTCAGCCCGGCATATGTTGTAAAGACCGAATACCTTAGGGCGTGTTCGGCGTCGCGAGTTTGGCCTTATATGCATCAGCTCCGAATCATGTCTTTGGTCAAATGTTGGGTTTGCCCGGCTCCCGTGTTTTGCTACCTTACGTTCCGCTCTATCGGCTAAGGTGGCACCGGGAGAACTACTGCGATTGTGCCCTGGTTCATCCGGATGAGCACCTCAGTAGAGAAAGCCGAAAACTGACTGTCATGATAAAGCGCGAGACTGGTCAACCACTCGATGACTTAGCGGAATCTTCGGGATTCCTCCGCATTAACGAAGGGCCGTTTCCCGGTCATGTATGTACGCGCCCTGTATTCGGATGAGCGAGGAGGTACCAGGGGCTATATAGTAGTCCCACCGTCAAACTCCTATGGCTAAGTGAAAGTGTTAAAGCAATATAGTCTGATTGCCTCGTTCGCTGCGCTATCACCTCCTTAATGGACCGAGACGTTGGATCAAGTGTGAATACGCGTTTTTTGCGAACACCCCCGCATTATATGCGTGGGGGCTGAAGCCGACGACTGCAAACTTTCAGGTTATATACATATATACATAAACGGCCGCACAGGAGGCATCATAATACTTTCAGGCAAAAGTATAAACACAACCTTTATAATTTAATAAACATTGTTCTTACAATGGGCATACGTGTCACTAGAACATAATATTCTTCGAGCACGGAGCCTCTATTAAACGAGCGCCTTCAAGGACTTCTTCAAAGTAGTGCTCGGTCGATACTCGGCCCACGGCCGAACTCTGGGTCACAATAGCGGTGGCCTCCATCTCTGCCCAGTATGTCTTGACACGGGCAAGAGCCATCCGCGCACCCTCTATGCACGCCGACCTCTTCATAGCGTCGATGCGCGGCACAGCACCAAGGAACTGTTGCACTAAACTAAAATAACTATTCAGCCTTGGCCCTTCCGGCCACAGATGATCCACAACAGACCTCATGGCAAGCCCGGACAACCTATGGAGCTCGGCCCACTCAGCCATTCACTCATTCAACAGCAGCGGACGCACTGGAACATTGAACTGTGACCAGAACAGCTTTTCCACTTGTCGATCTTTTTGATCTTTGAAAAACTCAGCCGCATCAGCAGCACTTGCTGCCAAATCCACGTATGCGTCTGCAGAACTCCATAGTTGATCAAGAGGGGCATACTTAGGATCTCCGAACTTCGTCCGCAACAAAAAGGGCTTCCCAGCCGCGATATCCCCGGCTTGACGCAGCTCCTCCTTCGCCGCTCTGATTTTAGAGTGGGCGTCCTTGGCCGCTACCATGGCCTTCTCCAGGTCAGTCATCTTCGTTCAATTTTCCTTTTCAAGAAGCTCATAACGGTCGGCGGCATCTTTCAACTCAACAGCCATGCATCTTGGCTATTTCATCCTTGCTTTGGCAATGCACAGCCTGTTCGGCTCTCAGCTCTTCGACCGCCTTTAGAGCGGCCGCATCACTCTTCCTGGTTTGTTCCTTGGCTCGGGCAAGTTCCGCCCGAAGGGTCTCAACGGCGGCAGCCCCATCTGCAGTCACAACATATTAAAGATACTAGCATCATGCTCCTCTTAATATGTGTTGATCACCGGAGAAAACGCATACCCTGTGCATCGTCAAGCCGCTTGTTTACAAGCACGATGTCGGCATCTGCCGCATCAAGTTGTTGTTTCAGCTCGGCAAACTCACCAGTCCGGCTAGCCACCGGACCTCCAGCCACCTGCACATGAAGGCGGCCTGATTATTACTGGGACTATGATCCTTTGTTTGCCGCCGTTCTCGACAGCAACCAGAGTCTCAGGGGCTACTATCTGCATAGGGCACACCTAGCGTGTGCGGTACCGTCAAAAACATATACTATTACACGTACCTCAAAGCCTTTCAGCAGACTCATAAAAGCTTCATGCAACCCGCTTTCGGCGGATGAAATCCTCTCAACCACCGTGCCCATTAGAGCACGATGCATTTCCGAGACAGCCGCTTGCTCCAGAAGATTCATCAGTGCGTCCGATCGCACACCGGAAGGTTCCGGACTTTTTCTGCGGCTCTCCTTAGGAGCCGAATACTCCGGACTTAGGGGGGCCGAAGGGTTACCCCTGGCCTTGGCGGATCAGGAGAAATCCTCCGTGACGACACCTCAGGGTCGCCCGCTTCACGAGGCGGGGAGGCACGGGGAGGTGTTTCGCTCTCCATCATCTCCGGAAGAAGATCCCCCAAAGACGAACTCTGTCGAGAAGGGCTACGATCCGAACTACAAGATGCACGCTTCGGTTGTCGTTCTCGGAAACGAAGCAGGATATGTTTACTAAAAAGTACTTTTGTTTACTTACAGCTCGGTAGAGGGCTGGTCCCCTTGCGGGTACTGTGCGGTAAGGATGCCCTCCGGGGTAGGACCCTCCGACAAAGGATTCTTCCCTTGCTTGGAGACCATTACTTCCAAGTCTTCAGAGGCAGTCCTCTTCCTTCCCTGGGGAGAGGGAATTTTAGATTCTTCCCCCCGTTTATCCTCCTTCGAGGAGGCACTGATTCCCCCGTTTTGGATGAATAGTGAGTGAGGCTCGCTCTCGGCCTCTTTGTTCCTCCCTTTACCTTCCCCTGATGGCGCTTGATAAGGCGCAAGCTCAAGCATCCTGGCTAGTACAGGATCCGGTGAGCCCTCGGGAAGGGGGGCCGGACACCTGATCATCTTCGCCTTTTTTATCCAGTCCTGGTCAAAAGGCGACTTTTCCGAATGATGTTGTGATAAATTAAAAGACAACGTGTTCGGCCACGGAATTACTTACTTGAGTGTCTGGACGATTGCAGTTCAGACCCGCATCCTCGGAGGTGTCCGGACACTCTATTAGTGATCCGAAGAACGATCTGTACATCTCTTCGAGCGTCACGCCGAAGAAGTGTTGAATAGTTCGCGGTCCTTCTGGGTTGAACTCCCACATACGGAGAGGTCGACGTTTGCAAGGCAGGGCTCGACGAACTAGCATAACTTGCATTACCTTAACAAGGCTGACATCTCTCTCGTGGAGGTCTCGGATGCGACTCTGCAATGTCGGCACATCATTTACTGGCCCCCAGTCCAGCCCCTTATTGACCCATGATGCCAGTTGTGGCGGAGGCCCGAGCGGAAGGCAGGGGCGGCTGCCCACTTGGTACCCCGGGGAGCTGTGATATAAAATCACTCCCGTTGCCATAAACTGGACACCTCCGGGAAGGAACCCTTTGGCCATGGAACATCGGCGCCTTTGCTTATTACGGCACCTCCGCACTCTGCATGTCGCCCCTCAATCATCTTCGGCTTCACATTAAAGGTCTTGAGCCATAAGCCGAAGTGTGGGGTAATGCGAAGGAAGGCTTCACACACGACGATGAACGACGAGATGTGAAGGATGGAATCCGGAGCCAGGTCATGGAAATCAAGCCCGTAGTAGAACATGAGCCCTCTGACAAAGGGATCTAGACTGAAACCTAGCCCTCGGAGGAAGTGGGAGACGAATACGACACTCTCGCCAGGTTCGGGAGTGGGAATGACCTGCCCTCGAGTAGGCAACCTGTACGAGATTTCGCCGGGCAAATACCTTGCCTCTCTTATCTTCTTTATGTCCTCCTCTGTGACGGAGGAGGGCACCCACCGACCTTGAAGGTTGGATCCATACATAATTGTAGGTCCGAAGCACCTAGCCTGAACCTTGGGTGTTGGAACTCGAGGTGGGGGGGGATTCGATTGAGCGCGGGAGGAAGGAGACAGGCCTAGGCCTCTTTATAAAGGGGATGAATATCAAGCATCCTCCGCGTGGCCGTTTGGGACTTGCCTGAATCAAGGAGTCATACCAACAGGCACGATTGGGTTACCTACACCCGTATTGATGAGAATCCCGTGATAAGGGGACACGATCTCTGCTTCGACAAGACGTGCCAAGGAAACCGCCTCGCGATGTGTGAAGTGGCTGGTTGTGAAAAACGGTTCGAATAACGACCGGGCCGTGATGTGATGTCATGCTGCAAGATGCGTCGGCAGATTAGATTTGTGGAAATATTATTCTCTCTACGGTGGTATGTGGAATTTGTTTTGCAGAGCCGGACACTATCCTTGTGTTTAAAATCTTCTACGGAGTATTCGGAGGAGGAACCCGCCTTGCAATGCCGAAGACAATCTGCGTGCCGGACTCATCATCATTGAAGCCTGGTTCAGGGGCTACTGAGGGAGTCCTGGATTAGGGGGTCCTCGGACAGCCGGACTATATACTTCTGCCGGACTGTTGGACTATGAAGATACAAGACTCAAGACTTCGACCCGTGTCCGGATGGGACTCTCCTTGGCGTGGAAGGCAAGCTTGGCAATACGGATATGAAGCTCTCCTCCCTTGTAACCGACTCTGTGTAACCCTAGCCCCCTCCGGTGTCTATATAAACCGGAGGGTTTAGTCCGTAGGACAACAACAATCATACCATAGGCAAGCTTCTAGGGTTTAGCCTCTACGATCTCGTGGTAGATCAACTCTTGTAATAATCATATCATCAAGATCAATCAAGCAGGAAGTAGGGTATTACCTCCATCAAGAGGGCCCGAACCTGGGTAAACATTGTGTCCCCCGCCTCATGTTACCATCCGCCTTAGACGCACAGTTCGGGACCCCCTACCCGAGATCCGCCGGTTTTGACACCGACATTCGACACTCTTACTTATCGAAAGAGGCTACAATTGATCCCCTATACTTGTGGGTTATCAAGACCTTTTTCTGGCACCGTTGCCGGGGAGTCATAGCGTGGGGTGAATATTCTCGTGTGTGCTTGTTTGCTTTATCACTAAGTAGTTTTTATTTGCTGTTCCAAGTTGTTCTCTATCTTTAGTTATGGATATGGAACACAAAATACCAAAAAAATTAGGTGTACTTGCTACTCATGGAGATGGGGAACCTCCTAAAACCCTCGATGCTCATTATGTGAAAGATATTATGTACTACTTTGATAATCCTGAGAAAACCCCATTCAATTATGTTATGGGAGACACGTTGGATCAACGTGAATACTTTAGGGATTATCGCTTGACTCAAAAAGGGAAACTATTATGGGATCAAATTTATATGTTGTATTGGTATGCTTGGCAACTATGCTTGAGATATGATTATACTTGTTGCTCTAGGATGAAGGCTCCACACCTTCCCTTTTCATGTGAATTTAATGATAATGAAACCTTAGCTTCTTATTCTAATGGTATATATGATTACTATGATGTGGAACAAATAGAAGAATTCGTTGCTTTTATGGGTGCTTATGAAATTGAATCTTTGTTTAAAGAGTTTGAAGATTTTGATGTTCAGTTTATAGACTTGAAAATTTTGCTATACTTAAATATTGCTATGAGAATTATGAATTCAATTCTGATATTGATGATTTTATTGAGAGAGTCTCCGCTGTCCAAGAAGAGACTAATATTTTGCAGGAGTGTATGGAAGAAGAAATTAATGACATTGTGAGCTCATTGGATGAAAAAGATGAGGAGGAGAGCGAAGAACAAAAGGAGGAAGAGCGGATTGATCACCCGTGCCCACCTTCTAATGAGATTAACTCTTCAACTCATACATTGTTTAATTTCCCTTCGTGCTTACCGAAGGATGAATGCTATGATGATTGTTATGATCCCGTTGATTCTTTTGAAATATCCCTTTTTGATGATGCTTGCTATGCTTGTGGCCAAGATGCCAATATGAATTATGCTTATGGAGATGAACTTGCTATAGTTCCTTATGTTAAACATGAAATTGTTGCTATTGCACCCATGCATGATAGTCCTATTATCTTTTTGAATTCTCCCGGCTACACTATATCGGAGAAGTTTGCCCTTATTAAGGATTATGTTGATGGGTTGCGTTTTATTACTACACATGATGATTTTGATAGATATAATATGCATGTGCTTGCTGCTCCTACTTGCAATTATTATGAGAGAGGAACTACATCTCCGCCTCTCCATGCTTCCAATATGATAAAATTGTAAGAAACTGTTTATACTATGCATTGGCCTTTACTATGTGTGCATGAATTGTTCTTTTATGACATGCCGATGCATAGGAAGAGAGTTAGACTTCGTTGTTGCATGATATATGTTACTTTGTACTCACTACTAAATCACAAATCATTGTTAATTAAAATTGGCTTTGATATACCTTGGGATCCGGGTGGATTCATTACTTGAGCACTATATGCCTAGCTTAATGGCTTTAAAGAAAGCACTGCCAGGGAGACAACCCAGAAGTTTTAGAGAGTCATTTATTCATGTTGAGTGCTTTTATATAGTTTAACAACAACAAAATAAAGAGGGGAGCCCAAAACTTTTCAAAAAGGAAAGTGAAAGTGAGAGAGACAAGCATTGTTGAAGTGGGGGAGCTCCTTGAACTTTGTTCATGCTCACGGAAACTTTGTGAATCTTGATTACAGAAAATTCTCAACAAAAATATTTATCCCCTTGTACAATTCCATTGTATTATAAAAATAATGTGCCAAGATTTGCCTTTAGGATGTTAGAATTGCTTGTTGGTTTGTGCAGTGCAAAACAGAAACTTTGGCTGTAGTGCGCGATTTTACATTTTTTACTGGAATGTTGAACGAATCTGAAACTTTTTGCACTGTCTTTCTATGCAAATTTTTTATGTTTCCTAATTATTTAAGAATTTTTGGAGTAACAGAGGTATGGTGAATGTTCAGATTATTACAGACTGTCCTGTTTAAGACAGATTCTGTTTTTGATGCATAGTTTGCTTGTTTTGATGAAACTATCAATTTCTATCCGTGAATTAAGCCATGTAAAAGTTATATTACAGTAGCTACAATGCAAAAACAAAATATGAATTGGTTTGCAACAGTACTTAGAGTAGTGATTTGCTTTATTATACTAACGGATCTTACCAAACTTTCTGTTGAGTTTTGTGTGGATGAAGTGTTCGAAGATCGAGGATGTCTCGATATGAGGATAAGGAGGAGAGGCAAGAGCTCAATCTTGGGGATGCCCAAGGCACCCCAAGTAAATATTCAAGGAGACTCAAGCGTCTAAGCTTGGGGATGCCCCGGAAGGCACCCCATCTTTCTTCAACAAGAATCGGTTTTCGGTTTCGTTTAGTTCATGCGATATGTGCAAATCTTGGAGCGTCTTTTGCATTTAGTTTTTACTTTTATTTGATGCACCATGCTGGTATGAGATAGTCCATGGTTGATTTATAGAATGCTCTTTGCACTTCACTTATATCTTTTGAGTATGGCTTTATAGAATGCTTCATGTGCTTCACTTATATCATTTGAAGTTTGGATTGCCTGTTTCTCTTCACATAGAAAACCACCATTTGTAGAATGCTCTTTTGCTTCACTTATATTTGTTAGAGCGTGGGCATATCTTTTGTAGAAAGAATTAAACTCTCTTGCTTCACTTATATCTATTTAGAGAGATGACAGGAACTGGTCATTCACATGGTTAGTCATAAAATCCTGCATAAGACTTGTAGATCACTGAATATGATATGTTTGATTCTTTGCAATAGTTTTGCGATATAAAGATGGTGATATTAGAGTCATGCTAGTGGGTAGTTGTGGATTCTAGAAATACTTGTGTTGAAGTTTGTGATTCTCGTAGCATGCACGTATGGTGAACCGTTATGTGATGAAGTCGGAGCATGAGGCATTTATTGATTGTCTTCCTTATGAGTGGTGGTCGGGGACGAGCGATGGTCTTTTCCTACCAATCTATCCCCCTAGGAGCATGCGCGTAGTACTTTGTTTCAATGACTAATAGATTTTTGCAATAAGTATGTGAGTTCTTTATGACTAATGTTTAGTCCATGGATTATACGCACTCTCACCCTTCCATCATTGCTAGCCTCTTCGGTACCTGCATTGCCCTTTCTCACCTCGAGAGTTGGTGCAAACTTCGCCGGTGCATCCAAACTCCGTGATACGATACGCTCTATCACACATAAGCCTCCTTATATCTTCCTCAAAACAGCCACCATACCTACCTATTATGGCATTTCCATAGCCATTCCGAGATATATTGCCATGCAACTTCCATCATCATCATAAGCATGCCTTGAGCATTTATTGTCATATTGCTTTGCATGATCGTAAGATAGCTAGCATGATGTTTTCATGGCTTGTCCGTTTTTTGATGTCATTGCTACGCTAGATCATTGCACATCCCTGTACACCGCCGGAGGCATTCATAGAGTCATATCTTTGTTCTAGATATCGAGTTGTAATATTAAGTTGTAAGTAAATAAAAGTGTGATGATCATCATTATTAGAACATTGTCCCATGTGAGGTTATCAAAATAAAAGTGGCCAAAGAAGCCCCCAAAAAAGAGAGAGGCCAAAGAAGCCTAAAAAGAAAAAATGAAAAAATGAGAGAAAAGAGAGAAGGGACAATGTTACTATCCTTTTACCACACTTGTGCTTCAGAGTAGCACCATGTTCTTCATATAGAGAGTCTCTTGAGTTATCACTTTCATATACTAGTGGGAATTTTCATTATAGAACTTGGCTTGTATATTCCGATGATTGGCTTCCTCAAATGCCCGAGGTCTTCATGAGCAAGCAAGTTGGATGCACACCCACTTAGTTTTAGTTTGAGCTTTCGTACACTTATAGCTCTTAGTGCATCCGTTGCATGGCAATCCCTACTCCTCACATTGACATCAATTGATGGGCATCTCCATAGCCCATTGATTAGCCGCGTCGTTGTGAGACTTTCTCCTTTTTGTCTTCTCCACACAACCTCCACCATCATATTATATTCCACCTATAGTGCTATGTCCATGGCTCACGGTCATGTATTGCGTAAAAGTTGAAAAGGTTTGAGAATGTCAAAAGTATGAAACAATTGCTTGGCTTGTCATCGGGGTTGTGCATGATTTGAATTTTTTGTGTGGTGAAGATGGAGCATAGCCAGACCATATGATTTTGTAGGGATAGCTTTCTTTGGCCATGTTATTTTGAAAAGACATGATTGCTTTATTAGTATGCTTGAAGTATTATTGTCTTAATGTCAAATGATAGACTATTGCTTTGAATCACTCGTGTCTTAATATTCATGCCATGATTAGATTACATGATCAAGATTATGCTAGGTAGCATTCCACATCAAAAATTATCTTTTTTATCATTTACCTACTCGAGGACGAGCAAGAATTAAGCTTGGGGATGCTGATATGTCTCCGTGGTATCTATAATTTTTGATTGTTCCATGCCCATATTCTACAACTTTTACATACTTTTGGCAACTTTTTATACTATTTTTGGGACTAACATATTGATCCAGTGCCCAGTGCCAGTTCCTGTTTGTTGCTTATTTTTTGTTTCACAGAAAATCCATATCAAACGGAGTCCAAACGGGATAAAAACTGATGGAGATTTTTTTTGGAATATATGTGATTTTTGGGAAGAAGAATCAACGCGAGACGATGCCCGAGGGGGCCACGAGGCAGGGGGTGTGCCCGAGGGGGTTAGGCGCGCCCTGGGCCCTCGTGGCCACCCCGTAAGGTGGTTGGTGCCCTTCTTTCGCCGCAAGAAAGCTAATATCCGGATAGAGATCGTGTCCAAAATTCAGCCAATCAGAGTTACGGATCTCCGGGAATTTAAGACACGGTGAAAGGGCAGAATCAGGGAGCGCAGAAACAGAGAGAGACAGAGAGACAGATCCAATCTCGGAGAGGCTCTCGCCCCTCCCATGCCATGGAGACCAAGGACCAGAGGGGAAACCCTTCTCCCATCTAGGGAGAAGGTCAAGGAAGAAGAAGAAGAAGGGGGTCCCTCTCCCACTCTCTTTCGGTGGCGCTGGAACGTCGCCGGGGCAATCATCATCACCGCAATCTACACCAACAACTTCACCGCCCTCATCACCAACTCTTCCCCCCTCTATGCAGCGGTGTAATCCCTCTTTTACCCGCTGTAATCTCTACTTAAACATGGTGCTCAACGCTATATATTATTTCCCAATGATGTATATATGGCTGATGTTGGAGTAGATCCGTTTTGTCCTATGGGTTAATTGATGATCGTGATTGGTTTGAGTTGCATGTTTTATTATTGGTGTTGTCCTATGGTGCTCTCCGTGTCGCGCAAGCGTGAGGGATTCCCGCTGTAGGGTGTTGCAATACGTTCATGATTCGCTTATAGTGGGTTGCTTGAGTGACAGAAGCATAAACCCGAGTAAGGGGGTTGTTGCGTATGGGATAAAGAGGACTTGATATGTTAATGCTATGGTTGGGTTTTACCTTAATGATCTTTAGTAGTTGCGGATGTTTGCTAGAGTCCCAATCATAAGTGCATATGATCCAAGAAGAGAAAGTATGTTAGCTTATGCCTCTCCCTCAAATAAAATTGCAATAATGATTACTAGTCTAGTTATCGATTGCCTAGGGACAAATAACTTTCTCGTGACAAAAAGCTCTCTACTAAAACTAACTTAGTTATTTATTTATCTAAATAGCCCCTAGTTTTTATTTACGCGCTCTTTATTATCTTGCAAACTTATCCAACAACACCTACAAAGTACTTCTAGTTTCATACTTGTTCTAGGTAAAGCGAACGTTAAGCGTGCGTAGAGTTGTATCGGTGGTCGATAAAACTTGAGGGAATATTTGTTCTACCTTTAGCTACTCGTTGAGTTCGACACTCTTACTTATCGAAAGAGGCTACAATTGATCCCCTATACTTGTGGGTTATCACCACCACAGTCCATGTGTTGCCCGTCGACCACCTTCGGCTTCACATTAAAGATGTTGGGCCATAAGCCGAAGTGTGGAGGGACGCGGAGGAAGGCCTCACACACGACGACGAACTCCGAGATGTGGAGGAACGAATTCGGGGCCAGATCGTGAAAATCCAGCCCGTAGTAGAATATGAGACCCCTTACGAAGGGGTGGAGGGCGAATCCAAGTCCGTGGAGGAAGTGGGGGATGAACACCACCCTCTCGCCGGGCTCCTGAGTAGGGATGACCTGCTCCGGATCGGGAAGCATGTGCTTGATTTCCGCGGTTAGATACTGTGCTTCCCTCAGCTCCTTGATGTTCTCCTCCGTGACGGAGGAGACCATCCACTTGCCTTGAGAGCCGGCCATAGTCAGAGGGGTTGCAGAGGGGAGAGAAGCTTGGAACTTGGGAGCTGGAGCTCGAGGATGGAGAGGCAGAGAGAGAATGAGGCGTGGGGCAGAAGAGTTGGATTCTATCCGCTTATATGGACTGTGAATATCAAGCGACCCCTCCCTCAAGCATTAAAACTCGCCTGTTCCCAAGGGGTCGTGCGAACGGCACGGCTGGATTACCCAAACCTGTATTGATGAGAATCCCGCAATGAGGGGACACGATCTCTGCCTTGACAAGACGTGTCAGTGGGAGTTGCGTATTGAAATGCAAGGCGGGAGGCCCAAAAACGGTTCGAGATGATAGCAGAGCCAAACGTGATGTTTCACCGGAAAAAGCTGTCGATGAATATATTTTAAGTATTATGCTTTTATGGTTGGAAGGTTAACCTGTTATACAGAGCCGGATATAGATCTCTTCTTCAGAGGACTACTTTGGAGTATTCGGAGGAGGAACCCGCCTTGCAATGCCGAAGACAATCTGCGCGCCGGATACATCGTCATTGAAGCCAGGTTCAGGGGCTACAGAGGGAGTCCTGGATTACAGGGTCCTCGGGCGTCCGGGCTGTGTGATATGGGCCGGACTCATGGGCCATGAAGAAACAAGATGGAAGGCTTTCCCCCGTGTCCGGATGGGCTCCTTGGCGTGGAAGGCAAGCTCGGCGTTCGGATATGAAAATTCCTTTCTCTGTAAACCGACTCTGTACAACCCTAGCCCCCCCGGTGTCTATATAAACCGGAGGGTTTAGTCTATAGAGGCAATCATAATCATACATGCTAGACATCTAGGGTTTAGCCATTACGATCTCGAGGTAGATCAACTCTTGTAACCCCTATACTCATCAAAGTCAATCAAGCAGGAAGTAGGTTATTACCTCCATCAAGAGGGCTCGAACCTGGGTAAACATTGTGTCCCCTGCCTCCTGTTACCTTCGATCCTTAGACGCACAGTTCGGGACCCCCTACCCGAGATCTGCCGGTTTTGACACCGACACTCGACGCTATATTTTCATTGATATTAAGTGTTCGTCGACTATGAGGTACCTGTGAAGACTTTAGCAATCTCAAGATCAATCAACTCAATCTCTGCGAGGTGCGCATAGTTATACGGTGTGTGTGCGGGCGTCTATAGGATGAGTGTGTGCGTGTGAGTGAGTCTGCGTCTGAATTGTAATTTATCATCAACAACAACAAAATCATGCTATGCTTGCTAGCATGCCGCTCATTGGACCAATTAGTTACATTCAAGAATTTTGTCAAAGTAACTGCCACGTTGGATACATCAATCAAAGCACCGGAAGACACCAAGTTGAATGATGTGAACATGGTCCATTTTGTGGAAATTGATAGCTTCGGTGGAACCACACGCAATATCCATGGACTGAAACGATCCATCCAGAGTGAAAACGAAACATCGGGGTCAGCATCACAATCTATCTTGGCAAAGTTGGAAGTTTTTGCTGTATATCCAAAAATCCATGTGGGCCACGCAGTAATTGAGCTGGCATAGTCCCGGCCCCATGAAGCGCACTTTTTTGTGGCCTAAAATTGCGCCAAATTCAGTAGAACAAAAAACTCTTTATCTAAACCGGGTCTGGAAGATTCTTTGCTGGATAGCGAGTCCACTCCCGGTCCATAAAAGTCGCTTTCTTTCCGTGGGCATAAAAGTCATTTTGGTGGTTGTTTTGAGTGGTATGTACTACTGTAATGTTTGGTGTGATGGACCGACAGACATCGACTTGAACGTCGCGCTTCCACAAAAATGTTGCGCCTCTTGCAGCTATCTACTCCTAGCTAGCTAGCTAGCTAGCATAAATTTTCTTGACCACTAGCTAGCATTGTGTGCACACACGCACGTCACATGTTTTGCGAGATCAAATGCATGATCGGTATGTATCGGATCTGCGGCATATGCACTGCAAGTATGTGCCACAAGAAGTTGGTCATGCATGGACAAATGTAGCACAAGCACGAGAAAGATTCTTCCGAGCGAGTTTTTCTAAGTTGCATGTAACATGTACGATGAATTACTGTGAAATCGTGTAATCAATCCTTGTGTGTTTCCGGCTCTTCTGTAAGGTTTTGCATCACGGCTATGAATTTCATGGCCCTCGTGTACAATGGATCGATCATGAGGGGTATGTGCCTTGTCAATTGTTGATAAGAACGAAAAGGATATTACATAAAAGGGGAGCTATATACCAATGTAGTATATCACAAGGATTTATTCACAAAAAACTAAATCACTGATTTTTGTGATGGATATGTTTTGGATGAATCCCATCGGCATCAGCTCGTTCACGGGCTAATCAACAGCCCCACCATATCATTTGAGAAGATGTGACATATACATCATCCATGTATTTAGGGCCTGTTCGGTACAAAGGAAAACCAATGGAAAAATGTAGGAAAGCGGTTCCTGTGGAATGGACACATTTTACCACGTTCGGTACAAAGGAATACAACCTTTCCGATCCAGCGGAAAGGTTCAGTGCCTTGCCGATTTCACAGGAAAAAAAACATCCACCCATACCTCATGTTTTCGCGTTGGCCCGAGCCAAGGGAGGAGAAACACTGCTGCAAACCATGCTTTTGGGACCCATCTTGAGATTGGTCTGTGCACAGGTCAGACTCACATGCACTAGAATTGCAGCCCGTGTACATACTTTAGCATTTAAAAATCATCAGACCGGACCCACTTCAGCTGATTCCCTGTGTGTCCTTTCCTTTGTTCCGAGCGGCAACTTTGCATGCATGTATACCACTTTTGTTTCCGGTGTTTTGTATGTTCATTCCTTTCCAATCCTTGTGTTTTCTCAAATCCTACATTTTTCGTTTCCTTTGATCCGAACACGCCCTTAGGTGTGAGTAGTCTCAAGCATGGGCCATGTTCCTTTACAAAAACAATATGTAGTACCTTAACTGTTTAACAACATTTGTTAAAGTATGTCACCGCACAGGTGGTTGAGACTTGAGATCATACTTTCAATGATATTGCAGTTTCATTGTATTGCAGTGCAGTATTTGGTCTTTACATGCATGTGTTTTTGTTGTTTGCGTTGGTTATATATGTTGTCCGCATAATCTGCAACTTCTACAATTCTCACATCATCCCATTGCTAAAAACAAGACTATACATTCTTCATGAACTTAAAACCTGAAAAGGGTGGACTATAGATAGATATTGTGCCAAACTCTACCTGGATTGGAGATTGGGCTGAGATGACCAGCAAGTGTGAATAATAGAGTGGTTTCTTATCCTCTATGACACTATGCTCCCTAATTTTAAAGAGCTTACATTCAATCGAGGCCTTCAATTGAAATTGGGTCATCTGATTTTGACCGGGTCAATAATTTCTTAAACCTTTCAATTCTTTTATACTATACCCTATGCTTCCTAATTTTTTAAGGCCTTACAATTAATTGAGTTCAAACCAAAGCTAAACTAGTTGCTAATACTATCAATCAATGCTTCCTCCTCGATCGGCACAGCGCCGCATGCCATGCACGCGCTTGATCACATACGAAGCTGTTCCACGAAGCTGACTGCGCCGCGCGGCAAATAAACAAATCAGGTGTGCGGCTAACAACTTAATCTAGTGTTTTGGTGCACACTAGCCAGAGTTGTTGCACCCTAGATGTTTTTGGTCAAAGTGGGAGTATCATGCATCACATGCAGCATAGTTTAGTGGAAAACATTCTGGTTTCCGAATCCAAACCACCCACCAACCCTATATTTGTACACTGTATATCTAACTAGGCCTTTTTCGAAAAAAATCTAACTAGGCTAGTTCTGGTCCCACGAAGAGAATTATTCAAGGTAGAAAATGACATAAACAAAAGGATAAGCAGCAACCAGCCACAGGGCCTCATGAACAAGAAAAGTATCTGAAATTTCCTTCTGCCCTGTATCTAAAAGAAATGGAGTAGCTTTCATTAAGTGGCAATCAAACCATGATTACTTCAGTCCATAAATTTGTTTCGTTTCTTGCCAAAGTTTTGGCATTCCTGCTAATCACTGCATTGACGCACTCCACCGTACCCTATCACATCGTCCATTCGCACCACATGTGCTGCACGCACCTCCCTTAATGCCACGGCTAGACTAACTCCACGTTCAATGGGCCACAACCATTTATCGTCAGTGTACCGAGTCCATGTAACACGTGTATGTATGTACTCCTTCCGTAAAGAAATATAAGAGCGTTTAGATCACTAAAGAAGTATTTGTTTACTGAGGGAGTATGATTTTACATAGCCGTTCTCAAATTTCTTATGGTCATGAATTGACGGTTGATCGACCTCATGCATATACTATGTGGATACATTAGATGATTAGAAAACTTGTACTCCCTACATTGATGATGGCAGTAGGCTAACTAATATTCAATCAATCACTGCATATCATCTGCGGCGCACAGCGCCGCATGCCACTGTTTCCAGGCAGATACTTATGCCGGTCGCGCGATAAACAAATTCGCGACTAGCAGGGCATTCTGGGGCCGTACCCTGCGGCTGTCGCGGCCGCGCCCAGGGTTCGTGCTAGGCTCCGCCTTGGCACCCCATCGTCGCTGCCAGCCGCGCCGGAGAATGCTCCGGCGACTCCTCGCGCGCCCGCATCGGATCCTTGGGATGCGTGGGGCCCAGCCGTGTCTCGTCCTGCTCATCCTGCGCTTCTGGAAAGCAACGCCGCCCAGGCTCTCGACGCCACCCCTGACACCTATGCGGCCGCTTTGACGGTGTTTCAAAAGCCGCGGTCGCCGACAACCTGGCCCAGCCCGCGATCCCCTGATGACAGCGGTGATTCCCTCGCCAACGGCCATGTTGTCGAGCGCGTCTCTCCGCTCCAGGACAACGGGCCCATATCCGTCCAAGCTGCGATCACCGACCAGCCTCTGTCCCCCCCTGACCAGCACCTGCCACCTTCTCCTGCCACGGGTGGAGATGTGCATGCTGGGCCTCTGCCACCCGGGCCCGGGCCAGCCGCGCCTGCATGCCTGGTCCTCGCGCCTTCCGAGGGAGATCCCACGCATGTGCACGCTGATCCCACCGCTGATTTGATGGCGGACCCTGGCTCCTCATTAGCTGTCCCCACCAGGGATCCCGAGGCGGATCCGAGGCCCGTGGCCACTTCATGTGCCACACCTGGCGCTCCCCCATTGGCCGGGGCCATTCCACCCATGCATCTGCACCATGCACGCTCTGCACCGCCTGATCTCTGCACCTTCGTTAGCGCCATGCAAACGCAGATTGACCTCGTCCTCCCCGCGCCTGCGCCACGTCGACGCCGCAATGAGGTGCCACCCAACTTCACTCCGTGGAGGAGTGGGAGAATCGCCAAGGCTGATCGTGGCTTGGACTCTGAAATGAAGGCCAAGCGCGTGCTTCTCCGACGCCTAGGCCTGCTCAAAGATGATGCCCCGATGGATGATGCCACTCTCTCCAAATACGCGGCCCTGTTTGACCGCCCGCTGGCTGCAGATATCATCCAGGACTTTGCCGACTTCTACGGCTGGCGCATTCCATCCGCGTAGTGTAACTCTTCCCCGCAGCGCATCGGAAGCCCCCACCTCGTGGAGATCTGATCAACCTGGCCCATGTGCCCTACCCTGCGCCCCCCACTTCTTATGGATGAAAACCTAAAGATCATTTTTTGGAACGTCAGAGGCCTAAACTCTCATGCTAAACGTACTGCAGTCCGTAGCGTTATTTCCTCGGCTACCCCTTGCATTGTCTATCTCCAGGAAATGAAGCTTGCTAACATCTCTGACTCCCTGGTGTTGGAAACCCTGGGCGCCTCCTTCCTCGACTTATTTTTCCTCCCCGCCGATGGCACTCGCGGCGGCATCTTGCTTGCTTGGCGCTGCTGTTGGAAATATGCCCTAGAGGCAATAATAAATGGTTATTATTATATTTCTTTGTTCATGGTAATTGTCTATTGTTCATGCTATAATTGTGTTATCCGGAAATCGTAATACATGTGTGAATACATAGACCACAACGTGTCCCTAGTAAGCCTCTAGTTGACTAGCTCGTTGATCAATAGATAGTCATGGTTTCCTGACTATGGACATTGGATGTCGTTGATAACGGGATCACATCATTAGGAGAATGATGTGATGGACAAGACCCAATCCTAAGCATAGCTCAAAGATCGTGTAGTTCGTTTGCTAGAGCTTTTCCAATGTCAAGTATCTTTTCCTTAGACCATGAGATCGTGCAACTCCCGGACACCGTAGGAGTGCTTTGGGTGTGCCAAACGTCACAATGTAACTGGGTGACTATAAAGGTGCACTACGGGTATCTCCGAAAGTGTCTGTTGGGTTGGCACGGATCGAGACTGGGATTTGTCACTCCGTATGACGGAGAGGTATCTCTGGGCCCACTCGGTAATGCATCATCATAATGAGCTCAATGTGACTAAGGAGTTAGTCACGGGATCATGCATTGCGGTACGAGTAAAGAGACTTGCCGGTAACGAGATTGAACAAGGTATTGGGATACCGACGATCGAATCTCGGGCAAGTAACATACCGATTGACAAAGGGAATTGTATACGGGATTGATTGAATCCTCGACATCGTGTTTCATCCGATGAGATCATCGTGGAACATGTGGGAGCCAACATGGGTATCCAGATCCCGTTGTTGGTTATTGACCGGAGAGGCGTCTCGGTCATGTCTGCATGTCTCCCGAACCCGTAGGGTCTACACACTTAAGGTTCGGTGACGCTAGGGTTGTAGAGATATGAGTATGCGGAAACCCGAAAGTTGTTCGGAGTCCCGGATGAGATCCCGGACGTCACGAGGAGTTCCGGAATGGTCCGGAGGTGAAGAATTATATATAGGAAGTCAAGTTTCGGCCACCGGGAAAGTTTCGGGGGTCACCGGTATTGTACCGGGACCACCGGAAGGGTCCCGGGGGTCCACCGGGTGGGGCCACCTATCCCGGAGGGCCCCATGGGCTGAAGTGGGAAGGGAACCAGCCTTTAGTGGGCTGGGGCGCCCCCCATGGGCCTCCCCCATGCGCCTAGGGTTGGAAACCCTAGGGTGGGGGGCGCCCCACTTGCCTTGGGGGGCAAGTCTCCCCCCTGGCCGCCGCCCCCCCATGCAGATGGGTTCCTGGCCGGCGCCCCCCTCCCAGGGGGCCTATATAAAGGGGGGAGGGAGGGCAGCAAGACAACAGCCTTGGGCGCCTCCCTCCTCCCCTGCTACACCTCTCTCTCTCGCAGAAGCTCGGCGAAGCCCTGCCGACATCCCGCTACATCCACCACCACGCCGTCGTGCTGCTGGATCTCCATCAACCTCTCCTTCCCCCTTGCTGGATCAAGAAGGAGGAGACGTCGCTGCACCGTACGTGTGTTGAACGCGGAGGTGCCGTCCGTTCGGCACTCGGTCATCAGTGATTTGAATCACGGCGAGTACGACTCCGTCAACCTCGTTCACTGGAACGCTTCCGCTCGCGATCTACAAGGGTATGTAGATGCACTCCTTTCCCCTCATTGCTAGTATACTCCATAGATGGATCTTGGTGAGCGTAGGAAAATTTTAAAATTCTGCTACGATCTCCAACAGCTGCGACATGATCTCGCTATCCAGGCCAACCATTGGTGACCATCACGTCTCGGCCCTCGTCTCGGCCCTTGTCGGGGATCAGCATTGGTGGCTGACTGGCGTCTACGGCCCGCAAGGCAATGACGAGAAAATCGCCTTTCTTGGTGAGTTGCAAGAGTTTCGAGACACGTGCGCCGGCCCCTGGCTCGTTGGAGGCGACTTCAACATGATCACCTCCGCCGCCGACAAGAACAACAACAGGCTTAACCACCGCACCATGAGTCGGTTTCGCCGCTTCATCGCCGACCTTGAGCTTTGTGACATCTACCTCCACGGCCGCCGATATACTTGGTCCAACGAGCAGGAGAACCCCACCCTCGTCCGCAATGATCGCGTGCTCTGCAGCTCGAGCTGGGATGTAGCACAACCTCGGTGTCTTCTGCGCTGTCTCTCCTTGGTGGTGTCCGACCATTGCCCTCTCTTCATCGACTGCGCGGCGCACTGCAACTAGACCAAGCGTTTCCACTTTGAGTGTTTCTGGCCGAAGGTCGACGGCTACCTGGACGTGGTTTCTGATGCTTGGAACTCCACCCCGCCGCACCCCGATCTGTTCCGGCGCCTATATGCTTGCCTCAAGGTTACCGCCAGACGCTTGCGGAGCTGGGGCGCGAAATCCCTGGGAGGCATCACTCTAAAGCTGACGGTCGCTCGAGAGTTGGTCGCACGCTTCGACGAGGCACAGGACCGGCGCCCGCTCTTGCCACCTGAGACTTGGCTGCGGCGTCGCCTGAAATGTGCCTACCTCGGCCTCGCCTCTCTCGACCGGACGATCTCGCGCCAGCGTTCTAGATTTTTCTGGCTGCACAACGGTGAAACCTGTTCGGCTTTCCTCCGGATCTAGGCCTCTCGACGTCTCCACAAGAAAAGGATCCTTGAGCTTTAGCGCAACGGCCAACTTCTCCTCGACGACGAGGCTATGGCCGCTGCAGCCTTCTCCCACTTCACGCAGCTGCTTGGCTCCACGGATGATCGCAACTTCACCCTCGACCTTGACATCCTCGGTGTTCCCGCTTCCGATCTCTCCGGCCTCGACGCGCCATTCATCGAGGATGAAATTTGGACCGTGATCAAGCTACTTCCCCATGGAAAGGCGCCCGGGCCCGATGGATTCACCGCGGAGTTCTTATGCTCCGCATGGCCTGTGATCAAAAAGGACATTTGCGAGGCATTCGACAAGCTTTATGCTCTCAATGGCCTCGGCTTTGGAAAGCTCAATGAGGCGCTGATCACCTTGCTGCCCAAGAAGCCAGACGCGTCCTTGCTCACCGATTATAGGCCGATCAGCCTCTCCACCTCCTGGCGAAGCTTTTCGCCAAAGTGCTCTCCCTTCGCCTGGCTCCTAGGCTGCCCAAGCTTGTCTCTGTCAATCAGAGCGCATTCATCGCCGGAAGATGCATCCACGACAACTTTCTACTGGTCCAACAAACTGCCAAGCACCTCCACAACCGCAAGCTCCCGCACGTTCTGCTCAAGCTCAACATTGCCCGCGCTTTCGATTCGGTTTCCTGGCCATTCCTCCTCTAGGTCTTGCGCCACCGTGGATTCTGCCCACGCTGGCGGGAATGGATCTCCATCTTGCTCTCCACCGCGAGCACCCGCGTCCTCATCAACGGATTGCCTGGGTCACCAATCAGGCACGCCAAGGGGTTGCTCCAGGGTGACCCCGTGTCCCCCATGCTATTCACCATCGTGATCGACGTGCTCAACTCCGTCATTCTGCGTGCGGTCCAAACTGGAATTCTACACCGGCTCACTCCCAACCACATGGCCTCGAGTATATCTCTCTACGCCGACGACGTGGTGGTCTTCTGTCACCCAGACCGGCACGACCTCGCCGCGGTCCAGGAGCTGTTGTCCGTGTTTGGCGGCGCCTCCGGCCTACGCACCAACTTCGACAAGTGTTATGCAACTCCCATTCAATGCTCTCCTGCTCACGAGGCGACTATAGGGCTTGAGCTAGACTGCCCGGTCAAGCACTTCCCTATGACCTACCTCGGACTGCTGTTGTCGGTCCGGAGGATCCACTCCTCTCACCTCATGCTGTTGGTGGACCGGATGCGCAAGAAGCTGTCCACCTGGAGGGCATCCTTGCTGACTCGCGGTGAGCGGCTCGCCCTGGTACGGCATGTGCTCCGCGCCATGCCTGGGCATCTGCTCGCGGCTATTGCCCTCAACGCCCACGTGCTCAAATTGGTCAACCGCCTCGTCCGTGAGTTCTTGTGGCACGGCAGGAAGGATTCCGCTTCTGGACACTGTGCGGTCAACTAGTGCCGCGTCTGCATGCCGCTGCAGCTCAGCGGCCTCGGCGTCCGCAACCTGCGCCGAACTGGGATCTCCCTCCGCACTCGCTGGCTCTGGCTTCAAGCAACGGACCAGACGCGCCCCTGGAGCCATCTTCCTCTCCCTGCCGACCCCGAGACGCAGGCCATTTTCCGTGCTTCCACCCGATGGGAACTTGGCGATGGTCGCACCTGCAAAATCTGGACTGACCATTGGGTTCATGGCCAGTCGATCGCCGAGATCGCGCCGGCTATCTTTGCTATGGTGCCCAAGCGACACCGCCAACGTTGCCTCGTGGCCGAGGGGCTCCAAGACCGTGCTTGGGTTCAGGACATCGTTGGCGCCTTGGGCCCCCTGGCGACTGTTCAGTACATTGAGCTATGGAGGCGCCTACTCCCGTTATCAACCTCCGGGCATCCCGACATTCTTCGGTGGCGATGGACAGCAAATGGCACATACTCTGCAAAAACCTGCTACGACGCTCTCTTCCTCGGCTCCATCACATTGCCGCATGCCACACTCACCTGGAAGACTTGGGCCCCTCTTAGCGTCAAGTTCTTCATATGGCTAGCCTTGCAAGACCGGTGCTAGACGAACGAGAGACTCGCGCGCCACGGGCTGCCATACAGCCACACCTGTGCATTCTGCGATCAGGCCACTGAATCCATGCAGCACCTCTTGATTGGTTGGTCCTTCTCTCGCATGGTGTGGCATGACATATTCTCTAGGCTACGGCTTACCAGCAGCATACCTCTCGGCCATGAGCCCTTCTTCGACTGGTGGCAGGCATCCACGTCCTCTGCCCCAGCTTCCCTTCGAAAAGGCACGGCCTCCCTTGTGATCATCGTCGCCTGGACCCTCTGGAAGCATAGAAATGTTTGCACCTTTGACGACATCCGCCCATCAGTTACCCAGGCCTCTCGTGCCGCACTAGTAGAAAACAGGGCTTTGGTTCGGCCAGAAAAGAGCATTAATCCCGGTTGCATTACGAACCGGGACTAATGTGAGCATTAGTCCCGGTTCGAGCGGCTAGGGCGCCGTACAGGCATTAGTCCCGGTTCAAATGGGACCTTTAGTCCCGGTTGGTGCCACGAACCGGGACTAAAGGGTGCGATGCCCATTAGTACCGGTTCGTGGCACCAACCGGTACTAAAGGTTAGACCTTTAGTCCTGGTTCGAGCCACCAACCGGTACTAATGGAGTTTGAGGCATTAGTACCGGTTCGTGGCACGAGCCGGTACTAAAGGTCCCATTTTCAAACTCTACCCCCCCCCCCCCGCGTGGATCGCCTTTTCAGTTTTGTAAAAAGCTAAAGAAAATGGTAAAAACTTCAAAAATAAAATCCTTCCAGATGTAGTTATGTTACTACATGTACTAGTTAGGAAAATTTAAAAACTTAAATTTGGACATGTTTTGCAAAAAGTGTAGGGAAAACGTAAAACGGCTATAACTTTTGCATACGATGTCAGAAAAAAAACGTATAATATATCAAAATGTTCAGCACAAAAATCCGCATCCGATTTTGACAGCCTATGGCCTGTTTGCAAATTTTTAGAATCCTCAAATTCTAAAAGGAAAAAAAGTTATGCTCAAATTTCAATTTTTTTGAATTTTGGTTAAATCAGGACAAACTACTTATTCAAGAAGTATTAGTGTTACTAAATAATTATTCAATAATATTAGTGTTACTAAATAATTATTACATTTTTTTAGAATTTTGGTCAAACTGTGGTCAAATCTGGTCAAACTATGGTCAAACTACTTATTCAAAAAATATTAGTGTTACTACATAATTATTCAAGAATATTAGTGTTACTAAATAATTATTTCAATTTTTGAATTTTGGTCAAATCTGGTCAAACTGTGGTCAAACTATGGTCAAACTACTTATTGAAGAAATATTAGTGTTACTAAATAATTATTGTTTTTTAGAATAATAGTTTCAAACTCAAACAGTGAAACATGTGACTTCATGCTCAAGCTAAACTCCTGAGGGTTAATAGGATTGACATCTTTCTATTGTTAGGTAAACAACAAGTGCAGACTTGGAAACGAGGGGGAATAGAACCCGAAAGTTAAGCGTGCTCAGGCTGGAGTAGTCAGAGGATAGGTGACCGGCCGGGAAGTTAGATGATTTGGAATGATGATGGGTGATTAGAGATTAGAGGTTAAATTGAGCAGTGATGAGGGGTGATTAGTGATTAAACTGGAAAATAATTCAGACATTTGAAAATAAAAAAAATTCAATTTTTTTTAAAAAAATCAATTTTTTTCGTAAAAATACCTTTAGTACCGGTTGGTGTTACCAACCGGGACTAAAGGTGGAGCTCCAGACAGCGGCCACGTGGACGGCCTTTAGTCCCTGTTCGTGTAAGAACCGGGACTAAGGGGGAGGTTTTAGTAACGACCCTTTAGTCCCGGTTCCAGAACCGGGACTAAAGGCCCTTATGAACCGGGACAAATGACCCTTTTTCTACTAGTGCCGCTCTGGCCGAGGCAGCAATGTGGGCCACGGCTGGCGCAAAAGGACTGCGCTCCTTCATTTTTGAACCGCCTTGATCGAACCTTGTAACCGTAACTTTGCGTAGGTCTAGCAACGAGTGTGTTGCTCGACCAAGCGCATGTAAACTCTTCTCTCTATCAATGAAGTGATACGTTCTATGCGTATTCGAGAAAAGAGATAAACAAATTAATTAACATTAGTTGTGCGCGCGGCTAGTCCAGTGGTTTGTTGCATCTGACCTGTTCTAGTCTTCTAGAGCTGTTGCATTGCACACCAAATTATTTGATCACGGTGGAGGCTCGAGGTGGATTACTACAGTTTAAACATGTATTAGAAGTATATAACCGACATGCAGGGCAAAAAATCTGGTTTCCAAATCCAAAACCAGCCGCCCTAAACATATATCTATCATATCTTCTACTTTTGGTCCCAAAAGGTGAAGCCACTGCCCACAGGATCATGAACAACAAAAGTATCTGAAATGCCCTTCTACCCTATACTAGTTAAATGCCCGTGCGTTGCTACGGGCAAATGATTGTAAATAAATTAAAGGGGCACCTAACGTTAGGTGCCTAAAAAATTCTTCACGTCAATCACTATTTTTTGCCATCAAATATCCAATGGTTAGGAGCACGCCCCCACATGTTCATCTTCTTACACCTCACCCGCGACGATTTCTCCTCCGCCGTGGCCTACCCGGGCCTAACCGCCTGCATCCAACCACTCCCGCCATCTATCACCGGCTCGCCCTCGCCGTGGTCGGCGCTCCTCATGTCGTCCACATCTTCGGCCTCGTGCAAAGCAGAAAGTTGCTCACGCAACAAAATAATTCATGCCCATGAGATTTAGCAAAACTGATAAATCAAACATTAAGCGGATGATACTTGATTCAGACACATACTTCATCACAAATTTACCATACATCAATCATAGAATAGTCCCTTGTCATTTTCTTTACCAAATCAATTACATCCAATGTTTCTAGAAAAAACGAAAGTGATTGTACAGATCCAGTTATCCCTTCTAGTTCACTCTGTCTAATGCGTGTGCATGACGTATTGTTCCTTCATTCAACGTAAGTAGTGAATTTGATCTTGGTCTATCTTGTTTCTTCGTTTGACTTGATGGGACGAAAAAATGGAAGTGATTGTACAAATCTAGTATACCTATGAGACTCATCTCCACTATCTATTTATCTTAGCATGCACCCTGTCCACCTCAGCATAGTTGCCACATCACCAGTCCCGTTTGCAATGGAACATTTCCTTTCCAACCCTAAAAAACATAACGTTCAATCTTTCTCCCGCGGAAAAAAATCTACCTCGCGAGGCGCAACCATCTCACCGCGATTCACTTCCTTCCCCACTTCATTTTCTCCAGCAGATCCGCTCCCAATCATGGATGAGCGGTAAAAAATATCATGGCTTATAGTACCAATTCAAGAACTCCAAATGTTTTTTATCATTCTCTTCTTAATTAATTTCTGGCTTACTCGTTTCTGCTTTTAATTTTTAAGCAATTACTTTTAGTTCAGTCCTCTCATGTTATATTATGCTTATCCTGCACCTATAATCTTTATTATGTACTTACTTGTTAAGCTCATCGTCATGCCCGCTAAGAAAGCAAAATTTATCAGCATTAACCTATGTTTATTTCTCCATTTTCTGATTGTAGGAATATTGCTATCAGTGTCGTACAAAGAAATAAGATAGACGAAGATATCTCTCCAAATGTACTGACCCATTTCTATTTCTCAATTTTCTAATTTTTGGATGTACAACAAGTCAAGTGGTATTATAGTAATGCACTTTACTCTATTTGTTGGCTCATAATTCGATTGTTTCCTCTAACCTTTCTCCGCCTGACCTATTTCGTGCAGGTATGTGATATTCAGAGACAAGGGTGTCAAATTTAGTCTTTTTTTGGGCTCATGAGATATAAATCTCCTTTTCATGTGCATTTATCTCTCGAAGTGGTGTGTTACACATTCAGATTCTACTATTTTACTATGGCCTTTATCATGAGACTTATAATTTTTATATGCCTTGTCTTTCTGAAAACTGGCGTTTATTTTGTTTTGCATGATTTAGACTACTCTTTTCGTATGAATTGCTCGGGGAAATTGTTGGGGATCGTAGCAGAATTTTAAAATTTTCTACGCATCACCAAGATCCATCTATGGCGTATACTAGCAACGAGGGGAAAGGAGTGCATCTACATAACCTTGTAGATCGCGAGCGGAAGCGTTCCAATGAACGAGGTTGATGGAGTCGTACTCGCCGTGATCCAAATCACCAATGACCGAGTGCCGAACGGACGGCACCTCCGCGTTCAATACACGTACGGAGCAGCAACGTCTCCTCCTTCTTGATCCAGCAAGGGGGAAGGAGAGGTTGATGGAGATCCAGCAGCACGACGGCGTGGTGGTGGATGTAGCGGGATCTCGGCAGGGCTTCGCCAAGCTTCTGCGAGAGGGAGAGGTGTTGCAGGGGAGGAGGGAGGCGCCAAAGGCTGTGTGTTTGCTGCCCTCCCTCCCCCCCTTATATAGGCCCCATGGGAGGGGGGCGCCGGCCTAGAACCCATCTATGGGGGGGGTTGCGGCGGCCAAGGGGGGGAAACTTCCCCCCCAAGTCAAGTGGGGCGCCCCCCCCCACCCTAGGGTTTCCAACCCTAGGCGCAGAGGGGAGGCCCATGGGGGGCGCCCCAGCCCACTAAGGGCTGGTTCCCTTCCCACTTCAGCCCATGGGGCCCTCCGGGATAGGTGGCCCCACCCGGTGGACCCCCGGGACCCTTCCGGTGGTCCCAGTACAATACCGATAACCCCCAAAACTTTCCCGGTGGCCGAAACTGGACTTCCCATATATAATTCTTCACCTCCGGACCATTCCGGAACTCCTCGTGATGTCCGGGATCTCATCCGGGACTCCGAACAACTTTCGGGTTTCCGCATACTCATATCTCTACAACCCTAGCGTCACCGAACCTTAAGTGTGTAGACCCTACGGGTTCGGGAGACATGCAGACATGACCGAGACACCTCTCCGGTCAATAACCAACAGTGGGATCTGGATACCCATGTTGGCTCCCACATGTTCCACGATGATCTCATCGGATGAACCACGATGTCGAGGATTCAATCAATCCCGTATACAATTCTCTTTGTCAAGCGGTACGTTACTTGCCCGAGATTCGATCGTCGGTATCCCAATACCTTGTTCAATCTTGTTACCGGCAAGTCTCTTTACTCGTATCGTAATGCATGATCCCGTGGCTAACTCCTTAGTCACATTGAGCTCATTATGATGATGCATTACCGAGTGGGCCCAGAGATACCTCTCCGTCATACGGAGTGACAAATCCCAGTCTCGATCCGTGCCAATTCAACAGACACTTTCGGAGATACCTGCAGTGTACCTTTATAGTCACCCAGATACGTTGTGACGTTTGGCACACCCAAAGTACTCCTACGGTATCCGGGAGTTGCACGATCTCATGGTCTAAGGAAAAGATACTTGACATTGGAAAAGCTCTAGCAAACGAACTACACGATCTTTGAGCTATGCTTAGGATTGGGTCTTGTCCATCACATCATTCTCCTAATGATGTGATCCCGTTATCAATGACATCCAATGTCCATAGTCAGGAAACTATGACTATCTGTTGATCAACGAGCTAGTCAACTAGAGGCTTACTAGGGACACGTTGTGGTCTATGTATTCACACATGTATTACGATTTCCGGATAACACAATTATAGCATGAACAATAGACAATTACCATGAACAAAGAAATATAATAATAACCATTTATTATTGCCTCTAGGGCATATTTCCAACAGAAATTACCAGGTAACTTCCTTTGATTATCCTCAGTTAATTATTGTGTTGTTCTATTCTAAGTCACACTATAGCCTACTTCGAAACAACTGCCCTCCTCAGTGGAAATCACAATGTAATTCTTAAATCCCCTAAATGAGATATAAATGAACGCTGCAGTTTCACTTTCATGAGACTGAATTGAGAAGATGCCACAATTTGACTCTTGTGCTTCGAAACATGTCACTCGGAGCAACTATCAGGCAATACAATTTCCCAAAAGAATCATATCTTTCCAAGTCATTGTTAAATTTCCCGCTGCAATGCGCGGGGAATCCTTTAGTTTACCAGTTATTTCATGTCTCATGACTTGTCCTCCATGTCGCGAGACTACTCCGCCAAACAGTCAGCTTCGCAATAACCCCAATGATCATCCTCAATGAGTTTACTATCTTCCTCGACAACACTTGGCACAGGCAGTAGACACGCCAATTTCTGTCTAAATAGTACTTTTCTTTCATCATGTACATCTCAAAGAAGACTTAGAATTAGACATACATCGATTAAATTTACTTTCTGTAAAGTATTATTGTTGTACTAACAGAAATTGTGAGATTAAACATTCAACAATAAGCATTTACAGATATTCTTGCACCAATATTGCACTCCAGAGTTCCCATAGCATCAGGCTTTGAGACAACAAGTAATTTTGTGCTATATTGATATATGTTAGCACCCAACCACGAAATTTACAAACTTAAAATAATGCACAAGCAAACAAAATAATCTTAGAAGATAATGTTCGCACAAAATAACGCCAATTTCATTTACCTTCATCATAGTGATGATAGAGATGAGATATTGAGAGGCAAAACTAATGTCATATTCACGAAGTTTGTTCATGACAGGAGAGGCCAAATTAGCAAATTGCTTCCACGCCGAGAACCGAAGATTGTGTGGGTTGTAAGAGATGTGAATCTGCCTGCCCGACAGATTTTTTAAGTGTCCGTGTTTATTTAGGGTTTGAAACAACACGTAGCATGGCTCTATCTTATTGATACGTTACAAAAAAATTCGAGTCTTTACCGAAGAAGCCTGTGCTCGAAATAATCGAGCACGGGCTTTTCTGGTCAAAACGTATCTTGTCTTTATCATGACTTATTTTCCTTGGTTAACAATACTTGTTGTTTTGCCGATATTTCAGGTTCATTAATTTTCTTTTTACCTAGATCTTCAATGGCAAGAATAACAATAAGTAGTCGCCTCATAGTATTTAAGTAAAAATGGACAAAAGGGCACATGATAGCTGACTCGTATATATTCTTGAAACTGTCATGTTCTTGAGATATAAATAAAATACACTAAGGGCTTGCCGTAGAGGAAGACATGAAAAATCTATTGGCTCACACTGTTGTCCTAATCCACGTACACCTGCAGTACACACAATTGTGAAACATCCATAGCCGCAACTGCCACTGGTAACCTACTGTAACTCGAAAGATGTATAATGCTGCTACTCCTATTACGTAATTGTACAAGCACCAATCATACCAGGTCCATTATTCACATCCAATGAACCCAAAGATTAGCATACCCAATAGTTAAATAATATACAAAATGGTGTTTTATCGATTACAGTTTAACGAAAAAATTCACCATTGCTTTTATTTTAGAATTAGCCCGCAGTTGTCCATCATTCAGTTGCTTTAGTACTATGCTAAATTTCTACAAGAAACATTTGAAATCGTCACGATAGAATTGCTTCTGTTTTGGAACTAATCAAACAAATAGGAAGAACACAATATTATTGCTATGATTTGCATCAAGAAACTTATAAAAATGGCAATACATGAGATCGGTTCTTACCACAAGAAGTGGATGCCTTCAGTTTTGACTCGGTGAGGTAAGGAAGCGGCATCACCTGCCAGCAGGGATTCGAGGACGGGCGAGATCGGAAGAAGTTGCGCCATGCGTGGAGGAGGGTTCATGGCATGACCTATCCACCTCGAGAATAACAGCAAGCACGCACGCACAACTGTTACCCCTGCCGTCGACCAAACCTCATTGCCTACTGGAAGGAGCGGCTATGGTGGCTCGATGGCATGGCCGTGGTGCATGTCATCCAGCAGATCGGCGACGGCGCGACGCTAGTTCTCCCCAACCCTCCACGAATTTTGTTATCTGGGAGCAGCACACAACCTGTTGAAGATACTCGGGGACGGCGGCCAGCTCGCACACAACCTCCAATGACGCAGGTGCGGCACTGGGAGGAGGAGGGCGTTGGATTATGCAGGGACGACATCGGAGAAGGACTGCAAGGTCAGAGGATCCGCGATCTGAGGCCTACCATGCTCGTTGCCTCTCAATGTCCACCTCTTTAAGGAGAACATGAGCAAGAAAGAAAATCGGCGGCTACATCCTAGGAAAGGAAAGAGAGCGGGAGAGATGAAGGGGATTGACGTCCATGCATATGTTTCCTTTTCGTGGTTTGTTTTTCTTTTTCTTTTCTTCCCTTTTTACGTGTGTACCGAAGAATCTCTAATCTATCTCTGAAAAATCAAATCTAAATTAATCAACTATACCATAAGTTCCTCAATCACATTAATTAATATTTTAGACAAGGTATGGTAACGTTAATTAATGTAATTTTTGAGACGTATTGAAATATTAATTAATGTGATTGAGGAACTTATGGTATAGTTGATTAATTTAGATTTGATTTTTCAGAGATTGATTAGAGATTAATCATAATTGATTTTTTCACATAAATACATTACGAATAAATGGAAGGAGTATCAGACGTGGTTCGGTTTTAGCATGGAAGGGGTGGTGGGAGGTGAGACGAAAATAAACCAGACGAAAATAAACCGGACGAAAATAAACCGGGACTATTCAACCAACTCGTCTATTAAAAGTAGATAGAGATATAAAAATATGGAGTAGCTTTCATTGGTGGCAATCAAACCATGATTATTCGGCCCGTCAATCCGTTTCCTTCCCCACCACAGTTTTGGCATCCTTGCTAATCACTTCATTGACTCACTCAACCGTACCCTGTCACATCGTCCATTCGCACCACATGTGCTGCACGCACCTCCCTTATGCCACAGCTAGACTAACTCCACGTTTCAACTGGCCACAACCATCTATCATCAGTGTACCGAGTCCATGTAACACGTACTCCATCCGTCCAAAAATGCTTATACATTTATTTGAGGGACAAACTTGAGACAACCTTTTTTAGATGGAGGAAGTACGTGCGATTTTACATCGCCGTTTTCAAATTTCTCGTGGTCGTGAATTGACGGTTGATCGACCTCATGCACATACTACGTGGATGCATTAGAAAACTTGTACTAATCCCGGCACTGATGATGGCAGTAGGCTAACCTAATCGAACCCATTACGTGTCGCGCAAGGGCGCTCTCTCGTGACGTCCACGTCATCACAGGGGTACTGTGCCTGGCAGCCAATCGTGAGAAAGATTCGCGCTCGCCAGTGGGCGCTTTGTACGGCGAGACAAAAAAAGAAACGGATCGCCCAGCCCTAGCCTAGCGAGTCCTCAACTTTTCCCTCTCCCTCGTCCGCCGCCATCACCGGCGACCTACCCCACAGCCGCTGCTGCCAACCTGCACGGAGGCGGCGGCCTGGGCGACATGGCACTCTCGTCGTCTAGATCGAACTGAGCGGGAGGGGGAGAACAATTGCCGCCTTCTCATGCTGTCTCGTCTCCACCGTACCTTGTCTGCGCCGCGTGGTGATGACCGGCGGCACAGCCGGTGTTGGCGGCAGTGGTCGATCCCCTGGTTGTCGTAGCTTCTGGAAGGCCGGCACTAACGAGGCCCCCTCCGTCCCCATCCACGAGTTCCACGGTTCGTCTCTTCGATCCCCATCCTCCCTGGTTTTCGCGAAATCCCAACTCCATTTTTTTGCCCGGTCTCATATGCGCTGCAGACAGGGGACTTCGACCGCGCCTGCGTGCATCCCAGGTTCCTCCGCATCAACCTGACCTCCCACAAGTTGGCGTTCAGAGGTTTGGCGCCCTTGCCAATCCATTCTCCGATTTGGTTTAGTTTGGTGGAGATGTAATTGTTTGATAGTTTTCAGTTTGTCAGAACAAAGGGTACCAGGTAACTACAAGATACATTGCTTGCTGGTTTGTTACAATATTTGACCTGATGGGAGATATGATGAATTCCTTGCTGGTTTGTTACGATATTTGGTCTGAGTGGGGACAAGATGAATTGCTTGCTGGTTTATCTGAGTATCTTTGTAGCACTAATACTAAAAACACATGTTATCCATTTCTCCCTTGCTATTTCTATTTGGGGAAGATTATAGTTTGACCATTGAGTAGAAATCAAATGATTAATATTGGAATGTTTGCTGGATAAGAAGGTAGAAAAACTAGACGGTGTGGTACTCTCATGACTTCTCTTCTTTATGTTTGGTGTTCAAGATACTTATGCCACCATGTAAAATATTTATCTAATAACTTCTCTCTTCATGTGCAGCTATATCTGAACTTCTTGATAATGGAGTAGATGAGGTTTGTAATATCTTCTAACATCTTCTATGAATTAGATACTCGTTGATTTAAATTGTGTGATAATACTCGAATGTCTGATACACGGATTATTCTGTTGTAACTTGTAAGCTGAAATTTTGAGATGTCACACTCCTGTTTCTAGGAAAACCATGCTATACTGCTATCACATTTATTTATTTGTTTATTTTATTGTATTCGTGTATTATAACACAATGCTCTGTTCATCAGGGTGTTAATAACTTCACTTTCTAACAAATGCCTCATCACTGATGGGGGCGACATCGAACAACAATTCTGTGTGGTTAATACTGTAAATTTGAGAAATTGATTTGCAAGCATGTGCCCATTGCAAATTTGATGGGTACATTATACATTAAGAATTTGTATGACCTGACATTCACGGGTACTAATATTTTCTGAATAGGCATGAGTGAAAAGGTGATTAAGAATTCTGATGGACAGTGATGGGGCGGTATTTGTCGAGGTTGCTAGGTGGGTGGACTTTCCTTTTCTGCAAGGACTTCTCTAGGTGGGTTGTTCTGATTTCACAAGATTGAAAGAACTGAACATTCAGTTAATTAGTCATGTTATTGGGCACTGAGAATGTTTCTCGTATTAGTTTGTTAATATGCTTGGTTGTTACATTTAGAAGTGATGTGTTTGTCTCGAGACGTAATATTCTGCTCTACTTACGCTCTGAATTTGTGTGGGAAATTTATGCAGTTCTATGCTTTCACTTTGGATGACCGTGTGAAGCACTGAATTCTGACGTCGGCCTCGCCGCAGAAGTCCGCCCGCACCGCCGATCGGCGGGTGTCGAAGAGGCCCAAATCGCTCCCACTCTGAAGCTCAAGGAGGTTCCAATCACCACCGGCGAAGAGGATGAGGACATCCTTGATATGTAGCCACGCAAGGTGGATCCCTCGTCCCGTCGAAGCCGCGAGAAGAGGAGCCCCACCCGGACGACTTCCCCCCGTCTCCCGCGGATGGTTCTTCTTCCATTGAGACGCCCAGGCCCGACGGATCTTGCTCGTCGCAGCCCAGGGCCTGGTCCGTCGGAGCGGTCAGAGAGGAGTGGTGGATGTGCGTCCTCTTAGACGCCGCCTTTCAGAGAAGGCGGGGATGAGCGGATTGCAGCGAGGGAAGCGGCTCGGCTCGGACCGTCCATGGCGCTAGCACGATAGCTTGCCTCCTCTTCCGGCATGGCTATTGTTTTGGTCCACGCCGTTTCTGCCTCGACGGACACTGTCGTCGTAGGTGCCGATGAGGAAGAGGTGAGTTCCAGAGGAAGCGTCATCATGCCCAGTGTTCTATAAAGAAAGCCGGCGGCCAGAGACTTGTGATCGAGAGTTCGTGACGGGGAAATAGAGAATAGGGTAGTGAATTAGCGATGCGATCTCACGTCTCAGGAGTCACGATCGTACCGATTGGACGACATGATTGGATGCGTCTGGTGTACTTTCCTATGTTGCTACGTCTTTCCTTTGCTTGGGCTAATTTCATCCCAGGAGAAGTTATGGGCCGATGGGCCACCAGCATACAGCATATCTGGGAGGGGGCCCCTGGATTTGAGAGGCCTGGGGCGGCCACCCCCTGCCCCCCCAGGGCCGGGCCTGCGAGCATCACAGTGCCTTGGGCGCCTCGGCTGAGACGAGCTTGCGGAGGATGGAGGAGTCCCGGGATCCGTTGCCCACAAACTCGATGACGCGGGCTCGAACACGTCTCGGCCGTCGTCGGCGCCCCTTGCGAGCTCCCCGTCGAGCTCTGCTCCCGCCCGCCACTCGAGTGCGTCGCGGCCGGCTGCTCTCTCTAATGCACGTTCAGTGCTTGTTGTAGTGCCAAAGAAAGACAAAGGAGGAAGAGGGAAAAGACCAGTCAACATGCCCGCATGGCGAATTTTCTTTTGTCAACTCAGCTCCGACGGGTGGGCTTCATGGGTCAGAAATGACTTTTTTATTGCTAGTTTAGTGCTACTCATATATGTCAAAGTTTAGCTTTGCTTTCGGTGGTTTTTGTCATTAAAAAACTGATGGTTTTATGTGATTGTGGTGGTTTTATGCTTTTTACTCCCTCTCACATGACTATCTTTTTTTTCAAGCATCATTAACAGTAATTTTGCCCCTATGCTTGTTATAATCTGGTGCTTCGTAAGGAGAGCCATGGAATTGCGATTGTGGTCTCGTAGGAGTCCAGGGCTACTGGGGCGTACTTCTTAGTGAAGAACCCGCCTGAAGTAATGCACTCAGTCTCATGTCATGGTTTTTTTTTTTGCAATGCTCATGTCATGTTTATATATGTTGCACAATTACTTCTCATTCAACTCATGAGGTTCCTACGTTGCCTGGTAGCTTCGGCTACAACTAGACATGAGATTGCTGATGAGATTGATCAAGTCTGAGCCTGAGTGTTGACATACATTCAAGATTACTGCTGGATATGTCTATGAAGTTTGAGCATGTTGTGTTTATTAGTATGATGTAGAAATTGTGATGATCTATTGGGTTGAAGCATTCAAGAGTCAATGAGTTACCATGGCTATTCTCACTGTTTACTACAGTACATCATTAGTATGATGTAGACATTTTTTCTTCCGAATTTTGGTAAATTATGCTAATTGTAGGGCCATGAAACCAAGACTTACAAACCAGTTGGGAGGGTGGGGAGGGGGCATCGGCCCCCTGGCTACAACGTAGCTCCGCCACCCTAATTTATCTGATTGCCATGAAGCTAGTGATTGTTTGCAAGATATAAGCGCGGGCCGTGAATTTGCCCTTGTGCTTGTTATAATCTAGTGCTTCGTAAGGAGAGCCATGGAATTGCGATTATGGTCTCGGAGGAGTCCAGGGCTACTGGAGCGTACTTCTCAGTGAAGGACCCGCCTGAAGTAATGCACCCAGTCTCATGTCATGTTTTTTTTGCAATGCTCATGTCATGCTTATATATGTTGCATAATTACTTCTCATTCAGCTCATGAGGTTCCTGCCTGGTGGCTTCGGCTACAGCTAGACAGGAGAGTGCTGATGAGATTGATCAAGTCTGAGCCTGAGTGTTGAGATACATTCAAGATTATTGTTGGATATGTCTATGAAGTTTGAGCATGCTGTGTTTATTAGTATGATGTAGAAATTGTGATGATCTATTGGGTTGAAGCATTCAAGAGTCAATGAGTTACCATGGCTATTCTCATTGTTTACTACAATACATCATTAGTATAACACTAGTAGAAAAAGAGGCTTCCATACGCCCCCATTAGTCCCCAAAACAATCGAACCGCGACAAAAGGGGCCTTTAGTCGCGGTTCGGGAGGAGACCCGCGACCAACTATCTGGGCCCAGCGCGCTCGGTCGACAGCTGGCGGACGGGAGGGGCTTTAGTCCCGGTTGGCCTGGCCAACCGGGACTAAAGGTCCCCGAAGGCCTTTAGTCGCGGTTGGCCAGGCCAACCGGGACTAAAGGCCCATCCCTATATATAGGACTCAGCTCACTTCACTTCACTCACTTCACAATTTTCAGAAGGGGGTGGTGGGTTTGCTTTTGGTTCCTCCTATGCACACAAGGTGTTCGATGAAATGCCCGAGAGCCTGAAACAAACATGATATGAAGTGTCCGAGCCACACTTGAGCTTTCTCATTTATTTTTCCTCCGCGATCGCGGTTAGCAACTTGAACCTTTCATGTGTCATTGATAAAATATGCATGTGTGTAGTTCATTGTTTAATTTGTATTATTTCTAGCTAGTTAGTTTAACAAATGCATGATGGTTAATTATATACTTTATATAATAATAATGCAGATGAATCGGCAATGGATGTACGGTCCCCGACTCTCCGGCGAGTTCACTACGGGTTTGAAAGATTTCCTCGTAGTGGCAAATGCGAACAAGCAGCAAGGTTTTATTATCTGTCCATGTGCTGTCTGTAAGAATCAGAAGGGTTACTCCTCCTCAAGAGACGTTCACATGCACCTGCTTCGGCACGGTTTCATGCCAAGCTATAATTGTTGGACCAAGCATGGAGAAAGAGGGGTTAGAATGGAAGAAGATGAAGAAGGGGATGATATCGATGACAACTATCATGATCATTTCGGTGATACTTTCATGGAGGATGATGCTGAAGGTGGGGAAGGGTTAGGTGAAGGTGAAGAAGAGGCACATGATGAGCCCGCTGATGATCTTGGTCGGACCATTGCTGATGCACGGAGACGCTGCGAAACTGACAAGGATAGGGAGAATTTGGATCGCATGTTAGAGGATCACAAAAAGTCGTTGTATCCAGGATGCGATAATAGTCTGAAAAAGCTGGGCTGCACACTGGATTTGCTAAAATGGAAGGCACAGGAAGGTGTAGGTGACTCATCATTTGAAAATTTGCTGAAAATGTTGAAGAATATGTTTCCGAAGAATAACGAGTTGCCCGCCAGTACGTACGAAGCAAAGAAGGTTGTCTGCCCTCTAGGTTTAGAGGTTCTGAAGATACATGCATGCATTAACGACTGCATCCTCTACCGCGGTGAATACGAGAATTTGAATGAATGCCCTGTATGCACTGCATTGCGTTATAAGATCAGAGGCGATGACCCTGGTGACGATGTTGAGGGCGAGAAACCCAGGAAGAGGGTTCCCGCCAAGGTGATGTGGTATGCTCCTATAATACCACGGTTGAAACGTCTGTTCATGAACAAAAAGCATGCCAAGTCGTTGCGATGGCACAAAGAGGACCGTAAGTCCGACGGGGAGTTGAGACACCCCGCTGATGGAACGCAATGGAGAAAGATCGACAGAGTGTTCAAAGATTTTGCAGCTGACGCAAGGAACATAAGATTTGGTCTAAGTACTGATGGCATGAATCCTTTTGGCGAGCAGAGCTCCAGCCATAGCACCTGGCCCGTGACTCTATGCATCTACAACCTTCCTCCTTGGTTGTGCATGAAGCGGAAGTTCATTATGATGCCAGTGCTCATCCAAGGTCCAAAGCAACCCGGGAACGACATCGATGTGTACCTAAGGCCATTAGTTGATGAACTTTTACAGTTGTGGGCCAGACCTGGTGTACGTGTCTGGGATGAGCACAAAGGAGAGGAATTTGACCTACGAGCGTTGCTTTTTGTAACCATCAACGATTGGCCTGCTCTCAGTAACCTTTCGGGACAGACAAATAAGGGATACAATGCATGCACGCACTGCTTACATGAGACTGAAAGTGTACGTTTGGTTAATTGTAAGAAGAACGTGTACCTGGGTCATCGTCGATTTCTTCCCCGAAATCATAACGTAAGAAAGAAAGGCAAGCATTTCAACGGCAAGGCAGATCACCGGCCGAAGCCTGCGGAACGTACTGGTGCTGAGATATTTGATATGGTCAAGGATTTGAAAGTCATCTTTGGAAAGGGTCCTGGCGGACAATCAGTTCCGCGGGGAGTTGACGGGCACGCACCCATGTGGAAGAAGAAATCTATATTTTGGGAGCTAGAATATTGGAAAGTCCTAGATGTCCGCTCTGCAATCGACGTGATGCATGTTACGAAGAATATTTGCGTGAACCTGCTAAGCTTCTTGGGCGTGTATGGGAAGACAAATGATACAAAGGAAGCACGGCAGGACCAGCAACTTTTGAAAGACCCAGATGACCGGCATCCGGAATGGTTTCAAGGTCGTGCCAGCTACGCTCTTACCAAAGAAGAGAAGGTCATTTTTTTGAATGCCTGAGCAGTATGAAGGTCCCGTCTGGCTTCTCGTCGAATATAAAGGGAATAATAAACATGGCGGAGAAAAAGTTCCAAAACCTGAAGTCTCACGACTGCCACGTGATTATGACGCAATTGCTTCCGATTGCTTTGAGGGGGCTCCTACCGGAAAATGTTCGAGTAGCCATTGTGAAGCTATGTGCATTCCTCAATGCAATCTCTCAGAAGGTAATCAATCCAGAAGATCTACCACGGTTACAGAACGATGTGGTCCAATGCCTTGTCAGTTTCGAGTTGGTGTTCCCACCATCCTTCTTCGATATTATGACGCACCTCCTGCTCCACCTAGTCGAAGAGATTTCCATTCTCGGTCCTGTATTTCTACACAATATGTTCCCCTTTGAGAGGTTCATGGGAGTATTAAAGAAATATGTTCGTAACCGTGCTAGGCCAGAAGGAAGCATCGTCAAGGGCTATGGAAATGAGGAGGTAATTGAGTTCTGTATTGACTATGTTCCTGACCTTAAGCCGATTGGTATTCCTCAATCGCGGCACGAGGGGAGACTAAGTGGAAAAGGCAAGATCGGAAGGAAATCCACGATATGTATGGACGGTCATTCTATGACTGAAGCACACCACACAGTTCTGCAAAATTCCAGCTTTGTGGCTCCGTACTTCGAGCAACACAAGAATATTTTACGCTCGGACAACCCGGGGAAGCCTGAATCCTGGATTAGAAAGGCCCACATGGAGACTTTCGGCAGTTGGTTGCGAAAACATTTAATGAATGACAATGATGTTGGAGATCAGCTGTACATGTTGGCCAAGAAACCATCTTCGACTATAACGATTTTCCAAGGGTACGAGATAAATGGGAATACATTTTACACCATCGCCCAAGATAAAAAGAGCACCAACCAAAACAGTGGTGTCCGCTTTGATGCAGCAACCGAGAATGGGCGAAAGGTCACATATTATGGTTACATAGAGGAGATATGGGAACTTGACTATGGACCCTCCTTTAAGGTCCCTTTGTTCCGGTGCAAATGGTTCAAGCTAACAGGAGGTGGGGTAAAGGTGGACGAGCAATACGGAATGACAATGGTGGATTTCAACAATCTTGGTTACCTTGACGAACCATTCGTCCTTGCCAAAGATGTCGCTCAGGTTTTTTATTTGAAGGACATGAGTAGCAAACCGAGGAAACGGAAAGATAAGAAAACGATCAGTACATCATGCGATGATCCAAAGCGCCACATTGTTCTTTCAGGGAAAAGAAACATCGTGGGAGTGGAGGACAAGACAGACATGTCAGAAGATTATAATATGTTTGGTGAAATTCCGCCCTTCAAAGTGAACACTGACCCAAGCATTAAGTTAAATGATGAGGATGCTCCATGGATACGGCACAATCGTAAGCAAGCAGGGACACAAGGGAAGAATTGATGTGTAATAATTTATTGTACCAAACTTTGTATTTGGTCGATGAACTGAATGATGTATCAAACCTTTTGTCAAACCTTCAAGGGATTTTAAAATGAATTAGTTTTATTTTTCTGTTTTTTGATATATAATTGTATTTTTAAGATTTTAAAATGAATTAGTTTTATTTTTCTGATTTTTTGATATATTATTTGTATTTTTAAGAATTTAAAATGAATTAGTTTTATTTTCTGATTTTTTTGATATATAATTGTATTTTTAAGATTTTAAAATGAATTAGAAACAAAATAATATAAACTTTAATAAAATATATAAGTATAACAAAATAAAATAAATTTTAATAACATAAATAAAATTGATTCAACTAAAATTATCGAAGTATTTTCTGTTCAAAATCATTAAAAGCTAAAAGAATTTTCATAAAGAACTTTTTTTGTTAGAAACTTTAATAGCAAAAATAATTATCATAAAGTAAAATAAATAAGTAATTAGAAACAAAATAAAATAAAATAAATAAGTTTTTTGTTGTAAGTAGAAACAAAACAAAATAAATAAAGCAAAAAAGAAAACAAAAAACAGGCAAAAAATAAAAAATATGCCACCTACTGGGCCACCACGGCCTGAATACGACTAGAAACCCATCGATGGGCCAGGATTCAGGCCCGCAGAAGGCCCAGTAGGCCCATCAGGCATAGCAGTGACAATTAGGCCCGTAAGCCTGCAATGGAGAGGAGCTCAAGAGGGGAGCGGCAGTGGGGCTTATAAACCACTGCGCGCCCCTCTCAACTAGCGAGGTGGGACTAAACTAGCGAGGGGAGCGGCAGTGGTAGCAGCACAATGCCTTTAGTCCCGGTTGGGGACGCGGACCGCGACTAAAGGGTACCCTTTAGTCGCGGTTGTTGTCCCCAACCGCGACTAAAGGGTCTTTCTGCGCGGGAACGAAAGCGGCGGCAAAACCCTTTAGTCCCAGTTGGGGAGGCGGACCGCAACTAAAGGTACCCTTTAGTCGCGGTTGGTGTGGCCAACCGCGACTAAAGGGTACCTTTAGTCGCAGTCCGCCTCCCCAACCGGGACTAAAGGTACGTCTATATATACTACACTTAGCAGTTTCCGCCACTTCCCATTCTCCTCTCTCGACGCCGAAGCCCTGCCCCGACGCCGATCGACGCCGACGCTGACGCCGAAGCCCTGCCCCGACGCCGACGCCGAAGCCCTGCGCGCCGCCGCCCCGTCCCCAGTGAGCGCCGCCGCCGCCCGTGCCCTGCCCTTGCCCGCCGCCCGCCGCCCGCCGCCCGACGCCCTGCCGCCCGCCGCCCGCTGCCCCTGCCTGCCGTCCTCCGCGCGCCGGCGGAAGAAGAAGAAGGAAGAAGAAAAAGGAAGAAGAAGAAGAAGAAAGAAAAAGGAAAAAGGAAGAAGAAGAAAGAAGGAAGAAGAAAACAAAAGAAAAACAGAAGAAAAACAAGAAAAAGGAAGAAAAAAGGAAAAAGGAAGAAAAAAAGAAACAAAAGAAAAAGGAAGAAGAAAGAAAAAGGAAAAAGGAAGAAGAAGAAAGAAGGAAGAAGAAAACAAAAGAAAAACAGAAGAAAAACAAGAAAAAGGAAGAAAAAAGGAAAAAGGAAGAAAAAAAGAAAAGAAAAGAAAAAGGAAGAAGAAAGAAAAAGGAAAAGGAAGAAGAAGAAAGAAGGAAGAAGAAAACAAAAGAAAACAGAAGAAAACAAGAAAAAGGAAGAAAAAGGAAAAAGGAAGAAAAAAGAAAACAAAAGAAAAAGGAAGAAGAAAGAAAAAGGAAGAAGAAGAAAGAAGGAAGAAGAAAACAAAAGAAAAACAGAAGAAAAACAAGAAAAAGGAAGAAAAAAGGAAAAATGAAGAAAAAAAAAGAAAACAAAAGAAAAAAGGAAGAAGAAAGAAAAAAGAAAACAAAAGAAAAACAAACAGAAGAAAAAAGGAAAAAGGAAAAAAGGAAGAAAAAAACAGAAGAAAAACAAAAGAAAACAAAAGAAAACAGAAGAAAAAGGAAGAAGAAAAAAAGAAGAAAGAAAAAGGAAGAAGAAAAAAATGAAAACCAAATGAAAACCAAAAGAAAGAAGAAAGAAAAAGGAAAGAAACCAAATGAAAAAAGAAGAAAAGAAAGAAGAAAGAAAGAAGAAAGAAAAAGGAAGAAGAAAGAAAAGGAAGAATAAAAAAAAGAAAACAAAACAAAAGAAACCAAATGAAAACCAAAAAGAAAGAAGAGAGAAAACCAAAAGAAAGAAGAAAAAAAAAGGAAGAAGAAAAAAAAAGAAAGAAGAAAGAAAGAAGAAAAAGGAAGAAGAAAAAAAGGAAGAAGAAAAAAAGAAAAGAAGAAAGAAAGAAAGAAAGAAAAAGGAAGAAGAAAAAAAGAAGAAAGAAAAAGGAAGAAGAAAAAAGAAGAAGAAAAGGAAGAAAAAAAATGAAAACCAAATGAAAACCAAAAGAAAGAAGAAAGAAAAAGGAAAGAAACCAAATGAAAAAAGAAGAAAAGAAAGAAGAAAGAAAGAAGAAAGAAAAAGGAAGAAGAAAAAAAAAGAAAACAAAACAAAAGAAACCAAATGAAAACCAAAAAGAAAAAAGAGAGAAAACCAAATGAAAACCAAAAGAAAGAAGAAAAAAAGGAAGAAGAAAAAAAGAAAGAAGAAAGAAGAAAAAAAGGAAGAAGAAAAAAAGAAAGAAGAAAGAAAGAAGAAAGAAAAAGGAAAAAGAAAAAAAGAAGAAAGAAAAAGGAAGAAGAAAAAAAGAAGAAAGAAAAAGGAAGAAGAAAAAAAATGAAAACCAAATGAAAACCAAAAGAAAGAAGAAAGAAAAAGGAAGAAGAAAAAAAGAAGAAGAAAGGAAGAAGAAAGGAAGAAGAAGAAAGAAAGAAAAAAGAAAAAGGAAGAAGAAGAAAGAAAGAAGAAAGAGGAAGAAGAAAGGAAGAAGAAGAAAATGGAAGAAAAAAGGAAGAAGAAAGAAACCAAATGAAAACCAAAAAGAAAAACAAAGAAAACAAAACAAAATACTTGGCAGTGCTCAATAATCTTATTTTTTAATTCCTCCTCCTCTATGTCCCCTTAATCTTATTTTTTAATTCCTTTATACTTAAAGAATTTTTACTACATGCAGGAGTGACATATGGCGGACGATAGAGCCGAGCCGCTTAGGGATCCGGAGGCTGAACGTTATTTAATGGGCATCATCAACAACGAGATTCCTTATGTGCCGGGCTCAGAATATGAGCAACAAGAGGATGTAGTCTCTTCTTTTCTGAACCTTGACGGTGGAACAGAGATTGTCGATGATCAAGAAGGTGAAGGAACGGACATTGTCGACGGAGGTCAACCGTCAACAAACGACGATCTCGAATTGCAAGTAGCAACCACCTCCGGCGAGGTATATATATACATTGAGCCTCTCGTGATACAAACTTACTGAAATGTGAATACATATGTATTAACGCGCGCGACTCTCTTTCTTTTTTTAGCCCTCCGGATCGAGTACGACAAAGCGTGGCAAATCCAAGGCGATGAAAACAGGAGAAACATATGCCATTGAGTTTGTCAGTGAAACCGGCAAGCCCCTACAGCACACCTCAAAGTTTATCAACCAATGCGGAGTCGTTGTTAGAGACAACGTCCCGATCACCGTCCAGGAATGGAAGGAGCCAAAGAAGGCACGTCTTGGTTTCAGTTTTGTCGACAAGAGAACGAAAAAGGATTGCTGGAGAAAGCTTATGGAACATTTCATTCTACCTCCGGAATACAACAAAGTCGATGAATTCGGTAACGAGGTTCCGGGTGGACGTCAGAGGAGGAGGCTAGTTAAAGAGTTCGCTCTTCAGAAGATGGGCGAAGCATTCCGGAACTTCAAGAAAAATTTAACCCGTGACTATGTCAACAAGGGCAAGACTCCGGATTTCAATGGACAACATGAGAAACTGAAAGATGATTGGCCAGAATTTGTGAGGCAAAAGCAATCGGAGCATTTCAAGGAAATATCGAAAAAAATAAGGATAATGCGAGTAAGAAAAAGTTCCATCATATTATGGGGCCAGGAGGATACCGCCTTTCGGAGCCTAGGTGGCAGAAGATGGAGGAGGACCTGAGGGTGCGAGGAATCCCTCTAGGTACAGAGGGATGGGACCCAAGGGCCAAAAGCTGGTGGTACGGGCATGGGGGATCGCTAGACCCGGAGACAGGGGTGTGTGTTCACCGGCAGAGACAGTTTGCTCCCACCCAAGCCCTTATTGACGCAATGACCCAAGCTCAAGAGGGCTTGATCAAGTTCAACAGAGAGAAAGACGCACTGACAACAGCCCTCGGGAATGATGAACACGGAGGACGTGTACGAGGCAAAGGCAAAGTTCCGTGGAAAGTAGGGTTTTCCCAGGACAATGACCCGTACTGTTACAGAAGCCGTAAGAGAAAGACGGACCGGGATGCAGATCTTATGACGAAGTTTGCATCGGAACTCCATGAGTTGAAGCAGACCGTGCATGAACTAGTAAAAGAAAAATCGGCTGCAGGGCCGCATGAAGATCATGAAGCGGATCGCGGAAGCCAGCAGCGGAGAAGCAGCGTGGCTTCCACGGATGCCCCGCCTGGTGCTAGTGCACCGATGATCGAGATTCGTGCACCGGAGCCTCACTACCCCGTGGATGATGTAAAGGAGATGAAAGAATGTGATCTGCATTATCCCGTGGGGAACGTTTCCACGAAGGTAGCTAGCGGCAGTGCTTTACCCTGTACACCTGGAGCACTCCACCACAACAACCCCATTGCATATGGCTATGCTCGTGTCACGGTGGAAGACATAGTCCAAGGGTTTGAGGACCTGGAGATTGACAAACCTACACCCGAAGGGGAGAGAAGACTTGGAGATGTCAAGCGCCAGTTCATTCTATGGAAAAAGAAGTACATAGTGTTTCCAGGCGAGGCGCCAAGGCTAGCAAGTCCACCCCCCTCCGATGGTGGTGGTGGCGGTGGTGGCGGTGGTGGTGGTCGTGGTGGTTCACCTACACCTCCTTCACGCCATTCGACGCCGTCCCCCGATCCACAACCTCCGGCGGGTACGACGCCCCCCAATCCTCCTCCGGCGGGTACGACGCCCCCCAATCCACCTCCGGCGAAGAAGCAGAAGCAGGCGGACAGCAAGGAAACCCGCTCCTGGACTATTAACCCGGACCCTTATGTACCTAAGACCACAAGGGTACCGGAGCCATCACTGAAGCCTCTCCTCCCAAGGCCTGGGGAACTTAGTGAAGCTGAAACCAAATTGGCCGCGTCTGCTGATTATGAGAAATGGAAGGCGGATATGAAGGCGAAAAAAGAGCCTGAGCCCAAGCAAGTATTCACTGAGAAGCAAAAGAAGTGGGCTAAGGATTTTTTGACGACACCGTCCCAAGCCGAGCTGAATATGCCTGACGACTATGGACATGAACTTCGTAGGCAAGCAAAAATATTGAAGGAGGAGAAAGAAGAAAGTAAAAAAAGCGGGAAACAAGTTGACCAGCTCGGGATGCAGAAGAAACAATCGATCCCCCCGCTCATAGTGAAAGCCGGTCCGGAAGAGGACCCCGAGATCATAGCAGCTGCGGCAGCACTTGGATTGACTGTAGCGAGTGCCATGAAACAAGCGTCCGAGATGGGTTTGACTCTTCGTGCCTTCTTAGGCCTTGAGGATGCGCCAGTATGTGAGATAGCATTACAATATGTGCGGAATGGGCCTCTCGTCGAGCCTGCGCGGGAAAAGAGTCTACCACCACAAATGCGAAATCTGCTACGTTGGTACAAGCAATTCATAACATGGGCCGACAAAGAATATGTTTATGCGGATGTTACAGATGAGCATCACACCAAACGGTACTCTGTAGAAGTTCATATGAGTGAATTGTTCCAGCTGTTCAATCTGCGCGACCTCGACAAATCTATGCTGAGTTGCTACGTTCTGTAAGTGATTTATTTCTACCTCATCTCGTTCTTCATTGCCTGCACTATATATATATATATTGTCCTAACTATATTGTTGCGTACGCTATTATGCAGATTGAAGATTTGGGAATGCAAAATAAGAAACATCCATGATGTTGGGTTCATTGACCCACATATCGTTAATGGACATGTGTTACAACATCACCCCGAAGACGTGGAGAAAGACTTGTACAAGTTTCTTAGAAAGCATCAACTCAAAAGTCATATTCTATTTCCTTACCATTTTGGGTGAGTGTTTCTCTCTTGTGCCCATTCTCTTTTGTTTACTCCATGCATGGTATGTCTAATCGATGAGTTATGCATGACTGTGCATGTAACGTGTCCGCAGGTTCCACTGGATTCTGCTAAATATTGAACTTCACACCTCCAGAGTTCTAATCATGGACTCTATGGATTCGGATCCAAAGCGTTGGGCCGACATGAGAAAAATGCTGCAAAAGTAATTATTTTCAATCATTTGAGCTCTATATCGATCGGTCTCTTTCGTTCATTTCCTAATATCAAGTAACTAATAACTCCCTTGTTCATTTAATTTTCTTTGCCCTGTAGGGTTTGGAGACGGTTCTCAGAAGAAATTGTCGGTGAATTCAAACATGAGCTAGATTTCAGAAGGTTAGTTAATGTGGATAAGCAGCCACCGGGGACCAATCTATGTGGATACTATGTTTGTGAGAACATCCGGAGACACACCTCTGAGCGGAAGGCATCGGATAGCGTGCGGAACGCGACGGATAACTTGCGGAGGAGGCTTAGTCCAGAAGCTCGCTTCCGACCAATTCAAGAAGAATTAGCAGGATTTTTCATGAGGGAAGTCATCAATCCTAAAGGAGAACACTATACCGAGGACGAAGAAATTTATATGCATACCCGAGATTGAAACTTGTTCGAAGTTGTATATGGTCATCCATCCTAATTGTGTATGGAAACTTGTTCGAAGTTGTATATGGTCACCCGAGATTGAATATATATTATATATTCCTCTTGAATTCTTCTTGTTTGAAATTTCATATGCATGTATATAGTAGCGTAGAATATGTGTACTGAAACTTTATCAAAATTAAAATAAAACACAAAATAAAATATAAAAGAAATAAAACACTCCAAACTAAAAAGAAACCAGGTTTAGGGGGGCTAAAACCCTAAACCTGCGGAGGAGGCCTTTAGTCCCGGTTGGCCACGAGAACCGGGACTAAAGGTCCTCCGCCCCGACGGACCACTGGCGCCCACGTGGACGGGCCTTTAGTCCTGGTCAGCCACAAGAACCGGGACTAAAGCCTTTAGTCGCGGTCCGTAAGAGGCGCGACTAAAGGAGGGGGGGGGGTCTTTAGTCGCGCATATTTAGTCCCGGTTGCACAGCCGGGACTAAAGGCTGTTGCGAACCGGGACTAAAGGGCTTTTTTCTACCAGTGTAATCACATTCACAGGTTTAGTTTGGTTTGGTTATCCCATATATACTCCATAGTTCTTTTAGTCTCGTTCGTGTTGAGAATTTATGAAATCAATTGTACAATTTGCGTAGTTAAAAGGTATTAAAGTGATTTTGTATGCATAGTTTCTGCCTATTGTAGCTAGAAAAATGTGACTGCAAATTTTGTCAATCATTTATAGTTCCTACCTGTTTTCCTAATTTTTCTAGGAAGGAATAACAGTAGGACATGCATGTGTTACTTTCCAAGACTTGTTCGAGATAAGGACCCAATGAGTCGTCGGAAACTTCCCTTGTCTTTGCGCCAGTAAATGATTGTTCAGAGTGAGAGTTTGTCTAAAAAATGTTCAGAGTGAGGCTCTAGCATGCTGCACACGGTGTAGACAAAGGTATGGCAACTTTCATTTGTTTTTGTTTTTTGAAGTTAGCAGGCTGCGCACGTACATCTCTATGTGTAATTTTGATCCTTTTATAGCTTGTTGATGTGACAACTGCCGAGGAAGTGACGTGTGTGCTTACCTCATGTTTTTTAAAGGAAAACCTTCCATGAAACAACTTATTTCAGTATGTCTTTATCTTCTCCTATGATTTATATTTAGTCAAGTTTAGCCTCTGCGATGAAATTGTATGTAGTGTTAGCCTATAAAAACATAAGTTGTTCTGTTCACTTTCATAAGTGAACCACAAAGATTTCTCGCCAAAAAAACCATATGGATTAGTATCCCTTGGGGAAATAAGAAAATGCAATTGTTTCAAGGATTTCAGTCATCCTTGCGGTTTTGGAACTATAACAACAACTTCCGTGTATACTTCTATACTGTATTCTCTGTACTTGAGATTTTTTTTGTGCAAAGTATCCAATATCCATGTATATCTTTTTGGCTGTGCTTATGCTCTTGAATAATAGAGCCATTTTCTTGGAAATTCACTCCCGATTTAACTCTCTTCTTTTCTGAATCAATTTAATTGTGTTGGTCATACAATTCCCTCGGAGCAAGAGCAAATTTAACAAAGCAATACAACAAAACGTGGAGCAGCTAATGTACATCCAATCAACTCTCAGGGCATTCAAGGAGGTATTGCTCTTTGACTGAACAACATGTTCACTTTTTTTAAATTGAGGGAAGCATGCTCACGTGGAGGCGCCAGAAGTTGTGTGTGGGCATGTATGATGTTGGGAGAGTCATATGCTTATTTTCTGAGATGCCATCGTATCCATGGCTTTGAACATCAGTTGTAAATAAGACGAGAAGTTGTATCTATAGCACCGGTGTTATTTATCCCTTGCATCAAAATGTAGAATTTTCTCACTAGATTTGCACAACATAGATATAATGTATATATTTTCTCAAGTATTTGCAATGACCAGATCTTAAGAAATGGTGTGCATATTAAGGCCTAAAACTTTTATTTGCATTTACGTCCTTGGTTACTACAATAGATCACCTAAACTGACAAAATAGTGGGTTAGCATACTTTGAAAAGAACAACACTTGAGCATATGTAGCCATGTAGGTCAACGAAGCTGCTTTCTTGATACTTGATACTTTTAGATACATGCTACCACATGCATGCTGGATTTGTGCTCTATTCAGATTTCAGTATAAGCATGCGAGAAAATAAGCCATTTTAAATTGAGTGCCTGACATATTTTGTTTTCCACTTTGAGCTTTTGTTACAGCGAGGAACAATGGGTATATCAAATAAAAAACGTAACCAGCTTTCCCCGGGTGAAGAATCCTCTACTAAAATGAGCCTCAGGTACATCCTACTTAAGTTACTTCTGTCGCAAAAAGACCTGGTGCATTCAATTGTTCTCCATTTATCCATGAAGATATCATAACATGCTTTATTTTGTTTACAAACAAACTGTTGCAGAATCAATTTAATTCTGTTAGTGGGAAATCCCTCTATATTACTGGATACATACATAGTGGCATGCCTTTTTAGCATCATCTTCTATCATGTTATATTATTGCCCACTGCCTAACAATTTTTTGCCGAAGGGGGCAGATGGCATAGGAGAGATCTACAACCAGTTTTACTCAGGTTCTTTTGCTGACAACAAGCCTGCACAACAGCATGCTCGCGCACACCGCAACCATAGAGATATACCATGACACATACCAGGTCAGTGACTGACATATCATCTATTTCACCCTTCATATGCATCTGCTTCTTCCTCGTCCCCTTTTTCAGGGCGATCAGAAGGGCAAGATCGGCATTTTTATATTTTCCATTACAGTTGGTCATAAATTTTTACTTTGTTTTGCCAGGAGAGTTGTGCTTCATGTAGCTATTACACCAGGATAATTGTATGCTTGCGCTGAAGAAAAGGTTATACCAACCGAGGCCAAGTGCACTAAACTCACCCATGCCTCGTATGGATGGCTATTCTAAATTGGATGCTCTTGTTTCCAGATTTCTCTTTGTTTCCTGATTTTGTTAATTTTCAACTATTTCACATTGCCATGCATGTTTGGGGCTCAAATGTGGAGACCTCTCCTCCAGCGGACAACATCACAATGTATTTTCATAGAATATTTATGTAGGTCTTCTCCTCTCGGAACCGTTAACATTCTTCGTTCTTCAAGTGAATTTTCATATTCTTGAGGTAGTGGGAAGAAAACATACTGTAATATCTGAATGATATGTAAATAGTTCAAGTAATTCGAAGATATCACTAAAATATATATACATATACATACATATATGTTGTATACAACTCTATTATGAAATATACATTTTGACTTCTGAGCAGAGTCCTTTCTTTAATCAATTAGACATGGACATCAAATAACTAAGCGAAATTAGCATGACCATGTATCAGTTAGCACGTGGGTTGATGAAATGGGGGTATGGTGGCACATGTTTGTTCGTATGTACATGTTGGGTTCAAGGAGTTCAGAACTTACAGTTTCTTCTTAAGATGGTTCCTTTCTTTTCTTTCATAGATCTCTCTTGTTTTCATATTTGTGTATATTTTTCATCATCAAAACAGGCTTCAGAATTCCTTGATTTCATGGCTAATGGAGTTGCATGCTGTAAAAATCAGCCAAAGTACAGATTGTACGCTCATCCTTAGTCTTGTTTTGTGTGGAATTATAGAGACCGGTCGGTGCAGATGCGGCTTATAAAGTTTCATACTTCCGATCCAGTACTCCATAAAAAAAATTCAAAGTGTGCATAGGTTTATTGTTCTGTGTTGTATTCCTGGACTTGGTGTGGTACGAGCCGCTGAATTTTTTGGATTTGGTTTCGCTGTACCTGCAGAAATTTTGGCATGTTTAGCACTTTAGTTATGCTTCTCGAGTAGCATTGGAATTGTTCTCAGACTACTTTCTCTTGTGATAGCTTTAGCGATGATGGAAATTGGAGTGCAGCTTGATTATTGACACCTCATTCTATGACAGGCTTGGCAAGAAAGGCGGCAGCTGACGAAAGGAGTACGTGCTAGCAGGATGGAAAGCAGCGAGCAGCGGCGCATCATCCAGAGGCGGCCAGCATGGGGCTAAACCTGCCTTTCCTCCACGTTGATGAACAACAGGACCTAAGATAGCTGAGGTGCGCTTGCAGAGGCGCTCCCGCAAGAGGTGAGGGAGCAGTTGGTGGTCCGGACGGCGAAGATCAGGTCAACGTCGGCTGCTTTGCTATGCCATTGCCACACTTCGGCTGGTACACGCTCGGACGGCCATGGCGCCGGCGCCACTTCGTCATCTTCTCTGGAGCCACACCATTTCTGCGGGATAAGCGAGTTGGAGGAAGATGGGAGAGATGAGTTGCTTACTCAGTGACAGAAAATCATTTGGGCAGAAGCTCCTTTTCACGAGGGATGATTAATTGTTCCTCCGCCTTCGCATTTGTGCCGTGTGCGTTGCTTGTGAACCACTGTTGTTTAGATTGTCGGTCATGTAAACTATAAGGACATATTAATATAATGACTCCTAAGCCACTTCCTTTTACACTGTGAAGTACATTCAGCAGCGTGGAAGGGGCGTGTCCAACATGGCACCGCCCAGCTTTCTATCAGGCGGCGCGCCATGACGCGCCCCAACCGCTAGTATACAATCAATCATTGCATCATCCGCGGCGCACAGCGTTGTATATCATTATTTCTAGGCAGATACTTGGGTCGGCCGCGCGATAAATAAATTCATTAACACTTTTTTTGCGGGAACAAATTAATTAGTAACACTAGTGCGCGCGGCTAGTCCAGTGGTTTGTTGCATCTAACCTGTTCTAGTCTTCTAGAGCTGTTCCATTCACACCAAATTATTTTATGGGAAACACTTCTAATCAAGGTGGAGGCTCGAGGTGATTACTACAGTTTAAACACGACATAACAAAAACATGGAGTTGCTAGAGTGATTGTGTTTTTAACAGACCGTCTATTCCTAATTTCTTGCAGGTTATCTGCAGGGTTCCGGCTTCGATCCGTATGTGGTCATCACTACAACATATGGACACGCATGCGCTTATGGCCTTTGTGTGCAGCCGGCTGGAATCGGTTGCGCAGAGTTTATTCAACCAGTTTGGTTGCAGAGCCACTCATAGATTATGTGGATGAGCTATGTAATCTTGAGTTCAACCGGTTATGGTCGTGTTTTCTTTTTATTTGTTTTATTGTTTGGAACTTATTTCTTGAACGTCCTATGAGGCTGGTCATAGTGGGGAGTAACATATACTAGTATCATGCATATGATACTAGTGTATGATACTACATCCATAGTGCATAGTATCATAAAGTAGTATTATAGGTGGTCTTATTTATTGCCATGCATGACACATAGTAGCATAACATTTATTATGATACGGTATCTACCTATGTTACTATGACCCTCTCTCTCTTCTTTAATTGTCTGCCACGTAAGCATGTTTACGAGTCCCAAGTACATGATACTAGTTATGTTACCCCCACTATGGCCAGCCTGATGCAGAGGCCGAGCCGCCAGTGTAACCAGTAACCAGTAACCACGTTTTGTTCTTCATTGGGCACCAATGTAAATCCAATAAGATCGTAAAATATATGTCATCCCGATAGCACGCAACCGAAGCATCTCCTCGGTATAACATATCTTTGAGCCATGTAAGCAGCTTCTTCAGCTTCAGCCCCCTTCAGTTGAGCCCATCTTAGCACACATGTCATGGGATGAACTCGCAAACTCCCAAGTCCCGACCTCCACTAGGTGCAGAGTTTGACTGTGCATGCCACTGTCTGTGCCCAATACTTGAGCCGAGCTTTAACCTCGTCGGGATGATCACCTGCCAAAGCCAGTTGTAACTGATCAGCCATGAGCAGCATGCCATTTGTTAATCACAAAGAAAAATAGGATATCATCGTAAATGAATAGCAAATCAAACACAGCTCCAGATGCTTTGCACTGCTGGTTTTGTATGAAGATATAATGATATACTCAAGGTAGAAAGGTTAGCATTTTTTAAAAAGTTGCAAATTCTTTTTTTAGAGAAAAGGGGGATTTTGAGCCCCCCGGCCCCATTTTATAGATGAGACCAGGAAAATAACATCCAAAACAGCATGCAATGCATGTCCAATAACGAAACTAGAAGGAAAAGAAAAGGGAATCGCTAAACAACTGAACAACACAAGGATCAGCTCTAAACTTAAAAGTACTGGAAGACGCTATTCCTATTACAAATTTGCCTCGAATTTTGCAATAGCCAGGTCTCCCTCTTCTGCTTCCACTGAAAATCTTCGACTTCCTTCATGCTTTAACCTCAGCGTCGCATAGAACGCTAGGTAGACTCCAGTGGCATCGCTCCCTCCACCGTGACTGCAGGAACACTCTTGAGCTTCTTCCATGGAATGACCGACGACGCATCCAGCTCCAGAGGGGTGACGGGGCTGAGCATCGTCGTCTTGCAGGTGCTTGCGCGTGGGCTTCTTAGTGGCGAGATTTGAAAGCTTGGATCCTCTGGTTTCAGAGCGCCATTGAGCTTCAGACGAGAGAGAAGGAGGGAGTGGTTGAGTGCACTTTCAGTGCCCTTCTCAACAGCAGCTACTCTGTCATAATTTGGAAAGGAGCTTCCAGGATGGAGGAGATGTTCTGAACTAACATCTCCATTCTTGCCAAGGCTGGTCCTTCGAACAAGATCAGCCATCTCCTGGCATGTCCTAGCATTCTCCTCCAAACCTGCTTCATATCAGTCCACAAAGCATTGTTAAAGACATGTGAGTTCCTATTTTTCCACATAGTCCATAGAACACATGCACAGACTGAATTTAAAGTAGTATGTTTCTTATTTGCAGGCCAAAATCTAGCAATGGACAGGCAATTAGCTCCTATTTCTATGCCCAAAAAATCTAATATTCTTGCCCAGATTTGTTTGGCCTCCACACATTCAAAGAATAGGTGTGTGATGGATTATTTCTCGGAGCAATACACACACTCTGGTGTTTTTTCTATAACTCTCCTAGCTAGATTGTCCTTAGTCATCAGTTTGTTGTGAGAGAACAGCCATAGAAAGATCTGGATTCTAGGTGGGATTTTATTGACCACACTGCAGGGATGTAAACTGGTTGGACCCCCTTGAAATTTATGATGCTGTAGAGGGAGCCAGTAGTGTATTCCCCGTTAGCTTCATATTGCCAGACAAGAGAATCACCCCCTTCTTGAAGCAGGGTGCTTTCAATTATTTGTTCCAGGGCATACCATTGTTCCATCATAGTAGGTGTAAAAACCCTCCTAAAAGTGAGTTTAATCTCATTGTTATCTCAGATCTCAGCTATGGTTGAGCATTGTTGGTGGCATATGGAGTAAAGAGGCCAGAATTGGACTGAGAGGGGTGATGTACCAAACCAGATATCTTCCCAGAATCTGATCTTTTTCCCATCACCCACCACCCATTTGTATCCAAACTTCGAAGCCTTAGCGGCCCACATGACACCTTGCCAAAATCTAGAGAGGTGATGGGTTTTGCTAGCAAAGATATTGGGGGAGTTGTTGATGTATTTCCTATCTACTATTTGTTCCCAAAGCTTGCCCTCATCTTTGATGTATCTTTTCACCCAGCTTCCAAGTAGGCAGAGGTTAACATCTTTGATGTTAGGCACTCCTAAACCCCCATGTTTCTTGCTCATACAAACTAGATGCCAATTGGCAAGGTGGATTTTCCTATTCCCTTCAAAGTCATTCCACAAACAATTGGCCATCTGACTGTTGATCATGTCAAGAGCCCATTTAGGGAATTTGAAAAAAGAGAGTAGGTATATGGGGATGTTGGCTAAGCAAGTCTTGATCAAGGTCAGTCTAGCAGCATAGGAGAGGAGTTTGCCCCTCCAACCAGCCATCCTTTTGAGGATTTTATCTATCAGGGGTTGTATATCTTCTCTCCTAAGTTATATCAAAGTGTAAAGGAATTCCCAAGTATTTTATTGGGAAGACCCCCATTTTACATCCTAATATATCTGCATAGCTATGTGTTTCTTCTGGAGAGAGCCCTATAGGAATGATCTCACTCTTTGAGTAGTTAATTCTCATACCTGAGACCTGCTCAAAGCAAGTGAGGATCATTTTCATGTTTTTTGTGCATTGCACACTCTTCTCCAAGAAAAGGATGGTGTCATCTGCATATTGCAGGCAGATGACCCCATTGGGGATTAAATTAGAACACAACCCACTAATTAATTTGTCTGAAGCTGCTTTGGAAAGCATTTTGCTCAGGACATCTACAACTAAATTAAAAAGCAGAGGGGATAAAGGGTCCCCCTGCCTAAGGCCTTTTCCTGTAAGGAAGTAGTTGCCTTCAACACCATTGATTTTCACTCCAACAGACCCCATATGTGTGATTTGTTTGATCCAAGTCACCCAAAGGGGGTTGAAGTTTCTTTTTTTCTAGAATTTCAATAAGGAAATCTAGGTTAACTTTGTCAAAAGCTTTTTCATAGTCTAATTTCAGAACTAGTCCTGGGTTGCCAGATTTGGCAGTGGAGTGCAGCACCTCATGTGCTGTGACTACACTTTCCAGGATGAATCTACCTTTAATAAAGGCTGATTGGTTACTAGAAGTAAGTTTATTCATCAGCACAGCCAACCTATTTGTGAGCACCTTGGTGAACACTTTAAAGATACAATTAATTAAACTAATAGGCCTAAACTTTTTCATGCTGGTAGCCGCTTTTTCCTTTGGGATAAGAGTTAGCACTGCAAAGTTAAGCCTATAAAGATCCAGTTCTTCTTTATGGAAATCATCAAACATGGCTATCACATCATTTTTTATTACTTCCCAGAAGTTCTGGAGGAAAAGAAAAGATAGACCATCTGGACCAGGGGCTCCATCTGTATATGATCCAAAGATGGCCTCCTTTATTTCTCCTTCAGAGAAAGGTCTTTGGAGGGTCTGATTTTCTAGTTCAGTGATTTTCTCCTCGTCAGTGAAGAAATTACTATTAATTCTAAACCCTCTTCTATCTTCTTTTTTAAAAAGGTCCTTATAGAATTCTGTAGCTATATCCAACATGTTTTTAACATCAGTAGTAGTGCCATCAGGCCCTTCTAGCTTATTTATTAGGGTTTTTCTCCTCCTTTGGTTTGCTACAGCCTGAAAATATTTAGTGTTTCTATCCCCTTCAAGGATATCTCTATCTCTGGATTTTTGCCTGGCTTTAATTTCCTCTACAAGCCAAATGTTATGGAGTCTACATAGGAGTTCTTTCATCCTCAAATTCTCTGCATCAGAAAGTTGCAAGGTTTCTGACTTGATATCTAGACTGCCATATTCTTCTGTCAACTCCTGCTTAGTTTTCCTAATCTCAGCATCTACATTTCTACTCCATCCCTTGCTAAATTTTCTAAACCTCCTCACTTTCTCCTGCCAAATGTCATTGGGAATGGTACTTTTGACAGGAGCAGACCAGTTTTTCTCTGCAAGCTCCTTAAATTCAGCCCTAAGTAACCACCATTTCTCAAATTTATAGCTTGAGCTTTTGGGGGTACTATTTATGCCAGAGTCCCACAGAATAGGAGTGTGATCACTCCCAGTCCTGGGGAGAGCTTGAGAGCTACTTAGAGGGAATAGAGCATCTAGTTCAGTGGTGCAAAAGACCCTGGCTATAGTGCTCATGATCAAATTATCCTAGTTATTTGCCCAGGTGAATTGCCTACCAGACATTTTAATTTCTAGTAGGCTCCAGATTTCAATCCAGGCATTGAATTTGTCACTCCACCCATGGTTGATTTTACCATTGTTCTTATCTTTCTGGTATCTAACCAAATTAAAGTCACCCTCAACAATAGTGGGTTGGTGATCATCAATGAATAAACTATGGAGCTCAGAGATGAACTCATCTTTGCCCTCATCATATGGTGATCCATAGACTGCTATAAACCTGAAAGATTTTTCACTTGTCTTATGCATAAGGTTGCATGAGACAGAGTATTTGAGAGACTTCTAGCTAATTACATCAAAAACATCTACATCTACTCCCACTAGCACACCACCTGAAGTGCCTTCAGCAGGCAGGTGATGCCAAGTGTAAGATTTATCTCCACTAATAGACTTTAGAAAGGAAGTAGAAAGCTTGTCTTTCTTTGTTTCCTGAAAAGCCACTATACTAGGTTTATGTTTAGCTAAAGAATCTACAATGCAGGGCTTTTTTCCTGGAGTAATAATCCCTCTAATATTCCAGAATAAAGCATTCATTGCATCAAGGTTTTCCTAGGGTGCTTGCCCCGTCCTTTTTTGGAGACTAGGTTCCACAAAACACTCTGGTCCATGTGCCCAGAGGGGGTTGTATCCAGACCTGTGGGTGTGACAGGGGAGTTACATTGAACTATGAGACTTTCTTGGGTAGGGAGCCCTTCAGGCTCCTTTGTCCAAGAGATTTTTGTGAGCCTAGGGTAGTCCTGTAGGTTGTTGATGTCTGGAGGCCCTTCAGTCCCCCTTCTACTTGATAAGGACTTTTTTGACTAGTTGTATTTGCAGTTTGTCCTTCAGACAAAGGCAGAGAAAAGCTAGAGCTAGTTTCTACAGGAATATTGTAGCTAGTATCTATTTCTACCCCTATTTTCTTAGCTACATCAAGGAAATTTGGGTTACTAAAAAGCTCAAAAGAATTTTTAATAATGGTACCTTGAATGTCTTTCTTTGTGACTTCCAAGTTTTGCACTTTCTTGGTGTTGACTGCTATTTCCAACATGGATCTACCTCCTACTTCAACCCTGTTGCTCTTCCTGAAAGCTTGTACTGGGCCCCACTTGTTTTTCTCTTCTTTGGACTCATGCTGAGTCATTGTCTCATTCTGTGAGTGCAGAGAACTGAAGGCATTTCCTGGGTTGAGCTGAGGGCTAAAAATCACCTCTTCTTTATCTTCAACTATAGCTTCACCATCTTCTGTTAGAATGCCTTCCATTTCATCCTCATCCTCTTCTAGTTCCATCTCTTGTTGGATGTTGTAAATTTGCTCCATATTGAGTGGGTCTTGCAGTTGCTTCAGATAGTCAAAAACCTTCTGTTTGGAGCTCTGGCTTGAGGTGCTGTTGCCAGGTTTGTTGCTTTGGAGGGAGGGAGTGGATCCTCCTCCAGTGCTTCCTTTTTCTCTATTGTTATTTTCCTCCTCTCTTTTGGATTTCTCCAGCTTGTTGCCATTTGCATTGTCAGATAGTTCATCCTCCAACAGATCATCATTTTCTGGGTCTTCTATTGGTGGTTCTACCGTGATACCAATCCTGAACAACTTGTCACCTATGCCAAATAGCCTCTCAGGTGGAATTTTTTGTATGATCTTTGCATTTGATCTTGATTCTGACAACCTCAAAGAAAGATTTGAAGTTTCCCTGCCAATCAACATCAGTTAGGGTCCCAAAGACTGATGCAAACTGTTCTAAGATTACCCATTCGGCCCAAGATGGTGCAACTCCATCCAGCTGAAGCCAAACTTTCTGCAGTTCACTGTGGTGTTCCAGGGATCCTTTCCAGACTTCCACATTCACAGTCACTCCATCTAGCTCAGGCAGGCCAAATAGAGGATATATGTCCATACTTTCCACTGGGATGTGAGGGGGGGATTTCACCAAGAAAGTCCAATCATCAAGCATCCTTATCTGCCATGGCCAATTGGTTTTGTAGATCAGAGAGAAATTGTGAGCCAGCTCCTTCTTTGTAACATGTCCTGACTCTACATAAACCATCCCTATATTCCTCTTAGTCCCAATGTGCTGTTCATTCACATCAGGGACATCAATCTGGTGGTAACCAAGCCCAGGTGCTCCACTACCAACAAACTTTGCAGGGTTTATTGGTTTCTTTCTTACTGGGCAGTCTTCCACCTTATGTGTCACCACTTTACATATGAAACATGCTGGTGGCTTGGGACAGTTGGTTTTGTGGTGTCCTGGTTCTCCACAACTATAGCAGATGACATCTGCATATTCAGTAGCACTCAGCTCATCAAACTTGTTGGCAGGTTGCTTTGGCTTGTTCAGATTTCTCCCCTTCTTCTGTTGATTGCCACCAGCAGAAGTACTGAACCCTTGATCCTGTGCTATGTTCTCCTGTTTCTGCTCCAAAGATTGGTGCCCTGCTTCCCAAAATTCTGACCCAGCTGTCCTTTCTACTGCTGGTTGTCAAATTGTTTGTCAGATGACCCTGCCTCTTGATTCTGCCCACCACCGCAAGCCCCAGGAGGACCTCTCCACTGGTTCATCTGTGGAGGAGGGAAATATCCACCTGTATACCATGGGGGTGGGATCTGGGGGCCGCCAGGGAATCCAAAGCCAAATTGAAATTGGGAGGGGGGGTCCAAATTGAGGATCGAATTGGGGCCAAGAACTTGGGGGTGGAGCACCAAGATCCCCCGAAGTTTGACCCCCCTGCTTATTGCTTCTAGGGTTTCCACCCCTCCCGCGGCCACGCCCTCACCCCTGCGCTTCCGCCATGATCCTGATTGATTTCCTCGCGTAGCTTTGGATCCAAACCTTTAAGGATGGTGGGAGTGGGGAGGGTGGTGGGATCGTCACCAGATATTGGGTGGCAGTCGGCGGCGGCGAACGAGCGGGCTAGGGTTAAATCTCTCCTGATCCAAACAAGGAGGGGAGGAGGATCAGGGTTGAGAGGTCCCCACAGCTGCCCGTAGTACTCACGTAGGGCCAGGTCGTCTTCTCCACCCGGCTTGCTTTCCATGTCAGCTGGCCTTATCTCCTTTCCATCCGCGCTGGTTGGTGGGCCTTGGCTGTCATCCACCACGGCAATCATAGGGGCGAGATCATCCCGCCCATCAGAGAACGGCTTCAGAGGACGGCGACAACGGGCTTCAATTGGATGGCTGGGAGGATTGATTTCTGCCCTGAATTTGAGGCAGCGGCGAGCTGTAATCTGATCTCCTGCCCATCGGAGTGGAGTGGCGAATTCAAACCTCAGAGCTTCAGGATCTGGCGAGCCGGTAGCCCTCTACTCCAATGGCAAGGTGGAGATGCGGCTCTTCGCCGGTGAGCTCAATTCTGCAGAGACCAAAACGCTCGCCACTTCGCCCTCTGCTCCGGGAGGTGCGAAAGCATCTCCGCCTTTGCCCAGGCAATCACCTCCTCCGGGGAGGAGGAATCCATGGGGATCATCCTGGCCAACTCCTCTGCAGTCGCCTCTACACAGATTCTCGTCACCAGCTTCCTCTGGGTGTCCCTGCGCCCTCGTCTTCGCATCGACCTCTCCATCCTCGCGCGGTGCCCCTCCTCCATCGCCCGCTCCTCGGCTGAGATCCTCCCTTCGCCCGCAGGGACGCCCAGATTTGTGGATCTGAGACGCCTCATCGCTGTTGGGAGGCGCTCCGAAGTGTATGGGAGCGGTGGTGGGCGCGCAGGCAGCGGCGGTGGGGAGCAGCGAAGGGCGCGCGCGCGGCGGCGGCGGAGGCAGGTGCATGGGTGCCCGGCGGCAGCGTGGCGGCGGTGGTAGGTGGAGGCGGTCGCGGTGAGGGGAATAGCCATCCTACAAAAAAATAGTTTATCTAAAATCCAAATTCTTATTTTTAGGGGTAATTATGTGTTGGAGAGAGGAGACATATTTTCTATGGGGGCTGTTGCTTTGCTTTGTTGTGAAGCTTGTCTTGGAGAAGAAAGTTCAACTTATTGAGTCCCTTTCTCTTTCCGTTTTATGATGCAACTGGGGATGTGACATGAGTGGGGAGCTCCCTCACTCATGATTTCTATTTTATAAAACTTTTACCGCTCCATGGTTCATCAACCAAAAAAATAAACAGAGAAAGAAAATCAATACTCTGATGATCTGATCCTTACAATAAAAGGCAGAGCATGGAAGCATAAGCAGAGAGTTCTGCCACAACAGCGGAGAAAGAATTGTAGCGAAATCGAAACAGACGTGCACGGGAAAACAAGTCTTACCAGGGCCGGAGATCTTCCAGTCCGGGATGGGCGGCGGCGCCACCGCGGAGGGCTCCAGCTGCCCGACCACCGTCCTCTGCTCGTCGAGGAACCTCCGCATCATGGAGTAGCAGAGCTCCAGACCAGGGAGCGTCCCGCAAAGGTCCGGGATCTCATGGTAAGAGAAGCCGAAGCCGAGGTCGAGGCAGCCCTTGAGCTCCTCAAGGTCCTCCTCCATGAGGCTCCTGGTCCTCCTCCCCACCGCGCCGCCACCGGAGGCCGCCTCGAGCATGACGCAGCTGCCCGTCCGATGCCTCCGCGGCTGCCGGCCGTTGCTGATGCTGGTTGTAGCGGTGGCGCTGGACGCCGGCAGCTGCGACTGCGAGGGGAAGTAGGAGGTGGAGGAGGTGGCCGCCATTCTCTCTTTCTCTTGAGACTTGTCTTCGTCTGTGGTTTGTTTGCTGCTTTGCGTTTTGGCTTGTGGTTCTGGAGCTGCGGTGCCTCAGGTTGGCTTGGGTTCTGGCTTATTTATAGACAGGTCGGAGAACTAGCTGTACTGGAAGAAACACAGTTTACTTTTGGATTTGTTTGGTACTCCTAGGTAGTAACTCGTGGATGCCTACCTTTTCTGGCTAATTTTTTCAAGAAAACATTTTTGAAGGAGTGCGGAGTTTTGGTGCTCAGGCTCATCTGCACCCGGTTAGAAAAATATCAAAATAAATACTATAAAAATCCAAAAAAAATCCAATTTTTTTGGGTGGTAGATAATTTGATGCATGAGGTTCGCTTCAATTTTTACATTATTTGGACATCTTAGAAGTTCTCAGCAAAAAAGATAAATCAGGTCAGAACAGTGCGTGAGCAGTAAACATTTTTACAGACCCTGAATTTGACTTTTTTGCCGAGAGCTGCTCAGATGTCCAAATTATTTGAAAATTGAAGCGAACCTCAGGCATCAATTATCTACCACCCAATTTTTTTGGAATTGTTTGAATTTTTCTAGTATTTATTTTGATTTTTTTCGTCAAGGCGAGTGCAGCTGAGCCTGGGCTCAGAAATGGATTACCGTTTCTGGAGGAGCTTTACTACACTTATCGTAAATTAAGCTACAAAACTTACCTATGTGATGATGTGGTCTCATTTGATGGGGGGAGGGGGGGTGGTCATTTAGTTAGTTTAGGCTATGTGTCACGTAGTTTATGTAAGGCTGATTATACATGTCCTAATTATTGAATTTATGCTCTACTCAACTCAAGACCTTTCGGCTCCCATGACCCATGTCATTATTAAATTCATGCTTCAACCAGTTGCTTTAAAAGTCCAAACTAATAGAGAGCCGGACAATATATTTGTACACTAATGGCCTGGCAACCTTTTCTTCTAAACCAAAAGTGGGCGCATGCTTAATAATTCGTTGCTCTACATCATGGTCTGGACGAGTTTTTCCTCGGCAGTTATGTGTGGCGGACAAGGATGAAATAAAGCATGGCCTCTGCGCTAATGTCGACTGATGAGTAAATGTCACTCTTGCCGCCGCTGCTGTCGGTATTGCGTTCTCCAGCTACGAGACAGGATCAAGCGTAAATGATTGATAGAGAAGTGGAGCTGACCGAAAATTATGTGCACTAAAGGCCTGTTCGGAATTTCATTAGCTCCATAAAATTTCAGAAGTTGTGAAACCAAGAAATAGCTGCTCTGCAGTTTTCAACTGCAACTCCACGTGGAGTGGAGGACATTGTCGTCATGGGGCCTGGAGAATGAACGACTCTCTCGTATCGTACGTGGCCTTATTGCCCCGCATGCGCGGGCGCAGCATCATCACTCCCACTCCCAGACCAAGTTTTTACGTAGTACTGACATTGCCTTTTTTTCACTTGCGCACTCGACGTAGTATAAATGATTGGATCCCATCATCTCCGTGCAAAAATGACCGGCAACTAAATAAACAACGGAGTACTGTATTAGTAGAACAGAGATCGGTTTAAGCATCCAACTTATAAGCATTGGAGTAGCCATCTATCTACGGTTCTAGCTTTAGCCACATCTACATGCGGTGTTCAGCAAGAATATTCGAGAGGTGGTACGTGGACACGAGGTGGCCAGGTGAAAATGCGACCCCTGCATCTACTAGAAGTAAATTGCATAAAACCATCAGTTTGAGGATTAGGTTTGCGAAAAACATTAGGATACAGTTTTTTTGCGGAAAACACCACATCTTGCATAATTGTTTTGCAAAAAGCACTGATCGGCTCATAAGCCTGGTTTGAGCACGTTTATGACAGGTGGTGCCCTTTTTGCCTCCGTGGTGTAACATTTCGCGCCAGATCAATTTTAATCTAAATTTACAAACTAATACTTAGATTTTACCCAGACACCCCTAAATCAAAAAGCAAAAACGCAATCAGCCCCGCGTGCATCCCTCGCCACTGGTTGGGGCGGTCAACGCTGGTGGCGGGGCTCGCAACTTGCTCCGTCGCTGCGTCGCAGCCGTCTCCGCCCGCCTCCCCAGACGCTGAGGCGGCCTCCCTCTGTTCGCTGCCTGCAGGACGCCTCTGTGGCCGCTCCGCCCGCTACTAGCCGCCGAACACACTCCATGGTCGCGACTCGCGAGCTGGGAAGACGGGGTGGTGCGGCGACCAGCAGCTCGGCAGCCTCGACCTCCGACCGTGCCCGTCTACGCGAGGCATGCGGCTTGCGGACGCGCGCAGAGAGAGGAGAGAAGGAGGCGTCCCCCGGCGAGCCCGACCCCGTCGGCGCAGACGGCCGCGCAGTGGAGGAGGTCCCTGCGGAGAGCTCTCGACGGTGTCGGCCGGGTCGGGCTCGTGCGCCGCCGCGCGGTTGGAGCCGGGCAGTTGCTCGGCCATGGCCTCAGCCGTGCTTGGAGAGCGGCGGGGGCTACGGGCCGTCGCGGATTCCGACGCCGTCGACATGGCCGTGGCTGCCAGCGGTTGGGCTAGGTAGGGGCGAGGTGCTGTCGTCCCAGAGGAGAAGGAAAGAAATGGGAGGAGGATGGCGGGGCAGCGGTGGTCGCCGGCGTGCTTGTCGGCTGCAGCGAGGTCGCCGGAGTGGCGCGGGGGTTTGGCAGCTCGGGGCCTCTCCCGATCCAGACGGGATCCGGCGCACGCGTGAAGAATGTTGGGGGTGTTTTCACATTTTGACCCATCTAGCCCTGTCTTTGGCAAAACGTTATGCTATGCCATGTCAGCGAAAAGCGGGACCCACCTGTCACAAACATGCTTAAACGAGGCTTATCCGCCGATCAGTGGTTTTTGCAAAACAATTACGTAAGATGTGGTGTTTTCTCTTTCCGCAGAGAAAACGTATTCTAGTGTTTTCGTAAACCTAACCCTCAAACTAGTGGTTTTATGCAAGAGTTAATTACACACATAGTACACAAACTTGCACGGTATGTACAGATTCATACAACAACTTGAAAAATGACACAAATTGATCCACTAACTTGAGTTTCGGAAACATTTTCATACATTTTCGTTACTCACCGTCAAATGGTCCGTTAACTCTGCCAGTCTGCCTATATCGCAGGCCACCATCACAGTAGGTCCCACCTACCAGCTGGAACAGAAAGAAAATGAAAATAAAATTGTGCATCCCAGGGATTCGAACACAAGACCTTGCGTGCTGCAGGCTCACTTGCGCGCGTGGGCTAGCCAACCAAACCAAAATAAGTAGTTATGAATAACGATGCAGAACTTATTTTATTTCTTGAGAACAATTTATTTGCTGCACCACTTATCTTTTTTTTTATGCGGGAATGCTGTAGCACTTTTCAATTTGGGATACAGAAAGAAATAAGCACGGCACCAGATTTGCATTGCCTGGTCAAATGAAATGGGCACGCAACGTATGGGGACCATGGTCCTTGTGTTTGCATGCAGTTTGTGAGAAGAGTAGTGTTAAGTTGTGGTTGACGGCCTCGTTGGAGCCTTTTTTTTGTGGGTGAAAAGGAGTTTATTCTAAAATTATAGGGTTACAATCTCGAGACAACTGCTCCTCACAACATGGAGGACTCGAGTTCAACCATACCGCAGTGCAACACTCGGTACGGCTATAATGCGCCAGAAGATGTACTACCCTATTTTGCTCATTCAAAAGATATATTTAGAAATTTTTAAAAAATAAAATAAAATTATGTGAAATATACTTTCAACGTGGCGTGTAAAAATAAGACAAATATGTATATTTGCAGTTGGGTCGAGAATATTTTTGTGTGTGAGGCTTACAAATCACTATTTTTTAAACCATTTTTTACAAATTTGTATTGAGCACATACAAGTGTTCACAAAATATATATTTTGAAACTTTTAAATATGCTTTTAGAAAATTTCAAAAAAAAGGCTCCAGGCCACAACTTCGCACTCCCGTTTGTGCGACTATAATGCTTGTGCTTATCAAGTGGATAAAAATGGTTATTCAGTGGGATGACACGTTTCCATCGACTGCGAGGCGCCTGTGGTGACTTTGTAAATCTGAAGATGTTATGTCGACTCCGGAGGTGTTCATAGGGATAGGATATGCGTACGTGCATACATAGGGATGGGTGTATCCTCATGTATCTGAGCGACTATGATTGTACCGTGTTAAAAAAAGTGACCTAAATAAAAACATATGAACAAGCGTATGCTCATGCCTTCCAGGGTCGTCTCCTACTCTGAATGCATGTATGTACCTATATCTTTGAGAAAGCAGCGTACACTACCCGCAAAAAAAAAAGAGAAAAGCAGCGGACACTACCAGTAAAAATAATACAGTAATGAAAAAGAAAGCAGCGTACGCAGCCTAAAAGGATATACATAACTTTGTATCCTTGTTTAACAGAAACAAACGGACGGAATTTGTGGTTAGCACCTTTCTAGTTTGAGGGGACGTCTTTGGTTTGAAACCTGGTCAGAACCTTTTTTAGTTAAAACTAATTTCTCCCCGTGGCTGACAGATGGACCCACGTTATGATAGAGGAGAGAGTGTGGGCCTGGTGACACACTGGCGTGGAATGTAAACGAATATAACGGAGCACTAACGGCAAGTGACGGAATTGTACTGAAATGTTGCCGAAACTCAAGTTATATGCTCAATTTGTGTCATTTTTCAAGTTGTTGTATGAATTTGTACGCACCGTGCAAGTTTGTGTATCATAGGTGTAATTAACTCTTTATGCAATTTACTGCATCTACTAGTACATGACTTGTGGCGGAGGAGCCATTGGCGAGCGCCGGCGACCCCTTGCGCGCGCTCCCTCGCGGAATCATTCCTGTGGTGTGGGGCTGAAGCCGCCGTGACCCGAGTCAGTACCCAAGCCGATCCCTGGCCGCTTGTTTGATCGCCGGCACGTCCGGCCGCACGCAGGACGCGGGCGAACAACCACATTTTGCGCTTGGCAATGCCGCGCGCGGTGGGAGCAAGCAACCACGTAATTCTGTTCCGTGTTGTGTGGCGCCAGAGGGCACGATGGCTACGTTGCACCCTCTCTGCTCGTCCTCCGCCCAGCTGCATGCGACAGTGATCCATGCACATGCACGGAGGAGTTCACACGTACCGCAACCGCCGCACAGCACGGGGGGCCGATCCTCGGTGTTCAATCCAGCGAACCAACTCCTGCATGATCGGTGGTCCTATCCTGCGTGGGCATAACTAAGCCTATGCTCTGTTTTTTCTTCTTTTATTACTAGATCTCAATATGCTCTTTGTTTAAGAATATATGCTCTGTTTTGGAATACCAGGAATGTTTAGGCAGAGCAGGATTTTAGGTGTCATGTCTAGTGCAATCATCCAGGGATCTCAAGGTTTCGCTGCTCTGTAATTTGCAAGTTATGCCTTGACAATTTTCCGCCGCGGCTTGCTCCCGGGTATCCGCTCCTCGCCTGGCAAAGATCACAATGTTAATGCCGGCGCTTCTACTTGAGACTCGACCATACTAGGAATTTTGAATTGCTCTCAACGTTGTCCCCAATCTTATTCTGCTGAAGAAACAACATAAACTACATTATACGAACCGAAGCTGAGACCATAAAAAGTACCGGCACATTTGAAACACAAAATCCTTTTGCAAGAAACAAGGGCCTGCTGATGAGCGAAGTGGCATGCGTATATACTTTCATCGAGGAATAAGCGCTTCAAGAACCGACAAGACATCAATTTGTTAAAAACTTGCGCAAAGAGGGCTAGATGAAAAATATTCCAACAAAATCTTCATAAATATATTATCATCAACAACAAAGGAGTGTAATCTAGGAAATTACTGCCATAGTGCGATCCATCCAACGACCATACCATTAGAAAACAATGTTTTTGTTTTCTAGTGGAGCAAGAAGTAAAAAGTTTCAAAAGTTGGATTTGCATCACACCACCAAAAAGACCCCACATGTGTAGCAGCATGACGCACTAGTGACTCATTGAAGTAAGTGGATGTCATTGTTATTGTATAATTTGTGAAATGTTTCATAAGGATGCCTTCATTATGGATATAAAGGCTAGTGATTCCAAGACATCCACATTCCTCCAACTTGCACAATTTGTCCTAGGCCGTTTAGCTCAACTAGAGAGCTCAGATTTTCCCCATAAGCATGCGCGCCTGGGTTTTTATCTATTTTGTCTTTCACCACCTTTAGGTAGCTTCATGGAGCAAAGGGAGAAGATAGCTTTGATGACCGGTGACACAATTTCCAAGAGAAAGATAAGATATCAGGAAGTAAGGCATGTCTCAATTCTATCAACAAGGGGAGCAAAGTCTCTTATGCTCGGCCTTTCGGCCTGGTTTGACCAAGGGGGAAAGCCCAAGGTTAGTGGAGGGGAATCAACCAATCCTACAATCTAAGATATTGACCATATGTTGAGTTTAATCTTCTAGACAATGATTGAGAGGAGAACAATTTTTCAAAGTTAACTCGCACACCTATTAACCGCCCAAAAGATTCAAGGAGACTTTTGAGACACAAGAATGGTCGACGGCTTCCTTCACAACTGTGTGTGTGTGGAGTATCTTGTGTGTGCCACTCATCGAATTCTGACAATTCCTGCCCAGTTAGTGGAGGGGAATTAACCATGCAATTATGATTTTCTTAATCAATGGACGAGGCAAATCTTTTGCATCCGTTGATGGAACTCTTCACAGATCATGACTTCATGAGCACGTGGTTGGCATATTGAACAACTAGATAAAGAAACAAAGGACCATGTCCTTGATCTTGGTCATATTGACTATCCAACATCAAATTAAGCTAAGAAAAACAAAGTTTGCCCAACCACTCACTAGTGGATACTCAAAATACCATGCTAATTGTGAACTAAGCTTAAATTAGAAGATTAGGTTCCTTTGGATGGAACCAACCCACCTGGGTTCAAATCGTAGACTTGGCACGGGCGCTCGCATATTTCATGTGTTTATTTCAGGCTTTCCGGCGCTATATTTTCAGTGATATGATGTGTTTGTCCACTATGAGGTGCCTGTGAAGACTTTATCAATCTCAAGATCAATCAACTCGGTCTCTCCAAGGTGCGCATAGGGATACTGTGCGGGCGTCTATGGGGTGAGTGTGTGCGTGTGAGTGAGCGTCTGCGTCTGAATTGTAATTTATCATCAACAACGACAAAATCATGCTATGCTTGCTAGCATGCCGCTGATTGGACCAATTAGTTACATTCAAGAATTTTGTCAAAGCAACTGCCATGTTGGATACACCAACCAAAGCACTGGAAGACACCAAGTTGGATGATGTGAACATGGTCCATTTTGTGGATATTGATAGCTTCGGTGGAACTATGCGCAATAACCATGGACCGAAAATGATCCATCCAGAGTGAAAACGAAACATCGGGGTCAGCATCACAATCTATCTTGGCAAACTTGGAAGTTTTTGTTGTATATCCAAAAATCCATGTGGACCATATAGTAACTGAGCTCAGTAGCGGACCCACCATTGGGGCGAGCTGGGGCGGCCGCCCCGGGTCGACGGCAGCGCAGTATCGAACCCTACCTACGTATCTTTCCTCCGGCAGCAATCAGAACACAAAAAGCCAGCGGCGGCGGCGCTGTTTCTCTGTTTCTGTGACTGCATTGAAGTGTTGAGGGAGAAAGAGATTTGGGCTCGTCCGCTGGTGGACTGGGCTACGTTTTATAGTTACTACAGCCCGGCCCAAGTGCCCAATCGATCTGTACTGCAATCGATGAACGATAGAGAAGGAAATCTTTTTTATTCTTTTTACACCCAATCGATAGAGAAATCGCCGTTCCCCAAATCTCGTCTGGAAATTAAAATGGAATCATATTGTGACATAAGTGAGCATTTTAAGCACCAAGAGTCTTTAAAATCTTTTTTATTCCTTTTTTTGTTGAATGCTACTTCCTCCATTCCCAAATATATATTTTTTAGAAATTTCAATACGAAATACATACAGATATATATAGACAAATTTTTAAATATAGATTCACTCATTTTGCTTTGTATGTAGTCCGCATAGGAATCTACAAAAAGACTTATATTTACGAATGGAGGGAGTATGAGTTTTGGTTGAATAGTGTTGCATTTGTGCCGAAGAAATTAGACGTTAAATGTTCGCCGCAGCTAACTTCAATTCCTGGGTCCGCCACTGACTGAGCTGGCATGGTCCCGGCCTCATGAAGCACACTTTTTGTGGCCTAAAATTGCGCCAATTTCAGTAGAACAAAAAACTCTTGATCGGGTCTGAAAGATTCTTTGCTGGACAGCGAGTCCACCACCGGTACATAAAAGTCACTTTCTTTCCGGGGACATAAAAGTCGTTTGGTGTTATGTACTACTGTAATGTTTGGTGTTGTGGACCGACAGACATCGACTTGCACGTCGCGCTTCCACAAAAAATGCAAAATTGCAAGGTGAAAAGTTGCGCCTCTTGCAGCTATCTAGTCCTAGCTAGCTAGCGTAAATTTTCTTGACCACTAGCAAGCATTGTGTGCACAGACGTATGGCACATGTTTTGCGAGATCAAATGCATGATCGGTATGTATCGGATCTGCGGCATATGCACTGCAAGTACGTACCACAAGAAGTTGGTCATGCATGGACAAATGTAGCACAAGCACGAGAAAGATTCTTCCGAGCGAGTTTTTCTGAGGTGCATGTAACATGTAAAATCACGTAATCAATCCTTGTGTGGTTCCGGCTCTTCTGTAAGGTTTTGCATCAGGCTATGAATTTTCATGGCCCTCATGTACGATGGATCGATCATGAGGGTATGCGCTTTGTCAATTGTTGATAAGAACGAAAAGGATATTACATAAAAGCAGAGCTATATACCAATGTAGACATGTAGTATATCACAAGGATTTATTCACAAAAAACTAATTCATTGATTTTTGTGATGTGTTTTGGACGTACGGATCCCGTCGGCATCAGCTCGTTCACGGGCTAATCAACAGACCCACCATATCATTTGAGACGATGTGACATATACATCATGTACTATAGGTGTGAGTAGTCTCAAGCATGAGCCATGTTCCTTTACAAAAACAGTATGTGGTACTTTAACTGTTTAACAACATTTGTTAAAGTATATGTCACCGCATAGGTGGTTGAGACTTGAGAGCATATATACTGTCAATGATACTACACTTTCATTGTATTGCAGTGCATTATTTGGTCTTTACATGCATGTGCTTTTGTTGTTTACTTTGGCTATATATGTTGTCCGCATAATTTGCAGCTTCTACAATTCTCACATCATCCCAGTGCTAAAAAGAAGACTACACATTTTTCATGAACGTGAAAACCTGAAACGGAGGCGCTAAAACTCAGTCGACTTATTTTTAACAAAGTCTCAGTCGAGTCTTCCATCGTCAGATTTTGTGCTAAGATTCCCACTGGAACTTTTGTCTTTTGTTTGTATCTATTCAAGTACAGGTCGCTGGCACCCGTATTGCCTTTTCTACCTGGGCCTTGTTCTTTCTTTCTTTTTCTTCTCTCTGGGCCTTAGGTACGTGTTGGTCTTCTCTCAAAAAAAAAAACGTGTTGGTCTCTGCTTCTTCTTTTTTTTCTTGTCTAGTGAATCTCACTTTTTAAACCTGTGTTCGGCTTGTGGGATTTTTTTTTCTTTTTTTGTTTCTTGCCATTTCTGTTCCATATGGCATGAGCTGTTTTTTTATTGCTAAAAAAGTTGAATTTTATTTTCACATTTGTTGTTGTTTCTTTTCTATTTTTTTGTTTGCCTTTTATCTTTTAAAACTTTTTTCCATTTCTAACAGTGTGATTCTTGCTAGCTTTCTTTTTTCGGGATTTGCTAATTCTCAATCGAATGAGGATTGGTCAAGTCTTGGTCGTTCGGTAGTCATAAGATCTTGACGCAAAGATTTGTGCAGTGTATCATTTTTCCTGTTTGTTGACGATGACGGGCGGACGTGCCGTACACAATGGATGATAGCCTTTTTTTTCTGTGGGCGGGTGATCAATACACCAGGCCTGGCCTATGCTCTTTTGTCCTTCTTTTCTATTGCGGCCTTGTAGTTGTGAGGGATGCACACAGGCCTTTTGCTCTTATATGAGCGGTCAGTTTTTACTGAAGCATTTGAAATTGGTATTGTTCTTTTGTATTCTTTTTTATTTTTCTTGTCTTACATTTCTATTTCTATTTTAATGCTTTTTTCCTGGTTTTTAGTTTCTGCCGTTTGTTTTGTTTTCCCTCTCTTTTTAGGAAATCAATAATATATTTTTACTTTTATTTATTATGCATTACCCTTTTGTTTCAATAATAATGCATTTTCATTTTTGTCTGTCTGCTGCATCATTTTATTCTTCCTATTTTTATTTCTTTTAAAGTTATAATTGTAATTGTTCTTGTTGACTAAAGCATTGCTAACCAAGTTTTAAGTGTGGAAGAAGTGTGGATGTAGTGGATCATGGTACTCCTCCACCTTTTTCCTCTCTTCCTCCGGACATGGTTTGTCTCAGAGCCAAAGGATCTAGGCGGGGTGGGGGGGAGAATGTGATATCTACCCCGCGTGACAGCAACCTAGTGCCTAGTGGTGTTTTTGTCAAGGGGGAAGTTGCATGTCTATCACTAGGTGCGAAACTGCGAATATCCGCTTCGACTATAATTTCTGTTGTTTTGTTCGGTGATTGGGAGTGGGGATTTGCACGTCTGCCACTAGGTGTGCAACTGCAAGTGTCGTCACCAACTGCAACTGCATGTCTTACTATTTTGTGTGTGTGTGGAGGGGGGCTTGCATGTCTGCCACTAGGCACAAACTGCAAATGTCGCCCTCGAATGCAACCGCATGTCTTCAAGGCGACTTCAACTTAGTGGTTTTTGCGGGGAGGGGTAGTTGCATGTCTTCCAATAGCCATGCAACTGCATGTGTCACCTCCGACTGGAACTGGGCTTTGTTTTGTCTTTGGGCGGCGGGAAAGGGGGAGCAGTTGCATGTGTACACTAGATATGCAACTGCAAGTGTAGCACCCTGACCGCAACTGAAGTTGCATGTGTACACTAGGCATGCAACTGCAAGTGTCAGCCCCGGTTGTAACTGCATGTCTTCCAGCACGACTGCAACTGAACTTTGTTTTATTGGAGGGCGGTGGGAGAGGGAGGGGCAATTGCATGTGTACATTATGCATGCAATTGCAAGTGTCGTGCCCCGACTGCAATTGCATATTTTCCATCACGACCACAACTAAACTTTGTTTTGTTGGAGGGCAGTGCGAGAAGGGGGGCAATTGCATGTGTACATTATGCATGCAACTGCAAGTGTCGCGCCCCAACTGCAGTTGCATATCTTCCATCACGACTGCAACTGAACATTGTTTTGTCGGAGGACAGTGGGAGAGCGGCGGCGGCAGTTGCATGCATACACTTGGCATGCAACTGCAAGTGTCGCCCCTGACTGCAATTGCATGTCTTCCATCATGCCTGCAACTAACCTTTGTTTTGTCAGATGGAGATAGGAAAGGGGGCAGTAGCATGTCTGACACTAGGCATGCAACTGCAAGTGTAGCCCTTGACTATGACTGCATGTCCCCCTAACACAAACACAATTGGACTTTTTTTCTCAGATAGGGGCAGGAGAGGGTGGCAATTACATGTTTGACACTAGGCATACAACTGCAAGTGTAGCCCATCAATTGCAACTATATGTCCCCTAACACAGATATAACTGGAGTTTGTTTTGTCAAATGGAGGCGGGAGATGGGGCAGTTGCAATTGTATGTTAGACATGCGACTGCAATTGTCACATCGAGCTGGAACTGCATGTCTACCCATCCGACTGCAACTAACCTTTGTTTTGTCGTGGGGGGGGGGGGGGGGGGCAATTGCATGTCTCATACTAGGCATGCAACTGTGAGTGTGACCCACGATTGCAATTGCATGTCTACCCATCCGACTGCAAGTGACCTTTGTTTTATCAGAGGGCGGTAGAGAGGGGACAATTGCATGCGTGACACTAGGCATGCAACTACAATCATAGCCCTCGACTGCAACTACATGTCTGGCCACAACTGCAAGTGGCGTCCATACTGCAACTCTGTGGTGTTTTATGGGGGTGCGGCAGTTGCTTATCTACCACTAGGAGGGGGTCAACCATCGTATCATTATTTTATTTATGTTTCTACATTTTTTTCATGATTTACTTTTAATACATTAATTATTATTTTTGTAAATACATGGTGAACCTTTATGTTAAATACATGATAATTTTTTATTCAAATACGCGATGAACTTTTTTATATTATGCGGTGAAAATTAGACAAATGTGCGATGCACATTTCAGAATATACAACAAATTTTTTTGTTAATACACCATCAAATATTTTTTATAAATACGAGATGATACAAATATAGGACAACCATTTACACAAACAAAAACACGAAGAATTTTAATTTTACACAATCTAGATTTTTTCTTTCTTAAAATTAATTTTTCATACTTTTCTTTTGAATCTATGAAAAAAAGAAGTTGAAAAAGGACATGAGCTGGCAGAACAGCCTATGTAAGGCATCTGTCTTGCTGACTGTAAGAAACGCATGCGCGACATAGTACCTTTTTTGTGGCATGGAACTATTTTATATATCTTTTACTAGTATATTTTGCTGTTGTAGAAAAAAAACAAAGCCCAAGTAAGGGAGCCAGCCCAACAAAAAGAGAAGACAAGCTAAGAACAAAACCCAACGAGAACAGATGCAGCCCAAAGTAGCAAACCAGTCACGCACCTAAAACAGAAAACTAAACGATGCAGTAGTACTACGTACGTGAGGATAAGTCGTAACATCCAATTTTATACGTGCTGACATCAGTCGACTGAGACTTCGTCAAGTCTCAGTCGACTAAGACCTAGACAAACCCAACCTGAAAAGGGTGGACTATATATAGATATTGTGCCAAGCTCTACCTGGATTGGAGATTGGGCTGAGATGACCAGCAAGTGTGAATAATAGAGTGGTTTCTTATTCAACAATCAACACCAAAGCTAAACTACTGGCTAATACTACCAATCATTGCTTCCTCCTCGACCGGCATAGCGCCGCATGCCATGCACGCACTTGTTGATCGCGTACGAAGCTGTTCCACGAAGGTGACTGCGCCGCGCGGCAAATAAACAAATCAGGTGTGCGGCTAACCGCTTAATCCAGTGTTTTGTTGCACACTAGCTAGCCAGAGTTGTTGCACCCTAGATATTTTTTGGTCGAAGTGGGACAGTATCATGCATTACATGCAGCATAGTTTAGTGGAAAACATTCTGGTCTCCGAATCCAAAACCACCCACCAACCCTATATTTGTACACTGTAGTATATCCTAGCTAGGCTAGTTTTGGTCCCACGAAGAGAATTATTCAAGGTAGAAAATGACATGAACAATAGGATAAGCAGCAACCAGCCACAGGGCCTCATGATGAACAAGAAAAGTATCTGAAATTTCCTTCTGCCCTATACCTAAAAAAATGGAGTAGCTTTGATTAGGTTGCAATCAAATGTTTGGCTAGATTATTTGGCCCGTCAATCTGTTTTCTTTCCTACCACAGTTTTGGCATTCTTGCTAATCACTGCATTGACGCACTCCACCGTACCCTGTCACGTCGTCCATTCGCACCACATGTGCTGCACGCACCTCCCTTATGCCACGGCTAGACTTTTTTTTTGAGGGGTATGCCACGGCTAGACTAACTCCACGTTCAATGGGCCATAGCCCTTTATCGTCAGTGTACTGAGTCCATGTAACACGTATGTACTTTCTCTGTTCCTTCATATAAGTTGTAGAGACTATATTCAGATGTATATAAATGTCTATTAGAGTATAGGTTTACTCGTTTTGCTTTTATGTACTGTAGTCTATAGTGAATTTTTTTTAAAAGACTTATATTTAAGAACGGAGGAAGTATGATTTTGCATCGCCGTTTTCAAATTTCTTATGGTCGTGAATTGACGGTTGATCGACCTCATGCACATACTTGTGGACACATTAGAAAACTTGTACTACTCCCCGCACTGATGATGGCAGTAGCCTAACCTAATATTCAATTAATCATTGCATCATCCGCGGCGCGCCGCATGCCACTGTTTTCAGGCAGATACTTGGGCCGGCCGCGCGATAAACAACTTAATTAATACTAGTTGTGCGCGCGGCTATAGTCCAGTGGTTTGTTGCATCTGACCTGCTCTATTCTTCTAGAGTTGTTGCATTGCACCCCAAATTATTTTATCAAGGTGGAGGGTCGAGGTGATTACTACAGTTTAAACACGACATAACAAAAACATGGCATTGCCGAAGTGATTGTGTTTTTAACAGATCGTCTACTCCTAATTCCTTGCAGGTTTTCTGCAGGGCTCTGGCTTCGATCCGTGTGTGGTCATCACTACAACATATGGACACGCTTATGGCCTCTGTGTGCAACCGGCTGGAATCGGTTGCACAGAGTTTATTCAACTAGTTTGGTTGCAGAAATCTTGAGTTCAACCGGTTATGGTCGTGTTTTCTTTTTATTTGTTTTATTATCTGGAACTTATTTCATGAACGTCCTATGATGTAGAGGCCGAGCCGCCAGGTAATCTATGAGTTGAAGGGATCCACTGTCTTATTTCGGTTAATAGTGCTCAGTTAGTTATGTCACCCATTTTTTTCTCAATCTTGCCACCTCATAAATTCAGTTCAGTGGGATCATATGATATCCTGAATAACAGTTGACACAACTTGCTGTTAAGCTGGACAAAGAAATCTATTTCAGGGCAAACTGTTTCTGCACCTTTGCAGTGCAGTACAGCAAAATCAACAAATATGTTCATGAAAGTCCTATACATTGTCTACTCTTTCAAAGCATATTAAAGTTCAAAGGAAAGTGAGAACAAAGCCATACTTGAGCCAATCAACCGACATATTTGCAAAGCTCAACTTGGCGCAGTACAACATATTTGGAGCGCCTAGTGATCATTACAAGGAAGATTAAAAACACTAGCAGGTCTCCGAATTGCACGTTTAGAACACCTATGACGAATGGCAAGCTTCTGATCCTTTCATTAAAGCTCAGACGACGTATCGCCTCGAGATTTCTCGCAGTTCTGCGGTGTCATAAGTCATCTCCCTCTCTGAAGTTTTCGGAAAGCACCAATCTGTTATGTTATCCCGATAGCGCGCAACCCAAGCATCTCCTCGGTATATAACATATCTTGAGCCATGTAAGCAAATTCTTCAGCTTCAGCTTCAGCCACCTTCAGTTGAGCCCATCTTAGCACACATGGCACTAGGTGCAGAGTTTGACTGTGCATGCCACTGTCTGTGCCCAATACCTGAGCCGAGCTTTCACTTCGTCGGGATCATCACCTGCAAAGCCAGTAGTAACTGATCAGCCATGAGCAGCATGCCATTTGTTAATCACAAAGAAAGATAGGGTATCATCGTAAATGAATAGCAAATCAAACACAGCTCTAGATGCTTCGCACTGCTGGTTTTGTATGAAGATATAACGATATACTCAAGCTATAAAGATTAGCATTTTTTTAAATTTGCAAATTCTTATTTTTAGGGGTAATTATGTGTTGGAGATAGGACACAGATTTTCTGTGGGGGCTGTTGCTTTGCTTTGTTGTGAAGCTTGTCTTGGAGTTCCCTTTCTCTTTCTGTTTTATGATGCAACTGGGGATGTGACTTGAGTGGGGATCTCCCTCAGGCAAATTTGACAAATTTAACCTGTGGACAAAATCAAATCGCAGAATGAACTGTCCGTGATACTATTTCACGCGTCTGACCTTTTTGTGTGACTCCCGACACGAAGGCGCCACACTACACTATGCAACGCCTCATAGATAGGCGCTACACGCCTGGCCAGCGTTGCACCCCAGACCGCCTAAAAATTGCTAAGTCATTGTGCAGAGCCTAAGAGCTAGGCGCTGCACTGTATAGCGTGGCGCCTAGCTCTCAGGCGCTGCACTAGTGGTTGCACTACAAAATGAAGCAACCACTAGTGCAACGCCTAGAAGCTAGGCGATACACTGTATAGTGTGGCGCCTAGCTTTCAGGCGCTGCACACTGACTTAGTGATTTTCGGATCACACGGGTGCAACGCTGGCCAGGCGTCACAAAAAAAGGTCAGCCGCGTGAAATAGCTTCACGGGCGGTTCATTCTGTGATTTGATTTCGTCCATAGGTCAAATTTGTCAATTTTGCCTCTCCCTCACTCATGATTTCTGTTTTATAAAACTTTTACCGCTCCATGGTTCATCAACCAAAAAAGAAACAGAGAGAGAAAATCAACTCTCTGATGATCTGATCCCTACAATAAAAGGCAAAACATGAAAGCATAAACAGAGAGTTCGCGCCAAAATAGCAGAGAAAACATTGCCATCTTCGCGTCGTCCCGAAACGATTGTAGCGAAATCGAAACAAACGTGCACGGAGAACAAGTCTTACCAGGGCCGGAGATCCTCCAGTCCGGGATGGGCGTGGCCGCCGCCGCCGCGGCGGGCTCCAGCTGCCCGACCAGAGTCCTCTGCTCGTCGAGGAACCTCCGCGTCATGGAGTAGCAGAGCTCCAGGCCGGGGAGCGTCCCGCGGAGGCCCGGGATCTCATGGTAGGAGAAGCCGAAGCCGAGGTCGAGGCAGGCCTTGAGCTCCTCCAGGTCCTCCTCCGTCAGGCTCCTCGTCCTCCCCACCGCCGCACCGCCACTGCCACTACCAGAGGCAGCGTCTACCTCGAGCATGACGCACCTGCCGGTCCGCCGCCTCCGGGGCTGCCGGCCGTTGCTGCTGCTGCTTCTGGTGGTGGCGGGGTTGGCGCCGTCGGACGCCGGCAGCTGCGGCTGCGAGGAGAAGTAGGAGGTGGACGAGATGGTCGCCATGTTCTCCTTGTCTTTCGCTTGAGACGTTTGTGAGTTTGTCTGCTTTTGCTTCTTGGTCGGTTTTAGAGTTGGCTTGGGCCGTGGCTTATTTATAGAGGCAGGGCAAAGAGAGAAACTGATTCTGTTTTAGCCATGCCATGCGCAAGGGCTTAGCTGGGCGCGTGCTTAATAAACAATGTGTCAACCAACACCATGTTCCATCGTACTACTTCAGTGTGGCGGCCAACATTTCGTGTTAGTAATGACGGAGTAAATGTCACTCTCCTCCTGCTGCCGGTGGTGGCGGTGTCGGTATTGCGTTGTCCAGCTACGGGACAGGATCAGGCCCAGATTGTTGGATGGATCAGGACCGGAAATTGCGTGCACTAGGACGGCATGCATGGCAGGGACCGTGTTCTCGTGCGTACGGTACGTGGCCACTCCGTTAAGTAACCACCACTAGAACCCTAAAGAAAACACAACTCGAACTCCTCTGCCGCCGCATGTGCCCTCAGCAACATCGTGATCACTCCCAGCCAGCGCGACAAGTTTCTGCAGCTGGCCTGGCTCTTTTACTTTTACTTGCACCCACGATCGATCGACATCGACCGACCAAATGGTTGCTCATCACGTACTCACTTGACCATGCCTCCACTCCACGCAAAACGCGATCCGACGGCCTCAGTAACAAAACACCACTAGCAGTTTAGACATCGGAGTACCGGGGTAAAATATTAAGACGTACTAACAAGCAAGCTTTATTTAAATTGGCTCCTCCTCCCACCCCAGCCGCTCCTCCTCCCAACCCTAGCCGCCCCTCCTCCTCACCCCCTTCCCCCCCTTCCCTTCCTCGCCGCCGCTTGAGGCAGCCGCCGGGCAAGCCCGGGGCGCCAAGGATGGTGGCGGCGGGGCCTCGGTTGCCCTGCATCTGCGTGGGGAACCCTGGATCTGGAGCGGCGGCTCCATTGGCAAGGCACGGCCGGCTAGCAGCCGTGCGGGCGGTGGATCTGGTGTCTCGGCCGCGCGGGCGGCGGGATCCGGTGGTCGTTGGCGGCCGCCGGCGGCTTCTGCGGCGGTCGATGCGCGCGATCTGGCGCCTTCCCTCCTCCCCTGTTCGGCGTGCGGGCCAGTCTGGTCGGGCCGTGCTTCCTCTTGGTCGCCGGTTCTGTACAGGAGGCGCTGCTGGTGGCAGGGATCTAGTCCGGGCGAAATCCCTGGCCGGCCATGACCGGCCGCGCCGACGGCGACGCCTGAAGGCGCTGTTCCCCTTCTTGGAGGCGTCGGTATGGACTGATCTCCTCACTTCACCTTCTCCTAGGTCTCCCGGGCGAAAGCCCTAACTTTGTTGGGCGGCGGCGGCGCTCACGGCGTCGTTCCCTTCTTGAAGGCTCCGCTTTGGGAACCTTGGGGTTGGGTGGTGCTTGTGGGTGATGGGCGACGGCGGTGGTGCGGCCCTATCCTAGCATTGATTTACGTCCGTTGCTTGAAGATGGACTCGCGTAGGTGGAGGTCGTCGGCTAGCGTCGTGGTGGCGTCAATGGCGGAGGAACTGTCAAGGCTCGCGTAGGTGGAGGTCGTCGTTTGGCGTCGTGGTGGCGTCGATGGCGGAGGACCTGCCAAGGTTGTCACCTCAATCTGCTCTGAAGATGGACCAGTGGAAGATGGCAGCGATGACACATGTGAGTGCGTCGGACCGGTTTAAGCCCCGGACCCAGCTGATGGCTTGGTCGGGGCCTCCGGCTTTAGATGTTAGGCTTAGGTGAGAGGTCTGGGTATGTGGCCCAGCTTGCACCCCTTCATCATTTCAATAGGAGTAGCGGCAGATGTTGCCAAGATGGCGGATGCAGGCATATTGTTGTTCTACTTTGTAAGGTCCTCGAGAATAATCAATAAAACGGTTGCATGCATCTCCCAGATGCAGAGGCCGGAGGATCATCCTCCCTTTTCAAAAAAAAAGACATCGGAGTACCGTACCGTGCTACTAGTTCTCTACTTCCCTTTTAGTTAGAGCTGGGACGTAGGGCGTGGAGTTTCTTAGCTCCAGCTCCTATGAATTTGGATGGACAGTAAAATCCGAACAATAATGAAAATTAATTCAAGAAGCTCTGGAAATTTCGGAAACAAATATTGACAAAAGTTTGGCATGCTTGCAAATTTTCAGAATAAAATCACTTTCATGAAGGTGTAGGAAAAAAAAGCAAAATCGGCAAAACTTTTCTCAATATTTGCTAGATTTTTTTTTTCAAATTTTACTTCATCCCTATCTCATTTGAGGTCGAGCTAACAAGAGTGCTTTCGCTGGGACGTGCCGTGATACTTTGTTCGTGGACACGAGGTGGCCAGGTGGAAGCCCTACGCGGACCTGTGTGGATAAGTACGAGCACGAGCAAGACAAATTGTGGCCGAGAACCGCTAGCAGCGCCGGCCGCCGGAATCTTTGGTGCGGCGTGGGGCAGAAGCCAGCCGCCGTGAACCCATGACCAACCGTCCCTGGCCGCTTATTTGATCGCCGCCACGACGCCGGCCAGCCACATTTCGCTTGCTCTGCCGCCGTGGGAGCTAGCAGCCACGCGATTTGTCTCGGTCCGTCTGTGTGGACTCTGGCGGTGGTGGCCGTCCAAGGCCGCGACGGCAACGTTGCACCCTCCCCGCTCGTCCTCCAGCCAGCTGCATTGCATGCGTACGTATGGAGGAGTGTGCACGTACGTGCGTGCCGCGACCAGACAACACGTAAGGAGGGTCATACGTGGGGACTGGGTTGCGGATATGCTCTGTTTTCCTTCTTTCCGGTCTCACGTGCTCTGTTCGGGATGCCACCTGATTGTGTAAACAGAGTAGATAGGATTTCAGGTGTGTCATGTCTAGTGCGATCATCCAGGGGCCACAAGGTTTCATTTTACACGTCCTATTTTTCATTTTAGACGCTGCGGCTTGCCCAACTTACTAGGCTTCGACCCTACTAGTTGGTTATACCCGGCAATAACAGTGTTTCGTTAGCACTATTTGGAGTAACCTAGAATCATGCCTTCAGAGATTGGATCCGGCGAGGATGGTGCTCGAGTGTTCTTTTCTTCTTAGAGGCGTTGCTGCTAGATAACTTTTTCAATTGTCCGTATGTTGTCAAAAGATAGATGATTGGTGCCAATGGTCATTCTTGTAGTTTGTTTGTCGTTGCTTTGTTCCCTTCATATTTTTCCACCGTCTAGGCATAACTTTGATCTTGTATGACTTTGCTATTTATCGACGTCATTTTTTATGTGTTGGTGTTGGTTATATGTATCCTAATCATGAATAGATCATGTGTGTGCTCATTGTCTCATATTGTTGTTTCATTCTGAGTCAATAAAATTTACTCATTATCTAAAAATATCTATACTGCGAAAGAAAATCCACGTTGTTGTCTTTTTGTGAGTCGGAAAACCCATGTTGTTGTTGCTTTATTTCTACATGTCCCTTTATGATTGTCGATTAATCAGATCTGCCTCTTTTTCACGACAGAGTATTTGAATGGAACCGTTTTTTGATGACTGGACATGGTGAAAATTTACACCGGCCTTCACAAAAATTGCAAAATCGCAAGGTGAAAACTTTCACGTTTGGAGGCTATCGACATAACCAGTGTAAATTTTCTTGACCACTAGCTAGCATTGTGTGCACACACGAACGGTGCATGTTTTGCGACATCAAATCCATGATCAGTATGTATCGGATCTGTAGCATATGCAAGTACGTACACCACACAAAGCCAGCCATGCATATGGTCAAATGCAGGACGCACAAGAGAAAGATTCTCCTGAGTGGATAATACCGCTGTGAATTTCTGATGGCCATAAAAAAAGCGGTCCATGAGATCGTGACGGTGCATGCCTGTCAATTGTCGATAAAAGAGTGCAAGCAAAAGTACAGTACCCCTAAATGAATATGAACCCTCCATTTTTCTTGATCCAATGGTGGATGTCTATTGGTACTCCAACGTGTGCTTAAGAGTGTACCTACTAAAAAAGTGAGGGAGTGCCTTGTGCTTGGGGGTAAAAAGGTAAAGTGGTTTTTATTACTATTCTCCCATCAGTGCATCACGGTTGATACAGATTCGACTCGATCGCTGGAACCCTAATTCTTCTCCTAAAAAAAACCTAATTCTTCGATAGGATAGGCGCCGGCGGCCACTATGGTCTGCGTGCGTACAAGAGACAGATGGCCTCTGGGCCACGGACTTGCCGGAATGGCATGGACCAGGGCTGGGCAGTGGAGCCGCCACCATTGCCACGGGCGCATTTGCGAGAGCCATCTTTCTCGCGCAACTGGAATTCTGGAAACTCGCCCGCGCTGAAGCAGGATGATGACTAGGGCGAGGCGGGATACTCAGGCTCCAGCCTGACATCTCTTGCGGGCTGATTAAGTGATGAACTTCTTGCGAACCTGATCTCTTGCGTGTATTCCACAACAATGTATATCTGTGTTTTAATTTCCTTTGTACATGTTAGAGATTTTGTGTGGATTTCCAGAACTTGTAGTCTGATCGGTAACCGTTATCCACTCGCTCTCGATCAGTGCAAGGAAGCAATGGCGCGGTCCTCATGAAGACATATAACAACGCTAATGTGATGGCGGCTACGTTGGTGATAGGAAGCGTGATCTGATTAGAAATCAGAGAAGGACCTAATTAAAAGTTGAAAAGACTAAACTACCCTTATAAGTGGAGGGTCAGATTTAAGTGGTACTCCATCTCTGTGGAGGGAGTACCAGGGTACCGTAAAAAAGCTCAAGCAAAATATGCATGCATGGACTGGAGGTATATATCTCATAAAGATTTATTTATTTATTAAGTGATTTTTTTTCTGATGGATATGTTTTGGATGTATGCAATGGACAACAGCTGATTTTTACAAACTAATCCACAGCCCAACCACACCACTAGTGACAATGTGACATGTATACTCATGTACCGTACAAATGAGTTGTCTTGTGCATGAGCCATGTTCCTTTACAACAACAGTACGTAGTGCTGCTCTTTTTACTTAAAGTTTGTCACTTGATAGGTCCTTGAGAGCATACTTCTCATATTCGGCCAAGAAAGAGCATATTTTTCGTGATGCTGCAATTAATGTCATCAATTTTACGCTGCAATTTCGTATTGTGGTGCATTATTCGGTTTTACATGCATTTGTTTATGTTGTTTGCACTGGTTATATATGTTTTTCCCCATAATCTGCACAAACAGTTTAAAATTGTGTAATTGCTAGCATAAATCTGCACAAACAGTTTCAAATTATGTAATTGCTAACATAAATCTTGAACATGATATATATACCTGTCTTCAACGTACGTACATTGTGTTGGTACTAATCTAGTAAGTTAACCTGAATTGCCAAACATGATTTCATTTTGAAACAATAATACTATATCAAAAGCACATTACATCTCATCATTCAGCAACTGCATGCTAAGCCTTTTATATCCAGATAAATAAAGCTATGAAAAGGTTATAGTGATGCATTGGCAGCCATGGAAAATCAGTAATGCTCAACAAGAGCGAAATGAAGGTTCCATAATTTCCACTTCATCTCACTTTTCATAAACGCGAATACTTACAAGGGTGGACATACAGATACGGCAAAGTCTTCCTGGAGAGGAGATTGGGCTGAGATGATCATTAAAACGATTAATGAAAAAACTGATTATTTTGAACTCCAAAGGCCAAAGCTAAACTATACTAATACTACCAATCATTACATCCGCGCACTTGATCACAGACGCGCTGTTCCTCGAAGATAACCGTGCCGCATGACAAATAAACAAATTAATCATTTTCTTGAGAGCAACAAATTAAGCATTTAGGTGTTTAGCTAACCGATATATATATATATATATATATATATATATATATATATATATATATATATATATATATATATATATATATATATATATCCAGTGTTTTGTTGCATACTAGAGGCCAGAGCTGTTGTACCCTAAATATTTTTGCTTCAGGCAGATATTTTAAGCATGTAATGCAGTGCATTCACAAATATACAACATGCAGGCCGTTGCCCAGCTATAGGTTACTGGAAAACATTCTGGTCTCCGAGTCCAAAATCAGATAGCCACCCCTAATCTAGTTTGTAGTATATACAGTATATAATAGTTAGTTATATAACGAAAGTACTATTCTGCTCCCGACCTCAAATGCACCCGCATGAACAATAAAATCGAAAAAAATAGTTAAAAATTTCAGAAAAACCTGAATTTTTTTTGTGATAAACTTTGACAAATGTCTTGTACGATTGCTAAATTTCAGCACGAAATGGCATTCGTGGAAGGCGTGGCGAAAAAAACAAAATCGTCACTCCAAAATATGTTCAAAACTAGCATTTTTGGAACATCGATTTTTTTTTTGGCACGACTTCTACGAATGTTATTTCGTGCTGAAATTTTGCAAGCATGCAAAACATTTGTCAAAGTTTACCGTAAAAAGATTCAGAATTTTTTGAATTTATTAACTATTTTTTTCCGGTTTTACTATTCATGAGGGAGCATTTGAGCTCGGGAGCATATACTCCATGCCCGTTATATAATGTATCTATCCTATAAAGGCATTGCACAAATAGAGGGCATGCAGGCCGTTGCCCAGCTATAGGTTACTGGAAAACATTCTGGTCTCCGAGCCCAAAACCAGCTAGCCACCCCTAATCTAGTTTGTAGTATATTCTCTAGTTATATAATGTATCTATCCTAGTCTAGTTTTGGTCCCACGATGTGAAGTTATTCATGGTAGTTGGTAGACAAAGACATAAAAAAAAGGATAAGCAGCAACCAGAGCCCCATGACCCATGAACCAAGAAAAGTATCTCAAAATCATGTCCACCATATATCCAGAAAAATTGGAGTAGCTTTCATTTGGTGGCAATAAAATCATTATAATGCATTACTCTGGCCGTCAATCCGTTTTCTACCACAATTCTTGGTCCTCTTACTAATCACTACTTTGACTGGAGAGTGGGACCCTCAGCATCGGCCATTATAATGCATGTATGCTGCAGGCACCACCAGGCCAGCAGTACCCTCTTAACTCTCTTTGTTCAAACAAAATTCTAAAATCAGATTGATCCAGTGTTCAAACAAACAAACAAGAAGATACTTGAGCCGCACGATTAGTCGTGCGTCTAATCCAGTGTTTTGTTGCGCTTGACCCTAGTAGAATTTTGATTGATCGAAATAGGGGCTCGAGGTGGATTTATAATTTAAGCATGCACATACGACATGCAGACCGTTGGCCACCTATACTTTAACGGAAAAGGGTTTCTGGTCTCCAAATCCAAAAACAGCCACCCTAAATGCATATATCTATCACCACGTCTATCTAAAATAGTCTTTAGTTTGGTCCCGGCCAGAAAGCGAAGATATTAATGGAAGAAAAAGACATAAGCAGAAACCAGAGCCCCAAGAACAAGAAAAGTGTCTGAAAATTCAGTCTACCATATCTATAAAAAATCATCTGTGTAGCTTTCATTAGGTGGCAATCACATCATGATTACTTTGGCCCATCCCCTAGTTGGTAGACTAACATGGAGTAGCACTATATGTGCGCCTCTACCCTTTCCTGGAACTTAATCAAACATTAAGATCTGCTTAAGCATAGCAGGTAGTGTATGGTAGCTCTCCAGCACTGGTTGATTATACAGGGCATGGTGTTCTGAAGAGGTGCACTTAGTAGTTAGTAGTAGCATCGAAGATAGCCATCAAGTTGTATAAATTACATCTCCGTTCCATAATTTGAACTAAAACCACGACAAGAATTATGGAGCGAAGGGAGTACTGTGCAAATAAACAATGTTTACAGATCCTAAAGCTAGTTCTTACACAGCCATCCGACTACAGATCTTAAAGCAGGCAACCATGACACATATGTTCCCTCCCAGGACTTGCTTGGTCTCTTGGTAAGAAGGTTCTCTCCTACTATTTTGAACCAACTCCCGGAGATGCTTCACGATTGAGAGGTCATAGGACAGGTGTAAGTAGGCTCTGTATGCGCAACAGGCGCCCTGTGCACCCCCACAACTAGCTAAACTCAAGCAAAACGATAAGGAAAAGAAAAGACAGTGAAACTACAAGTACAAAGGCAAAACTTAAGCAACAGCAGAAGCTACCGCCAGCACTAGTCAGGAGGACGACCAGAGTCTTCAATATTGTGAGACACTGTGGCAGGTCAACATCTCTAATCTTCTATTGCATCAATTTTTGACACAAATTGCATCGATTTGGTGTGCACACATAACAGAAAATATGCTAGCCATGGATTCTCAATCATGTGGGTGCAAGATTAAAGTCTTACTTTTCAAGGTGCAAAGAGTTCACTCCTTGCTGAACAGGACTAATCATAATCAGTTGGCAAGGATCCTACAAAGCATGCTAAGCTGCAATAACATAATTTAGTCCAAACAATTGATTGCTAAGCTATATACATGAGGAAATGCAGGAGAAACCTGAAGCTTAGACTCAGCAAATGCAATGACGACAGCAGGGATGATACCCTTCCACCAGCCTCCATCAGTGCAAGATTGTGACCAGTTTTCCATTGCTTGGTGGTTCAGTGGGCATGCATAAATTTTCTCCACAGCCAAGGCAAATAAGTACAGCAGTACAACACTAGATCAGTTGTTGTTTCCTGAACTGCCATTTCTGATAAGAGGTAAGCTATTTCTAGATCAGGAGCTACACGATAACTCAGGCTGAGAAAACAAAATGTTAACTGTGTATCACAAGGAATGTTTGCACATGCGAGATTTCAGACATCTGCTAAACTACTTGCTAGCTCATCCAAGATGGTTAGTGTTTTCTCTTGAAATATGTTCTTGCATTTGTCCAGTAAGGTGCGAGAAGTGCACAGCATGAATTTGCCGAAGTGTGTTGTGCTAATACACAATTATTAACTGACAATGCTGCTCACACATTCTGCTATTCACTCTGTCCTTTGTGCTTTACACTAATGACTTTATTTTAGGTTTAGTTAGTTGTAAGTCATACTTACTTTCAATTAAGGAAAGCAAAAGGCACATTGAAATGTTTAATGCACCATGAGTTCCAGCTTACAACAGCACTACATTTGCTTGGACGTAAACCTAGATTGTCATTTTCTGCCTACAACTGAATGAAAAGAACAACATGGAATAAAGTATTTCCAGTAAAATGACGAAAGGTGGGGTCAAAGTTCTACTCCAACCAGGGGAGTCCTACACTATGTGTCAAAAAACTAAAAAAGGTTAGTCATACTGGTCTTCAGCTCAATATGAACAGTGATCAGGAGTTATACAGCACCATTTCAACTTTCAGTGACTAAGCAGAAGATTTGCAAATAGTGAGTGACAACAGTTCTTAATTTGCTATTAGCGCTACAACCAGGACAGCCTAACAACCATTTGTAAATAGGAAGTGATAACAATTATTAATTTACCATTAGCGTTACATCATAATACAACCAGGACAGCCTAACAACACGGGGCACATACGGATTGCAAGTATGATGGCTGCCTAATCTGGACAACATAAGATAAGGCATACCAACAACAGATACCTTGCAGTATAACTAGATGTACTGTACTACAACAGTTGGACAATATAACCAGTACACTGAGTCACTGAACGATGAAACCTCAACAGAGTAATACTGTTGATCTAGACAAACTATCATTTCAGTAGTCATCCTTGAGCTTCAGGTCAAAATTGCAACCAGAAAAAGGGTCATGCTCAAATTCCAAATCAGAAAGGAGATAGTTGCCATCATGCTCACCTGCAAGAAAACAGCGGGTTTGTTGGAGCAGTTACAACAAAAGATTTTGCAATGCAACGACACATGTAGATAATTTGTGGTATGTTTCTGAAGACAATTGTATTTGATCAGTCAAAAACAGGTCAATGGGGTGAGGGGGGAGCATACAGATAAAGTTTGAAGAAGAATTTTTTTCCCTTTTGGAGCAAAAAGCAACTGACCCCGGTTTCACAGAAACTAAATTCAGACTCAAAACAGCCCCCCTAAGTTTTCTTAAGTTTGAGCAAGTTCATAGAACAAAATATCAATAACTACAATACCAAATCAATATCAATAGATTCATCATGAAATATGTATTCATAGTATATTTATTTGGTATAGAATGCTGATATTTTTGTGCATAGGTAAGGCGAAAGCGGTGAGACAAACCTAGTCTTGAGCTTAAGTACGCCGTTGGAGGAAGGAACTCAGGATCAAGCTCCAATGTTGTTTCATCATCTGGATCGTCCAGGGATATCTAAGATACATTCAACTCGAGGTAATCAATTGCATAAACGCAACGCCTACTCATGACATGAACAAGGTGGGAAATATTTTAGATCATAGTCATCAGTAACACTGTGCTATTCACTAACTGAGCCATCTTATAGCAGTCACAAGCTCGTAGGTGAAGTAATTAGCACACTAATATAACCTCTGGATCTTATTCTAATCTAATTCCATAAAGCCATGTGTATAACATAGTAGTGCACTAAAAAAACAGTTAGCTTATGACCGAGAAATGTTAGCCATCAGCATCCAGAACAGTTCAAATCGCTTTAATAATTTTCTTAGCTCATTATTAACTCATTATCACCACTTACTCCAACTACAGGTTATTAGTGATTATCAGTCCACTCCATTCTAGTGTATCATCTAGATGCACAACTACATTTCATCACACTAGAGAGCAATTTGGGATCAGGCAAAAAGTTACCACATACCTTCGATGGTACATTGATGTCATAAATACTGTTCATGGAGACTTGCAAAGTGGCCATTGCCTTCTCCACCTTCTTTCGTATGCCTGGTCCCGGAATCGAAACATAGGAAGGATTTAACACACACACAAAACAGTAAAAACTTGTTTTTTTATTTCATTGCATTTTCTTCAAGAACAGGGCAGAGCAATTCACAGAGCTATCATAAGAAAATAGTGTCCAAAGAAGTTCAGTTAAACAGAAAACATACGCTCTTCTTGCTCATCGGCCATCAGTCTCTGCATATCATTCCCGGTGAAACTCGCAGTCTCAATGCCACCCTTAGCCCACTCGCAGCATTTCACCCAGTCCCCGTCGCTCAGAGAGCTCGGTTTCGCAACGCCCTTCAACCCCTGCACGCTCACTGCTGCTGCTGCGGCGGCGGCCTTCCCGGCGGCGCCGGCCGGCGGAGCTTTGCCGGCTCTGCCGAGGTCTCCCAGGGCTCTCCGCCCCGCCCTCGCGGCAGGCCCGCGCGCCACCCCGGCCTTCTTCCCATCAACGCCTGGCCAAACAACGGCAGGGACGCGCAACGGGTCAGCGCAGGGAGAGAGTTCGATGCGGATTCGGCGAGGTGGACAGGAGGTGGGTTGATTACCTCGGAAGATGGGCAAGTTCTCGTTTTGCACGAGGACTGGAGCCCGCGGAGCCTGCATTTCCTCGGACGGTCCGGCGGCGTCGCTGGATCGCGCTTGCTTGCTCGAGCAGTTATACTCCCACCGAGATGCGAAGCTGGAACTGCCGGCGGGGGTAGAACTAGAACCCTGGAAATCGCAGGAATTGGCGCGCGCTGCGCAAAAACCCTAGCCCGACCTTGGATTTTGGAGGCTCGCCCGGAGGAAACCGAGGAAGTGGAGTGGAAGAAGGCTCGCTGGGGAAGGAGGGGGAGTGGGGAAACGGGGAGGGGCAGGAGGAAGGCTGAACGCAACAGATGACGCGAACCACAGGGGAAAGCGTAAACGAATTTTTTTTTTTAAATCTTCTCCTCTTTTTCTTTTTCTTTTTCTTTTTTGCGGGTGCTATTTTCTTCTCCTTGAAATTAAACCCAATAAGCGAATCAACCTGTGGTTGAGATGGTTAGGTGGACAGTGGTATCCCCAACCCACCAGGGTCCAAATCTTGGTGCTCGCATTATTCCTAGATTTATTTCAGAATTTCCGGCGATGCGCTTTCAGTGGGAGGAGACGTTCCCGTCGACGACGAGGCGCCTATGGTGGCTTCGTAAATCTCAAGATGATATGCCGGCTCAGTCTCTCGGAGGTGCTCATAGGGGTAGGGTATACGTGTGTGCGTTCATAGGGGTGAGTGTATGCGCGTATATATGAGCGCTTGTGTTTGTACTGATGCTAAAAAAAAAGAAATTAAACCCAATAAGTAAGGGGCGTGATCGGACAGTCGGGGAGACGGTCGACGCGCGTGTTAAATCTGCCGGCTGATGTAAAGCGTTTTCCAATAAGTAAGAGCAAAAAAAAAAGGTGATGCTAATTTTCCTTTCCCGAGGAGCTATAAGATGTACACGTCACTTATTTTAGGATGGAGGGTGTACATTTAAGTTTTGGTCAAATGATTAATAGTATAAAATAATCCCCTCCATTTATGGGTATACAAGTTCATTGACTTGCCATTCCATGAAACTTTTGGTACCTGGCATTTTAGTTGTTTTTTAGAACTCAGTTTAATTTGTTTTGGCAAAACTAAGGTGGATAAATAAATTCCCATACTGTAGCAGTTCGTTGTTTTACTTTGTTCGGTCAAGATATAGCATTGTAGACATATCAAATTTGTTAAGTGAATTCCATTTCTATGCTGAATGATCGCTCGGTCGTGGTATAACAACGATGCTACAGGTTGTAAGTCTTTCTTAGAAATCATAATGGCGAAACTCAAATAAGCTATTAACACATATTTGCTCATTTTGTATTGACTTTCATGCATTCCCTTGATGCTTATTAAGAAAGTATGTTTACTTGAATACTATATAAATGTTATATTGTGATTTCACTTTCATAGAGTTTCACAAAACAACATGGGCAGTCTAGTGCCACATGGGTAAAGTTATCTCTGAGAATGGCATTGAGACAAAATTCCATCTGGATCGTTGGCCTCCTTTAGATCAAAAGCCCACCCCGATGAGTTCCCACCCAAGAAATGAAAGCATGACGCTCTATGAGTGGCTTGGCTCCACCCTATCCTCGTTGGTCACTACAGTGCTTCCTCGAGGATGACCGAAGTCGGGTGTTGTAGAGACGCCCTTATATGCAACTTCGTCCGTCATCCCCTTTTGGCGATGTTGTCAATGATGCTCTGCCATTAGGTGGAGTCGAGGAGAGTCCTACTTTCTCACTCTCTTGTTCTTTTCCATAATAACGTGGTATGTGTATCCAATACCCATTGCTGGTTTCAGTGTTATTTTCTTATGATTTATGAATCGTAAATAGCACCAATGTCTACTTATTACTCTTTGTCCTTGCAAATGCTCGAATAACTTACTATGGCTTATATTTTGATGCATTGCATTTTACTCAAGTTAGCACCCAGCGGCAGGATTTACACCGAGAGATAGATGATCCTAAGTCTAGTTTGTAAAATCACCGGTGCTTATACTTATACACTTGCCGAGCAAACATGACAAAGGAAGGCATATTATGCTTATTAATTCTTTCTGTTGCAATTGTATTTTGATAGTTTAAGTTGTATTGTATTCATCTTGGAATTAATATATTTTCAAGACAAGAAACAAAATAGTGGAGTTCAGAAGAACATCATAAACGGAAAATAGTGTACAAGGAGTGCAACATGATACCTATTTAATGTGCTTGGTGGCTCTCGCCTTCTTATCGTAGTTCGTTTGCTAGAATACATTCGATTTAATTTTTATGTGTTAATCCATCTTAGTTATTCAAGAACTCAACACTCCTGCATTGTGTTTTAGAAAGAATGGACTTTGAAGCCCATACCTCCCCCATTGAATTATATGACATAAAGTTGTATAATAGTATATGGGCAATTTTTAACTTGCTCTTCTCTTGCAGATTTCTTGAGCAGCAGATATAACTTGTTAAATTTTCATGACGTCATATTTCAAAATAATACATATATTGGTTTCCTTGTTAAGGTATGACTAATGTATAGTTCTTTCTTTACAATATTGGTAAAATCCATTTTGTTGCATTTTCTTTGGTCTACTGTGGAAACAGAGCGACGCGATCATGTAGTTCAAAATAAAATGGGTGGGGCAAGGGGATACTTCCAACAATTTATTAACTATGTTAATTATTGCCATATGGGTGTCTACTATTGTATTTTTAAAAGTTAATTCCCCTATGTTTTACTCTGATTTGTTTTCTTTTTTAATCAATGAGAAATGTAGTGTGGAATCTAAACCCAATATATGCAGCCAAAAACTTACGGCTTGATTGATGTGGAAATATGAAGGTCTTAATTCTAGCTTGAGCACATTATCTCACTGACTCAAATCAACATTTTTTTATTTCGTTTATGCATTATGTTACTATTTACATGTTCCAAGTTCAGAGGATGTGCATTAATAGATAATCAAATATCTTTGTTGTTGAATTGTGTGGATTGCTCTCCATCACATTCCTTCATGGCATACATTTATAGGAGGCAAAACATTTGGTTTTTGATAATGCTTATTCCTAACCAACAAGCAAGTATATCATGGTGTTGATACTACAACAACCATTGTTGCCCAAGAGCTTTAGTGCAATGGCCTAGAAAACTATTAGGATGGCGTAGAAGCAAAAGGGTGTCAAGATTGCAAGTGTGATGTTTATTTTTGCACGCTATTGTGGCCTAATTAGAATGGAATCGGATGGAGTAGTTTTAGATAAAGTTGTAGTTTATTGCAGTTAATGCTTCTGTTCTTGTATGCAAATTTGGTTGGTCCTACTATCTTATCTTATATCATCTATTGGCAAATATCTAGTCCCCACTACTAGATTTCTCTCCACGTGTGTGCTTCCACATCATCTCAATTATCTGTAACCGTTGGATCGATTTTTTGACATCCTCAAGTCATGCATGTACTCATAACTTACAATTTGCATTAATATATCCATGTAAACCATGCCACATCATCAAGTCATGCATGTATTTTTACCAGGAGACTAAATTCATGCATGACATTCGCAAGTTAAAATTTTATGATGATTTTTGTATGGTCATGGACGGTATATGTGTTGGACGCTTGGAGCAAAAATATAAGCTCATGTTGCACATTTTGTTAATGATTGCATTGTGTTAAGTTCAATCAAATTTTTTCTCTTCTCACCCATTATTTCATCACATACTTCATAGGTTTTATTGTTTCTAAAACATAAAAAGAGAACGCTCTGACATTTACTTTTCATAAGTTTTAGTTGTTTTATATACCTATTTACGCTTTTTTTAACACGGTTCCCCGGGCAACACGCATGGTGTCATCTAGTATATATCCATAAATAGTTGCAACCTATTATATAATTTTCCTATTCATTTAGTCATGCCACATCAGCAAGTCACGCATATTAGTTGTATGTTATATATTTTTGGTTTAATCTATCCATGCAACATCGACACATCAATAAATCATGCATGACACTCCTAAGTTTTTTTTTCATCAATTGTGTTGTCGTGGATGATATATGTGCTGGTTGCTTGGAGCATACCTATGTAGTTCATTCTTCACATTTTTCTTAAAAAAAATATCATTTCGTTATCTTCAATAGAAATATTTTATTTTCTTATACGTCATTTTGTTACATATGTCATATGTTCTATTTTTTAAATAAAAATTGAGAATACTCTTATATTTTCTTTTGCATTAGTTTTAATTGTTTTGAGCACCGGTTTATGCATTTCTTTTAGCAAGATTCTCGCATCAACATGTGAGCTATTATCTAGTTTAGTATGCATTCCTTCTATTCCAAAGAAAGGCATTTCTTAATCCTTCATATAAATTGATTAGTAACAAATTGACTAAATGTATTTCGGATTATACATGAAAGACGTTGATGGACAATACCACCATATGGTGGTCTCATGTGAGAAAATTATTAAGTCCTCCCATGCGGCCTAATATCTAAAAAGGTCAAATTTTCCTATTTTCATGATAGCAAGATAGTTTGTCCTTCAAGCCAAAAGATTGGTTGGCTAGCATGATCAATTCATTCAACTGGGATAGGCATGTTAGATACTCTTTCTGAAGTGAAAATATGTATACCCTTAGTTGAGCTTCCACGATGTGATACTAAATTACTAATGCTATTTTATTCTCCAATTTGGAACTAGTCACACTATTAATTAATATATGCACGTCTTATATATTTGGTAAAAAAAACTACTGCGATTTCATCCAACTAGTATGTATTGCACTTTTATTTTTACTAGTTGAATGCCCGTGCGTTGCCACGGCCAACAAATTAATCTATGGCTAGCTTTGCGCTACAACTCTTTGGTCATCGCGCTGTCGCTTTGCTATGTTGTCACCCCTGCTTCGAATCTGCCATATTTTCTCCAAGACCACCAAACTACCAATGCTATTCCCAGCCCCACTCCAAATTTGCATGAGTTTCTTCCAAGTATGCCAAATTGCCAAAGTCATTCCCAATGTCACTAACTTCAGATGGCCTGCAACCTCACGCCACAAAATTCGAGTAATTCAATTGATACCCAATTATGTTTTTTGCAATGTTATACATCAGAAACCCAAAGGAGCCTATTTTTTTCTAAACATTGCATGAGAGGTCATAGTTCCACTTGTATGAACACTCCTACCCCGGGATTAAAATCACCCGTATAAAAGAATGTAACACACAATTTATTATCCTAACAAAATAATTTATTGCTCTATCACTAATAAGTCTCTAACATGGCCAAAGAACGCTCTAGTTACACCAAGGCCACCTACATAGCATAGCCTTCATCTTGGCCCTCCCTTCTCCCTAGCACTTAATCCATTCTTTGGAAGCCAGTGTGTTCGTACCACTAACTAAGGGTTGGTTTTCGATTATGCAGATAAAATGGTTACAAGAAGAAAGCTTTATAAATATTATATGTAACGCAATTTACAAGGATCAGTCATCATAAAGCATGAAAAATGTGATTGTTTGATGTATTAAGCAGGGCCCATTAGACCTAACAGAAGGACATCCGTGCATAGTCCAAATCCGTGCACAGTCCAAAATGATCACCCCGGTTCATCCGGTGCACCTCCATTGACGTCTGAAGTTCAACAATTCACTTATTTTTGTTAGGTTGTAAAAACGATAGCATGCTAATAAGATAATCTCAAGGAAATTACTGTAACACAACATAGGTCAAGATTTGTAGTAAATTTTATGGTAATCAAGCCATATGGCGAGAATTGTCCACTTTGAACGCTTCATTTCCATTTGGAGTATCAGTACATCCAGTAATGGCGAGAAGCAATAGCTGATGAAATGCATATCACTGAACAGGACAAAAAAATCACTTGTGTTAATCTGGCTAATCTTTAACTGGCAGTGGGTACTCTTGGTTTTCTTATGTTCTGGTTAACAAAGAGCAGTCAAAAATGCATGTGTGCTGAGAAGTTAAATTTACTCTTTTGATATTCCCAAAAGAATGATATCATATTGTATCATAATTCTAACTCTATATTCGAATTAAGGAATCAGGCACAGAACCACACCAACAAAACTATAAGCAAAGGTGAAGTTTCTATTACCAAACAAGACATCAAGTATTACATAAGTCTTCCAATGAAGAAAATAAAACAGTCTGCAGCAGGTACAACCTATAAATCAAGGAGATGTTGTTAACAATTAATGGAAAAGAAAAAAATATGGTATCAACTCAAACTAATCCAATTCTCAGGAATAACACATGCCACTTCCATGGTGGCAAGTGTACTTTGTAAAATAGAAAAAAGGGGAATATATTGAAATAGACTCTTGTGATATGGGCAGGAGGAGCATGTAAAATTGAACCTACAACAATTTGCATCACATTTATATGACATGGTGTACCAAAGGGAGTATAAAATTAATTCAAAAGGTATTTTTCAGTATTCTTTTGATTAAATTAAAGTTCCAGAAGTTGAGCTTAGTGATGCTTGCAATGAATAAGAGTATCCCCCGGAATTTGTGTTCACTTCAAAGCAAAGGGAGGATATCACTTCTTAATTAACGGATTGCTACATAATAAAGTTACTACAGCTCTTAAGAAATTTTAGTACACTCAGAAGCCACTTCTTATATTCAGTAGAATGAATGTAAGTTTCAATTGTAACCCATATCAACTGTTCGCACACTTAAAATCCCAGGTTAAATGTTACAGTCCAAACATAGTACGCAAAATATAAAATCACGGAACCACTTCGAAATATATAAATGAAGCTAAATTCTAGGATTAGATTACCACTATGCAGATTGTGTTTTTGCTACTGATTTCCATTTAATTGTGCTCCAAGATGAGTGCCAACCTGCATGAAAAAGCGCAAGCAGTTTAGTGTACAATTTCTAAGGAACACTTCTTACAACTCCTTTTGGTCTAAAGTTTAGCATTGCTAATTCCTGTCAGAACACTAAAACCAGGCTAGAGATACCAAATAGCAGAAAGGGCCAACAAAAGGCAGCTCACCCAGGTTGCCACCACATGTGGTGAACCCAATCCAACCCCTTGAGCCCAGCAGTCCTCACGGTCTTCTCAAATCAGTAGACTGCTCGGCGCATGGCAGCAGGGCTGTCGGCCAGCACAACTCAGTCATCATGGCCGTGGTTATTGACGCCAAGGTACTGTACGGACAACTTGTCGATGAACACGGATGCAAAAGGACTAAGCTGTTCGCAATGTCGAGCTCGGATAGCAGGGGCTCCGAGTACAACACTGTTGCGGCGGCCGCTGCCACCAAGCTCATCGTGTCCACCATCGTCGTCACTGGCACTGATTTTAACGTCGCCTCCTTCTGGTACCCCACCTCTCGCCAATCTAACATATGGCAAATAAACCATCAGAATAAAGTAATGAGGAAACAGAGATTTTAACGTCGCCTCCTTCTCGTACCCCACCTCTCGCCAATCTAACATATGGCAAATAAACCATCGGAATAAAGTAATGAGGAAACGGAGATTTCTATGTTCCTCCACCACAAAACTGAAGGAAATATGCCCTAGAGGCAATAATAAAGTTATTATTTATTTCCTTATATCATGATAAATGTTTATTATTCATGCTAGAATTGTATTAACTGGAAACTTGATACATGTGTGAATACATAGACAAACAGAGTGTCACTAGTATGCCTCTACTTGACTAGCTCGTTGATCAAAGATGGTTATGTTTCCTAGCCATAGACATGAGTTGTCATTTGATTAACGGGATCACATCATTAGGAGAATGATGTGATTGACTTGACCCATTCCGTTAGCTTAGCACTCGTTGTTTTAGTATGTTGCTATTGCTTTCTTCATGACTTATACATGTTCCTATGACTATGAGATTATGCAACTCCCGTTTACCGGAGGAACACTTTGTGTGCTACCAAACGTCACAACGTAACTGGGTGATTATAAAGGTGCTCTACAGGTGTCTCCGAAAGTACTTGTTGGGTTGGCGTATTTCGAGATTAGGATTTGTCACTCCGATTGTCGGAGAGGTATCTCTGGGCCCTCTCGGTAATGCACATCACTTAAGCCTTGCAAGCATTGCAACTAATGAGTTTGTTGCGGGACGATGTATTACGGAACGAGTAAATAGACTTGCCGGTAACGAGATTGAACTAGGTATCGAGATACCGACGATCGAATCTCGGGCAAGTAACATACCGATGACAATTGGAACAACGTATGTTGTTATGCGGTCTGACCGATAAAGATCTTCGTAGAATATGTGGGAGCCAATATGAGCATCCAGGTTCCGCTATTGGTTATTGAACAGAGACGTGTCTCGGTCATGTCTACATAGTTCTCGAACCCGTAGGGTCCGCACGCTTAAAGTTAGATGACGGTTATATTATGAGTTTATGTGTTTTGATGTACCGAAGGAGTTCGGAGTCCCGAATGAGATCAGGGACTTGACGAGGAGTCTCGAAATGGTCGAGACGTAAAGATCGATATATTGGACGACTATATTCGGACATCGGAAAGGTTCCGAGTGATTCGGGTATTTTTCGGAGTACCGGAGAGTTACGGGAATTCGTATTGGGCCTTAATGGGCCATACGGGAAAGGAGAGAAAGGCCCCAAAGGGTGGCCGCACCCCTCCCCATGGACTAGTCCGAATTGGACTAGGGAGGGGGGCGCCCCCTTCCTTCTTTCTCCTTCTCCCTTCCCTTTTCCTACTCCAACAAGGAAAGGAGGAGTCCTACTCCCACACCAGGAGTAGGACTCCCCCATTGGCGCGCCCTCCTCCTAGGCCGGTCGCCTCCCCCCTTGCTCCTTTATATACGGCGGCAGGGGGCACCCCATAGACACAACAATTGATCATTGATCTCTTAGCCGTGTGTGGTGCCCCCCTCCACCATATTACACCTCGATAATATCGTAGCGGTGCTTAGGCGAAGCCCTGCGTCGGTAGAACATCATCATCGTCACCACGCCGTCGTGCTGACGAAACTCTCCCTCAACACTCGGCTGGATCGGAGTTCGAGGGACGTCATCGAGCTGAACGTGTGCTGAACTCGGAGGTGCCGTGCGTTTGGTACTTGATCGGTCGGATCGTGAAGACGTACGACTACATCAACCGCGTTGTGTTAACGCTTCCGCTTTTGGTCTACGAGGGTACGTGGACAACACTCTCCCCTCTCGTTGCTATGCATCACCATGATCTTGCGTGTTCGTAGGAAATTTCTTGAAATTACTACGTTCCCCAACAGTGGTATCAGAGCCAGGTTTTATGCGTTGATGTTATATGCATGAGTAGAACACAAGTGAGTTGTGGGCGATATAAGTCATACTGCTTACCAGCATGTCATACTTTGGTTCGGCGGTATTGTGAGATGAAGCGGCCCGGACCGACATTACGCGTACGCTTACGCGAGACTGGTTTCACCGTTGCGAGCACTCGTTGCTTAAAGGTGACTGGCGGGTGTCTGTCTCTCTCACTTTGGTTGAATCGAGTGTGGCTACGCCCGGTCCTTGCGAATGTTAAAACAGCACCAACTTGACAAACTATCGTTGTGGTTTTGATGCGTAGGTAAGAACGGTTCTTGCTAAGCCCGTAGCAGCCACGTAAAACTTGCAACAACAAAGTAGAGGACGTCTAACTTGTTTTTGCAGGGCATGTTGTGATGTGATATGGTCAAGACATGATGCTAAATTTTATTGTATGAGATGATCATGTTTTGTAACCGAGTTATCGGCAACTGGCAGGAGCCATATGGTTGTCGCTTTATTGTATGCAATGCAATCGCCCTGTAATGCTTTACTTTATCACTAAGCGGTAGCGATAGTCGTAGAAGCATAAGATTGGCGAGACGACAACGATGCTACGATGGAGATCAAGGTGTCGCGCCGGTGACGATGGTGATCATGACGGTGCTTCGGAGATGGAGATCACAAGCACAAGATGATGATGGCCATATCATATCACTTATATTGATTGCATGTGATGTTTATCTTTTATGCATCTTAATCTTGCTTTGATTGACGGTAGCATTATAAGATGATCCCTCACTAAATTATCAAAGTATAAGTGTTCTCCCTGAGTATGCACCGTTGCGAAAGTTCTTCGTGCTGAGACACCACGTGATGATCGGGTGTGATGGGCTCTACGTTCAAATACAACGGGTGCAAAACAGTTGCACACGCGGAATACTCAGGTTAAGCTTGACGAGCCTAGCATATAACAGATATGGCCTCGGAACACGGAGACCGAAAGGTCGAGCATGAATCATATAGTAGATATGATCAACATAGTGATGTTCACTGTTGAAACTACTCCATCTCACTTGATGATCGGACATGGTTTAGTTGATATGGATCACGTGATCACTTAGAGGATTAGAGGGATGTCTATCTAAGTGGGAGTTCTTAAGTAATATGATTAATTGAACTTAAATTTATCATGAACTTAGTCCTGATAGTATTTTGCAAATTATGTTGTAGATCAATAGCTCGCGTTGTTGCTTCCCTGTGTTTATTTTTGATGTGTTCCTAGAGAAAAATTATGTTGAAAGATGTTAGTAGCAAAGATGCGGATTGGATCCGTGATCTGAGGATTATCCTCATTGCTGCACAGAAGAATTATGTCCTTGATGCACCGCTAGGTGACAGACCTATTGCAGGAGCAGATGCAGACGTTATGAACGTTTGGCTAGCTCAATATGATGACTACTTGATAGTTTAGTGCACCATGCTTAACGGCTTAGAATCGGGACTTCAAAGACGTTTTGAACGTCATGGACCATATGAGATGTTCCAGGAGTTGAAGTTAATATTTCAAGCAAATACCCGAGTTGAGAGATATGAAGTCTCCAACAAGTTCTATAGCTAAAAGATGGAGGAGAATAGCTCAAGCAGTGAGCATGTGCTCAGATTGTCTGGGTACTACAATCGCTTGAATCAAGTGGGAGTTAATCTTCCAGATAAAATAGTGATTGACAGAATTCTCTAGTCACCATCACCAAGTTAGTAGAACTTCGTGATGAACTATAGTATGCAAGGGATGACGAAAGTAATTCTCGAGCTCTTCGTGATGCTGAAATCGACGAAGGTAGAAATCAAGAAAAACATCAAGTGTTGATGGTTGACGAGACCACTAGTTTCAAGAAAAGGGCAAAGGGAAGAAGGGGAACTTCAAGAAGAACGGCAAGCAAGTTGCTGCTCAAGTGAAGAAGTCTAAGTCTGGTCCTAAGCCCGAGACTAAGTGCTTCTACTGCAAAGGGACTGGTCACTTGAAGCGGAACTACCCCAACTATTTGGTGGATAAGAAGGATGGCAAAGTGAACAAAGGTATATTGGATATACATGTTATTGATGTGTACTTTACTAGTGTTTATAGAAACCCCTTGGTATTTGATACTGGTTCAGTTGCTAAGAGTAGTAACTCGAAACGGGAGTTGCAGAATAAACACAGACTAGTAAAAGGCGAGGTGACGATGTGTGTTAGAAGTAGTTCCAAGATTGATATGATCATCATCGCACACTCCCTATACTTTAGGGATTAGTGTTGAAACTAAATAAGTGTTATTTGGTGTTTGCGTTGAGCTTGAATATGATTTGATCATGTTTGTTGCAATACGGTTATTCATTTAAATTAGACAATAATTGTTGTTCTGTTTACATGAATAAAGCCTTATATGGTTACACACCCAATGAAAATGGTTCGTTGGATCTCGATCGTAGTGATACACATATTCATAATATTGAAGCCTAAAGATGCAAAGTTAATAATGATAGTGCAACTTATTTGTGGCACTGCCGTTTAGGTCATATTGGTGTAAAGAGCATGAAGAAACTCCATGCTGATGGGCTTTGGAATCACTTGATTATGAAACACTTGATGCTTGCGAACCATGCCTTATGGGCAAGATGACTAAGACTCCATTCTCCGGAACAATGGAGCGAGCAACTGACTTATTGGAAATAATACATACTGATGTATGCGATACGATGAGTGTCGAGGCTCGCGGCGGGTATCGTTATTTTCTGACCTTCACAGATGATTTGAGCAGATATGGGTATATCTACTTAATGAAACATAAGTATGAAACATTTGAAAAGTTCAAAGAATTTCAGAATGAAGTTGAAAATCATCGTAACAAGAAAATAAAATTTCTACGATCTGATCGTGGAGGAGAATATTTGAGTTATGAGTTTGGTCTTCATTTGAAACAATGCGGAATAGTCTCGCAACTCACGCCACCCGGAACACCACAGCGTAATGGTGTGTCCGAACGTCGTAATCGTACTTTACTAGATATGGTGCGATCTATGATGTTTCTTACCGATTTACCACTATAGTTTTGGGGTTATGCATTAGAGATAGCTTCATTCACGTAAAAAATGGGGCACCATCTAAATCCGTTTGAGACGACACCATATGAACTGTGGTTTGGCAAGAAACCAAAGTTGTCGTTTCTTAAAGTTTGGGGTTGCGATGCTTATGTGAAAAAGTTTCAACATGATAAGCTTGAACCCAAATCGGAGAAATGCGTCTTCATAGGATACCCAAAGGTGACTATTGGGTATATCTTCTATCACAGATCCGAAGGCAAATTCGGTGCTAAGAATGGATCCTTTCTAGAGAAGGAGTTTCTCTCAAAAGAAGTGAGTGGGAGGAAAGTAGAACTTGATGAGGTAACTGTACCTTCTCCCAAATTGGAAAGTAGTTCATCACTGAAATCAGTTCCAGTGATGCTTACACCAATTAGTGAAGAAATTAATGATGATGATCATGAAAGCTTCGGATCAAGTTACTACCGAACCTCGTAGGTCAACCAGAATGAGATCCGCACCAGAGTGGTACGGTAATCCTGTTCTGGAGGTCATGTTACTTGACCATGACGAACCTACGAACTATGAAGAAGCGATGGTGAGCCCAGATTCCGCAAAATGGCTTGAGGCCATGAAATCTGAGATGGGATCCATGTATGAGAACAAAGTATGGACTTTGATTGACTTGCCCAATGATCGGCGAGCCATAAAAAATAAATGGATCTTCAAGAGGAAGACGGATGCTGATAGTAGTGTTACTATCTACAAAGCTAGACTTGTCGGAAAAAGGTTTTTGACAAAGTTCAAAGTGTTGAATACGATGAGATTTTCTCACTCGCAGCGATGCTTAAGTCTGTCCGAATCATGTTAGCAATTGCCGCATTTTATGAAATCTGGCAAATGGATAAACAAAACTGCATTCCTTAATGGATTCATTAAAGAAGAGTTGTATATGATGCAACCAGAAGGTATTGTCAATCCTAAAGGTGCTAACCAAATATGCAAACTCCAGCGATCCATCTATGGACTGGTGCAAGCATCTCGGAGTTGGAATATACGCTTTGATAAGTTGATCAAAGCATATAGTTTTATACAGACTTGCGGTGAAGCCTGTATTTACAAGAAAGTGAGTGGGAGCACTACAACATTTCTGATAAATATATGTGAATGACATATTGTTGATCGGAAATAATGTAGAATTATTCTGCAAAGCATAAAGGAGTGTTTGAAAGGAGTTTTTCAAAGAAAGACCTCGGTGAAGCTGCTTACATATTGAGCATCAAGATCTATAGAGATAGATCAAGACGCTTGATAAGTTTTTCAATGAGTACATACCTTAACAAAATTTTGAAGTAGTTCAAAATGGAACAGTCAAAGAAAGAGTTTCTTGCCTGTGATACAAGGTGTGAAATTGAGTAAGACTCAAAGCCCGACCACGGTAGAAGATAGAAAAAGAATGAAAGTCATTCCCTATGCCTCGGCCATAAGTTCTATAAAGTATGCCATGCTGTGTACCAGATCTATTGTATACCCTACACTGATTTTGGCAAGGGAGTACAATAGTGATCTAGGAGTAGATCACAGGACAGCGGTCAAAATTATCCTTACTGGAATAAGGATATGTTTCTCGATTATGGAAGTAACAAAAGGTTCGTCGTAAAGGGTTATGTCGATGCAAGTTTTGACACTAATCTAGATGACTCTAAGTCTCGGTCTAGATACATATTGAAAGAGGGAGCAATTAGCTAGAGTAGCTCCGGGCAGAGCATTGTAGACATAGAAATTTGCAAAATACTTACGGATCTGAATGTGACAGACCCGTTGACTAAAATTATCTCACAAGCAAAACATGATCACACCTTAGTACTCTTTGGGTGTTAATCACATAAGCGATGTGAACTAGATTACTGACTCTAGTAAACCCTTTGGGTGTTGGTCACATGACGATGTGAACTATGGGTGTTAATCACATGGTGATGTGAACTATTGATGTTAAATCACATGGCGATGTGAACTAGATTATTGACTCTAGTGCAAGTGGGAGACTGAAGGAAATATACCCTAGAGGCAATAATAAAGTTATTATTTATTTCCTTATATCATGATAAATGTTATTATTCATGCTAGAATTGTATTAACCGGAAACATAATACATGTGTGAATACATAGACAAACAGAGTGTCACTAGTATGCCTCTACTTGACTAGCTCGTTGATCAAAGATGGTTATGTTTCCTAGCCATAGACATGAGTTGTCATTTGATTAACGGGATCACATCATTAGGAGAATGATGTGATTGACTTGACCCATTCCGTTAGCTTAGCACTCGATCGTTTTAGTATGTTGCTATTGCTTTCTTCATGACTTATACATATTCCTATGACTATGAGATTATGCAACTCCCGTTTACCGGAGGAACACTTTGTGTGCTACCAAACGTCACAACGTAACTGGGTGATTATAAAGGTGCTCTACAGGTGTCTCCGAAGGTACTTGTTGGGTTGGCGTATTTCGAGATTAGGATTTGTCACTCCGATTGTCGGAGAGGTATCTCTGGGCCCTCTCGGTAATGCACATCACTTAAGCCTTGCAAGCATTGCAACTAATGAGTTTGTTGCGGGATGATGTATTACGGAACGAGTAAAGAGACTTGCCGGTAACGAGATTGAACTAGGTATCGAGATACCGACGATCAAATCTCGGGCAAGTAACATACCGATGACAAAGGGAACAACGTATGTTGTTATGCGGTCTGACCGATAAAGATCTTCGTAGAATATGTGGGAGCCAATATGAGCATCCAGGTTCCGCTATTGGTTATTGACCAGAGACGTGTCTCGGTCATGTCTACATAGTTCTCGAACCCGTAGGGTCCGCACGCTTAAAGTTAGATGACGGTTATATTATGAGTTTATGTGTTTTTATGTACCGAAGGAGTTCGGAGTCCCGGATGAGATCAGGGACTTGACGAGGAGTCTCGAAATGGTCGAGACGTAAAGATCGATATATTGGACGACTATATTCGTGTTGGGTAACGTAGCAGAAATTCAAAATTTTCTACGCATCACCAAGATCAATCTATGGAGTAATCTAGCAACGAGGGGAAGGGGAGTGCATCTACATACCATTGTAGATGGCGATGTGGAAGCGTTGCAAGAACGCGGATGAAGGTGTCGTACTCGTAGCGATTCAGATCGCGGTTGATTCCGATCTAAGCGCCGAACCACGGCGCCTCCGCGTTCAACACACGTGCAGCCCGGTAACGTCTCCCACACCTTGATCCAGCAAGGAGAGACGGAGAGGTTGGGGAAGACTCCGTCCAGCAGCAGCACAACGGCATGGTGGTGATGGAGGAGCGTGGCACTCCAGCAGGGCTTCGCCAAGCACTGCGAGAGACGAGGAGGGATAGGGGTAGGGCTGCGCTATGAGGGAGAAGTTCTCATGTGTATGGCAGCCCCAAACCCCCACTATATATAGGGGAGGGGGAGCGGGTGCGCCCCCATCTAGGGTTTCCCCCCCAAGGGGTGCCGCCAGCCCTAGATGCATCTAGGGGGGCGGCCAGAGGGGGAGAGAGGGGGGCGCACCACTAGGTGGGCCTTAGGCCCATCTGAGCCTAGGGTTTCCCCTTCCCCTTTCCCTGCGCCTTGGGCCTCTTGTGGGGGGGTGCACCAGCTCACCTGGGGCTGGTCCCCTCCCACACTTGGCCCACGCAGCCCTCTGGTGCCGGTGGCCCCACCTGGTGGACCCCCGGGACCCTCCCGGTGGTCCCGCTACGTTACCGATAGCACCCGAAACTTTTCCGGTGACCAAAACAGGACTTCCCATATATAAATCTTTACCTCCGGACCATTCCGGAACTCCTCGTGACATCCGGGATCTCATCCGGGACTCCGAACAACATTCGGTAACCACGTATATCTATTCCCTATAACCCTAGCGTCATCGAACCTTAAGTGTGTAGACCCTACGGGTTCGGGAACCATGCAGACATGACCGAGACGTTCTCCGGCCAATAACCAACAGCGGGATCTGGATACCCATGTTGGCTCCCACATATTCCACGATGATCTCGTCGGATGAACCACGATGTCGGGGATTCAATCAATCCCGTATACAATTCCCTTTGTCTATGGGTATGTTACTTGCCCGAGATTCGATCGTCGGTATCCCGATACCTTGTTCAATCTCGTTACCGGCAAGTCTCTTTACTCGTTCCGTGACACATCATCCCGTGATCAACTCCTTGGTCACATTGTGCACATTATGATGATGTCCTACCGAGTGGGCCCAGAGATACCTCTCCGTTTACACAGAGTGACAAATCCCAGTCTCGATTCGTGCCAACCCAATAGACACTTTCGGAGATACCTGTAGTGCACCTTTATAGCCACCCAGTTACGTTGTGACGTTTGGTACACCCAAAGCATTCCTACGGTATCCGGGAGTTGCACAATCTCATGGTCTAAGGAAATGATACTTGACATTAGAAAAGCTCTTAGCAAACGAACTACACGATCTTGTGCTAGGCTTAGGATTGGGTCTTGTCCATCACATCATTCTCCTAATGATGTGATCCCGTTATCAACGACATCCAATGTCCATGGTCAGGAAACCGTAACCATCTATTGATCAACGAGCTAGTCAACTAGAGGCTTACTAGGGACATGGTGTTGTCTATGTATCCACACATGTATCTGAGTTTCCTATCAATACAATTCTAGCATGGATAATAAACGATTATCATGAACAAGGAAATATAATAATAACCAATTTATTATTGCCTCTAGGGCATATTTCCAACAGTCTCCCACTTGCACTAGAGTCAATAATCTAGTTCACATCACCATGTGATTAACACTCACAGGTCACGTCACCATGTGACCAACATCCAAAGAGTTTACTAGAGTCAACAATCTAGTTCAAATCACTATGTGATTAACACTCAATGAGTTCTGGTTTGATCATGTTATGCTTGTGAGAGAGGTTATTAGTCAGCGGGTCTGAACCTTTCAGATCCGTGTGTGCTTTACGAATATCTATGTCATCTTGTAGATGCAGCTACCACGCTTTACTTGGAGCCATACCAAATAACTGTTCTACTATACGAGTCCGGTTTACTACTCAGAGTCATCCGGATTAGTGTCAAAGCTTGCATCGACGTAACCCTTTACGACAAACTCCTTGTCCACCTCCATAATCGAGAAAATTCCTTAGTCCACTAGATACTAAGGATAAGTTCGACCGCTGTCATGTGATCCATTCCCGGATCACTATTGTACCCCTTGACTAACTCATGGCAGGGCACACTTCATGTGCGGTACACAGCATAGCATACTGTAGAGCCTACGTCTAAAGCATAGGGGACGACCTTCGTCCTTTCTCTCTCTTCTGCTGTGGTCAGGTCTTGAGTCTTACTCAATACTCACACCTTGTAACACAGCCAAGAACTCCTTCTTTGCTGATCTATTTTGAACTCCTTCAAAAACTTGTCACGGTATGTATTCATTTGAAAGTACTATTAAGCGTTTTCGATCTATCCTTATAGATCTTGATGCTCAATGTTCAAGTAGCTTAATCCAGGTTTTGCATTGAAAAACTCCTTTCAAACAATCCTTTATGCTTTCTAGAAATTTTACATCATTTCGGATCAACAATATGTCATTCACATATACTTATCAGAAATGTTGTAGCGCTCCCACTCACTTTATTGTAAATACAAGTTTCTAACAAACTTTGTATAAACCCAAAAACTTTGATCACTCCATCAAAGCGTATATTCTGACTCCGAGATGCTTGCTCTAGTCCATGGAAGGATCGCTGGAGCTAGCATACCTTTTAGCATCCTTAGGATCGACAAAACCTTTCTGATTGTATCACATACAACCTTTCCTTACGAAAACTGGTAAGGAAACTTGTTTTGACATCCATCTGCCAGATTTCATAAATGCAGCTAATGCTAACATGATTCCGACGGACTTAAGCATCGCTACGGATGAGAAAATCTCATCGTAGTCAACTCCTTGAACTTGTGAAAATACTCTTTGCCACAAGTCGAGCTTCATAGACGGTAACATTACCGTCCACGTCCGTCTTCTTCTTAAAGATCCATTTATCTCAATGGCTTGCCGATCATCGGGCAAGTTCACCAAAGTCCATGCTTTGTTCTGATGAATGGATCCTATCTCGGATTTTATGGTTTCTAACCATTTGTCGGAATATGGGCCCACCATCGCTTCTCCATAGCTCGTAGGTTCAGTATTGTCTAACAACATGATATCTAAGACAGGATTACCGTACCACTCAGGAGTAGTACATGTCCTTGTCGACCTATGAGGTTTGGTAGTGACTTGATCCGAAGTTTCATGATCACTATCATAAGCTTCCACTTCAATTGGTGTAGGTGCCACAGGAACAACTTCCTGTGCCCTACTACACACTAGTTGAAGTGACGGTTCAATAACCTTATCAAGTCTCCACCATCCTCCCACTCAATTCTTTCGAGAGAAACTTTTCCTCGAGAAAGGACTCGTTTCTAGAAGCAATTACTTTTGCTTCCAGATCTGAAATAGGAGGTATACCCAACTGTTTTGGGTATTCTATGAAGATGCATTTATCCGCTTTGGGTTCGAGCTTATTAGCCTGAAACTTTTTCACATAAGCATCGCAGCCCCAAACTTTTAAGAAACGACAACTTAGGTTTCTCTAAACGGTGTCGTCTCAACGGAATTGCGTGGTGCCCTATTTAAAGTGAATGCGGTTGTCTCTAATGCCTAACCCATAACCGATAGTTGTGTTAAGAGACATCATGGTATGCACCATATCCAATAGGGTGCAGTTATGATGTTCGGACACACCATCACACTATGGTGCTCCAAGCGGTATTAGTCGTGAAACAATTTCCACAATTTCTTAATTGTGTGCCAAACTCGTAACTCAGATACTCATCTCTATGATCATATCACAGACATTTTATCCTCTTGTCATGACGATCTTCAACTTCACTCTGAAATTACTTGAACCTTTCAATAATTCAGACTTGTGTTTCATCAAGTAAATACACTCAGCATCTACTCAAATCATCTGTGAAGTAATAACATAACGATATCCACTGCATGCCTCAGCACTCATTGGACTGCACACATCAAATGTATTACTTCCAACAAGTTGCTCTCTTGTTCCATCTTACTGAAAAACGAGGCCTTTCAGTCATCTTGCCCATGTGGTGTGATTTGCATGTCTCAAGTGATTCAAAATCAAGTGAGTCCAAACGATCCATCTGCATGGAGTTTCTTCATGCATATATACCAATAGACATGGTTCGCATGTCCTAATCTTTTCAAAAACGAGTGAGTCCAAAGATCCATCTACATGGAGCTTCTTCATGCGTTCTATACCAATATGACTCAAATGGCAGTGCCACAAGTATGTGGTACTATCATTACTATTTTATATCTTTTGGCACGAACATGTGTATCACTGCGATCGATATTCATTTTAGGTGCAAGAACATTGAAGGTATTATTCAAATAAACAGAGTAACCATTATTCTCCTTAAATGAATAATCGTATTGCGATAAACATAATCCAATCATGTTTATGCTCAACGCAAACACCAAATAACAATTATTTAGGTTTAACACCAATCTCGATGGTAGAGGGAGCATGCGATGCTTGATCACATCAACCTTGGAAACACTTCCAACACAAATCGTCATCTCACCTTTAGCTAGTCTCCGTTTATTCCGCAGCTTTTATTTCGAGTTACTAACACTTAGCAACCGAACCGGTATCTAATACCCTGGTGCTGCTAGGAGTACTAGTAAAGTACACATTCATATAATGTATATCCAATATACTTCTGTCGACCTTGCCTGCCTTCTCATCTACCAAGTATCTAGGGTAGTTCTGCTTCAGTGACCGTTCCCCTCATTACAGAAGCACTTAGTCTCGGGTTTGGGTTCAACCTTGGGATTCTTCACTAGAGCAGCAAATGATTTGCTGTTTCATGAAGTATCCCTTTTGCCCTTGCCCTTCTAGAAACTAGTGGTTTTACTAACCATCAACAATTGATGCTCCTTCTTGATTTCTACTTTCGCGGTGTCAAATATCGTGAGTTGCTCAAGGATCATCATATCTATCCCTGATATGTTATAGTTCATCATGAAGCTCTAACAGCTTGGTGGCAGTGACTATGGAGAACCATCACTATCTCATCTGGAAGATTAACTCTCACTCGATTCAAGCGATTGTGGTACTCAGACAATCTGACCACATGCTCAACGATTGAGCTTTTCTCCCTTAGTTTGCAGGCTTAAGAAACTTGTCAGAGGTCTCATACCTCTTGACGTGGGCACTAGTCTGAAATCCCAATTTCAGTCTTCGGAACATCTCATATGTTCTGCGACGTTTCAAAACGTCTTTGGTGCCACAATCTTGAACCGTTAGCATTACGCACTGAACTATCACGTAGTCATCAAAACGTGTATGTCAGATGTTCTGCAACATCTACAGACGATGCTGAGGTTCAGCACACTAAGTGGTGCATTAAGGACATAAGCCTTCTGTGCAGCAATGAGGACAATCCTCAGTTTACGGACCCAGTCCGCATAATTGCTACTATTAACTTTCAACTAAATTTTCTCTAGGAACATATCTTAAACAGTAGAACTAAAGCATAAGCTATGACATAATATGCAAAGACCTTTTGACTATGTTCATGATAATTAAGTTCATCTGATTATATAATGAACTCCCACTCAGATAGACATCCCTCTAGTCATCTAAGTGATACATGATCCGAGTCAAACTAGGCCGTGCCCGATCATCACGTGAGACGGACTAGTCATCATCGGTGAACATCTCCATGTTGATCGCATCTACTATACGACTCATGTTCGACCTTTCGATCTCTTGTGTTCCGAGGCCATGTCTGTACATGCTAGGCTCGTCAAGTCAACCTAAGTGTTTCGCATGTGTTCCGAGGCCATGTCTGTACATGCTAGGCTCGTCAACACCCGTTGTATTCGAACGTTAGAATCTATCACACCCGATCATCACGTGGTGCTTCGAAACAACGAACCTTCGCAACGGTGCACAGTTAGGGGGAACACGTCTCTTGAAATTTTAGTGAGGAATCATCTTATTTATGCTACCGTCGTTCTAAGCAAATAAGATGTAAACATGATAAACATCACATGCAAATCATAAGGTGACGTGATATGGCCAATATCATCTTGCGCCTTAGATCTCCATCTTCGAGGCGCGGCATGATCACCTTCGTCACCGGCATGACACCATGATCTCCATCATCGTGTCTTCATGAAGTTGTCTCGCCAACTATTACTTCTACTACTATGGCTAACGGTTAGCAATAAAGTAAAGTAATTACATGGCATTTTCATTGACACGCAGGTCATACAATAGATTAAGACAACTCCTATGGCTCCTGCTGGTTGTCATACTCATCGACATGCAAGTCATGATTCCTATTACAAGAACATGATCAATCTCATACATCACATATATCATTCATCACATCCTTTTGGCCATATCACATCACATAGCATACCCTGCAAAAACAAGTTAGACGTCCTCTAATTGTTGTTGCATGTTTTACGTGGCTGCTATGGGTTTCTAGCAAGAACATTTCTTACCTACGCAAAAGCCACAACGTGATATGCCAATTTCTATTTACCCTTCATAAGGACCCTTTTCATCGAATCCGATCCGACTAAAGTGGGAGAGACAGACACCCGCTAGCCACCTTATGCAAATAGTGCATGTCAGTCGGTGGAACCTGTCTCACGTAAGAGTACGTGTAAGGTCGGTCCGGGCCGCTTCATCCCACGATGCCGCCGAATCAAGATAAGACTAGTAACAGCAAGTAAATTGACCAAATCGACGCCCACAACTACTTTGTGTTCTACTCGTGCATAGAAACTACGCATAGACCTAGCTCATGATGCCACTGTAGGGCAACGTAGCAGAAATTCAAAATTTTCTACGCATCACCAAGATCAATCTATGGAGTAATCTAGCAACGAGGGGAAGGGGAGTGCATCTACATACCATTGTAGATGGCGATGCGGAAGCGTTGCAAGAACGCGGATGAAGGTGTCGTACTCGTAGCGATTCAGATCGCGGTTGATTCCGATCTAAGCGTCGAACCACGGCGCCTCCGCGTTCAACACACGTGCAGCCCGGTGACGTCTCCCATGCCTTGATCTAGCAAGGAGAGAGGGAGAGGTTGGGGAAGACTCCATCCAGCAGCAGCACAACGACATGGTGGTGATGGAGGAGCGTGGCACTCCAGCAGGGCTTCGCCAAGCACTGCGAGAGACGAGGAGGGATAGGGGTAGGGCTGCGCTATGAGGGAGATGTTCTCTTGTGTATGGCAGCCCCAAACCCCCACTATATATAGGGGAGGGGGAGGGGGTGCGCCCCCATCTAGGGTTTCCCCCCCCAAGGGGTGCGGCCAGCCCTAGATGCATCTAGGGGGGCGGCCAGAGGGGGAGAGAGGGGGGCGCACCACTAGGTGGGCCTTAGGCCCATCTGAGCCTAGGGTTTCCCCCTTCCCCTTTCCCTGCGCCTTGGGCCTCTTGTGGGGGGGTGCACCAGCTCACCTGGGGCTGTTCCCCTCCCACACTTGGCCCACGCAGCCCTCTGGTGCCGGTGGCCCCACCTGGTGGACCCCCGGGACCCTCCCGGTGGTCCCGGTACGTTACCGATAGCACCCGAAACTTTTCCGGTGACCAAAACAGGACTTCCCATATATAAATCTTTACCTCCGGACCATTCCGGAACTCCTCGTGACGTCCGGGATCTCATCCGGGACTCCGAACAACATTCGGTAACCACGTATATCTATTCCCTATAACCCTAGCGTCATCGAACCTTAAGTGTGTAGACCCTACGGGTTCGGGAACCATGCAGACATGACCGAGACGTTCTCCGGCCAATAACCAACAACGGGATCTGGATACCCATCTTGGCTCCCACATATTCCACGATGATCTCGTCGGATGAACCACGATGTCGGGGATTCAATCAATTCCGTATACAATTCCCTTTGTCTATCGGTATGTTACTTGCCCGAGATTCGATCGTCGGTATCCCGATACCTTGTTCAATCTCGTTACCGGCAAGTCTCTTTACTCGTTCCGTAACACATCATCCCGTGATCAACTCCTTGGTCTGATTGTGCACATTATGATGATGTCCTACCGAGTGGGCCCAGAGATACCTCTCCGTTTACACGGAGTGACAAATCCCAGTCTCGATTCGTGCCAACCCAACAGACACTTTCGGAGATACCTGTAGTGCACCTTTATAGCCACCCAGTTACGTTGTGACGTTTGGTACACCCAAAGCATTCTACGGTATCCGGGAGTTGCACAATCTCATGGTCTAAGGAAATGATACTTGACATTAGAAAAGCTCTTAGCAAACGAACTAAACGATCTTGTGCTAGGCTTAGGATTGGGTCTTGTCCATCACATCATTCTCCTAATGATGTGATCCCGTTATCAACGACATCCAATGTCCATGGTCAGGAAACCGTAACCATCTATTGATCAACGAGCTAGTCAACTAGAGGCTTACTAGGGACATGGTGTTGTCTATGTATCCACACATGAATCTGAGTTTCCTATCAATACAATTCTAGCAAGGATAATAAACGATTATCATGAACAAGGAAATGTAATAATAACCAATTTATTATTGCCTCTTGGGCATATTTCCAACAATTCCGACATCGGAAAGGTTCCGAGTGATTCGGGTATTTTTCGGAGTACCGGAGAGTTACGGGAATTCGTATTGGGCCTTAATGGGCCATACGGGAAAGGAGAGAAAGGCCCCAAAGGGTGGCCGCACCCCTCCCCATGGACTAGTCCAAATTGGACTAGGGAGGGGGCGCCCCCTTCCTTCTTTCTCCTTCTCCCTTCCCTTTTCCTACTCCAACAAGGAAAGGAGGAGTCCTACTCCCGGTGGGAGTAGGACTCCCCCCTTGGCGCGCCCTCCTCCTAGGCCGGCCGCCTCCCCCCTTGCTCCTTTATATACGGGGGCAGGGGGGCACCCCATAGACACAACAATTGATCATTGATCTCTTAGCCGTGTGCGGTGCCCCCCTCCACCATATTACACCTCGATAATATCGTAGCGGTGCTTAGGCGAAGCCCTGTGTCGGTAGAACATCATCATCGTCACCACGCCGTCGTGCTGACGAAACTCTCCCTCAACACTCGGCTGGATCGGAGTTCGAGGGACGTCATCGAGCTGAACGTGTGCTGAACTCGGAGGTGCCGTGCGTTCGGTACTTGATCGGTCGGATCGTGAAGACGTACGACTACATCAACCGCGTTGTGTTAACGCTTCCGCTTTCGGTCTACGAGGGTACGTGGACAACACTCTCCCCTCTCGTTGCTATGCATCACCATGATCTTGCGTGTTCGTAGGATTTTTTTTGAAATTACTACGTTCCCCAACAAAAACACGGTACAAGCCGCTGAGCGAGTTCATCCTCTTGATTCTCTTCCCCAAGTTGAATTTATTTCTGGTGTTTTCCCACTTGGTCTTGCCATCAACATAACCAAAATAAGATATATTCAACAGTAAAGATAATTGATGTTCATGACCAATTGATCATGAACTCCACAAGTGAAAACATAATCAAATGAAATGCTTACAGCAGCAGCAAGAACATTCGGCGTCTTGTAGGCTCCATGCGCCGAGACCGAGAGTATAAATAAATTTACACATACAACGAGTTTCCACAATAAAAAGAGACTTGAGTGATTTTTATTAAGGTGTCTTTTGGCAATTTAAGAATCAGCACAGCCTATACATGAGATTACGACAATAAGTAAACATCAAAAACACAATACTATAAGTCTACATTCATAAATTCAGTGCTATAAGTATTCATCTAGGTAAAAAGCAAACATCTAACCGTAATACCTGTATGCCGCTGCCACTTGCCAGATTTCCATAGGCAACCTTCTCCGTCTACCTGTAATTTTCTAGTGCGTCCTTTAAGCCAGCAGCCGGACTGCCGCCCGTCCGTTGCAACTCGTCGGTCTCTGCCACGCGAGAGAAGAATGAGGGGGTGCGGAAGTACAGGATACGGGGAGAAGATGGGTTGGATCGAGGATAAGGAGATGGCAATACCTGGGCCGTCGTTCGTCGCTGCTGTCGATGCGGCGCTCCTGTTCGTCGCCCCTGCCACGTTGAGTACCTCGTGGACTCGGTGAAGAAGAGATGAGATGTAGATCCACCGTTCCAATCTAGTATAGAAGTCTGGCTGCAGTGTGTTGCCGCTCAAGGTCGACGTAGGCGGGAGGAGGCCGGCGGCGGCGATTCGTCTCTGCATAGACACGGGATCGAGAGCGAGGGATCTGGCGGAAGGGGTGGGAAGTGGGAGGTGGGAGTTTTTTTAACATCAATACAGACACAAGCGCTCATATACACGCGCATACATTCATCCCTATGAACGCATACACGCACACCCTACCCCTATGAGGACCTCTGAAAGACTGAGCCGGCATATCTTCTTGAAATTTACGAAGTCACCGTAGGCACCTCGTCGTCGACGGGAACGTCTCCTCCCACTGAATGCGCATCGCCGGAAATTCTGAAATAAATCCAGGAATAAATGCGAGCACCAGGATTTGAACCCTGGTGGGCTGGAGATACCACAGTCCCTCTAACCATCCAACCACAGGTTGGTTCGCGGGAGGTGGGAGTTGGGGCGTGCGTACGTGTGGGTTTTTTATTTTCTTTTTTCTATCATGCGCGGAGGGGTTGCGAGGAGGTCTGATTTTTTAGTTCGCGGGCAGAAGTTATGTACGAGACTGGAACAGAGGTTGAACCATCACGACGTTTGATTCTGATTTAATAGTAGAGATAATGTAACAACTACATGGTACATGTGCACTGTCTATGAGTTGAGTGATGTACTCTTGTTATAAGATGCACAAATAGTGTGAAATTGAACTTTGCACTTGATTATTTTGTGCTAAATCCGCGCAACGAGTGAACCCACTGGACAAATTTTTGCAATGAGTCAATGAGTGAATTCCGTTGGCTAAAGTTTCTGGCTCCACCCTAAGACCGCGTCCATAGTAGTAGAGAGTTCACAAAAATGAATTTTATCACAGATAGATAGTACTACGATTCATCATAGATAGAGAGTTTTCACGTTGTACAAATATCACAGCTAAGCCAAACCAGCCGTACCGGAACTTACCAAAGTCCAGGTTCACACTTCAAAAAAAAATAAATCCAGGTTCACCTAAAAAAAAACCGAAGTCCAGGCCTGGCTCACCGACAACTGGGCCCACCGCTACAACGTAAACCCTCTTCATTTCGAACTCGGACTTGAATCCTCTCCGGCGCGTCTTCTTGCGGCTACTTCCGCCCTAAACTTGACCCCCGCGCTATCTCTTTCTTGCTCCTCCCGGTCTCCCGATCGATCGGTTCCCCTCCATGATCTCGTCTCGTGCGCCCCGATCTGCTCCGGCCATGGACGCCACCGCCCACCCCCGCTCCCTGGCCTCGGGCGGACCCGCCGCTGCCCTCCCCGGAGCCTGCGCGTCCTCCCGCGTCCGGATCAACCCCGCCTGCGTCGCCAAGCCCACCGCCGCTGCCAAGAAGCCGAAGCGGCCTGCAGGATCGCTCGACCACGGGGATCGGCCGGCGAAGAGCGTGCGTGGAGCTTCCGGCGAGGTCGCGTCCGCTGCCGCTGCCGCAGCCAGGAACAAGAATCGCCCGGGTCCCAGTCCAGTCAGCGGCGTCGAAGTCGAACCCCTCCGCGTGACAAAGAACCAGACCAGCGCCTCGCCGACTCAGCCTCCCGAGATCACGGCGCCACCCAAGCCGCCAGCTTCCAGCATGCGCGAGCTCCTCGGGAAGGCTCGCCTTGCCGAGAACCAGAGCAGCACCTCGTCGCCGAGGCCCCTAGCCTCCTGCAGCATGCGCGAGCTCCTCGAGAAAGCCCGTCTCGCCAAGGCTCGTATTGCCGCTGTTGATGCCGAGGCCGAGGCCATCCACCGGCGCGAGATGGAGCGACGGAGGGCTGAGGCCCGCCGGGAGCGGGAGCAGATGGTTCAGACGGTGGAGTTCAACGACCCTTTCATTGATTTCTGGGACGTGTTCAAGTGAGGCCATGGATCCATCTCGGTGCAGAGGATCGATTCGGTCGAAGAAGTAAGTTAAGCTTGATTAATTAGTCTGACCATACAGGTGTGGGTGATTACAGGCTCGGTTAGCCCTAATCTACTGAATCGCTGGCAGTTTTTTTTGTTAGTGCGAGTGCAATTCCCCCTTCTGATTATGCAATTAGTGATTTAATACAGCAGTTATTATTCACTCGATTAAACATCATGGGTGTCTCATATCAACAGAGGAGACTTGTCTAATTTACAGATACATTTGATCGATGCATTAGTAGAAAACAGGGCTTTCGTTTGGGCATGGCAAGCTCATTAGTCCCGGTTCAGTTACGAACCGGGACCCATGGGGCATTCGTCCCGATTCGTGAGCCCAGGGGGCCGGCCGGGGCCTCGTGGGCATTGGTCCCGGTTCGTATGGAACCATTTGTCCCGGTTCGAGGCACGAACCGGGACTAATGGGCCTCGCTCCTGGCCCACAACCATTGGTCCCGGTTCTTGGCTTGAACCGGGACAGAAGGCCCGGATTTAGTACTGGTTCTAGCCACGAACCGGGACAAATGAGCTGCCTATATATACCCCATCGCCGCAGCAGAGCACTCCACAGTGCTTTATTTTTTCTGGCCGTCGAGGGGAGGGCATTTGGGTGCTCTAGCTCACCTCCTATGCACATGAGGTGTTCGATGAAATGTCTGAGCCACACTACTTAATCTTTCTCCTCTCGAAACTCGACCTCCGAGCTCCATTTTCCCCGAGATTTGTCTAGGTTTAGCGGTCCGTCACGTCCCGTCCCCGTCTTCACCGCCGTCGATCGCCCGCGCCGATCTCGTCGCCAGCACCACCGTGGTGAGCCTCTTGTTCTTATCTTCTTTCTGAAAGAAAAAAATTCTTACTTCAGATAGATACTTGTCTAATTTTGTTACTTTTATTATTCCTTCTTATTATATAGTGCGATGGTTTTGGTATCCGCCCCCGTCGGCCCTCGTCCTGTCTATGATTCGGATGTGGTATATATTATCTTTTTATAACTATTTGGTTCATTTATTGTTTATGACAATTATGCCGACCAACGTGACATAGATTTTATTTATCTAGGAGGTGGTTGAACCGGAAATTCCAACCGACCCTATTGTCGAGAGGTTAAATTTAGTTGAAGAAGAAAACAATTACTTGAAGGAAAAAATAAAAAAATTGAGGAGGAGAAGATGATATTGGAGTTGCATGTTGCGGATGTCGTCGATGATCACAAGATCAAGATGGATGCAATGCGGTTGAAGATTAGAAAGATTAGAAAATATGCCATTCATACCGAGGCTTGGTATCATTATGCAGTTGGATCAATTGTTACCTTGGTTGCGATTATGATCGCATTTGTTGTTGCATTGAAATGTTTTACATAATTTCAATGTATGGTTTAATTAGATGCTCTGGAGAGCTATATATATGTTGTTCAATGAGAACTATGTATGTACTTTGGTTTTAATGTGATGATGAACTTCTATTAATTTGGTCACTTATCTATTCATGAGAGCTATATGTTGCCTTCAATTTCAGGGTCTTATAGCTCAAAATAATCAGTAAATGCATGAAAAATAACAAATGAAGTCAGAAAGGGTTGAAAATTGTTGATGTGGCTTTGAATGGTGCATTTTGAACACAGAAAAACTATGGAGTTCAAGTAAGTTCAAAAAAATGAAATCCCTTTGTAGCAGACGAGTTTCCGTATGAAACCCTGATACTTCGAAAGAGATTGTCCGTTTTGTACACGAAGTGCATCCAGTTTTTGCCGTAACCCTCTCTACGTTCTTGCACATGCTATGTGGGTGAAATGATGATACCATGCCAACTTTTAACCTTTTCAGAGTTGATTTGAAATGCTTTTCAATTTCAGGGTTTTATAGCTCAAAATAATCAGTAAATGCATGAAAAATAACAAATGAAGTCAGAAAGGGTTGAAAATTGATGATGTGGCTTTGAATGGTGCATTTTGAACACAGAAAAACTATGGAGTTCAAGTAAGTTCAAAAAAATGAAATCCCTTTGTAACAGACGAGTTTCCGAATGAAACCCTGATACTTCGAAAGAGATTGTCCGTTTTGTACACGAAGTGCATCCAGTTTTTGCCGTAACCCTCTCTACTTTCTTGCACATGCTATGTGGGTGAAATGATGATACCATGCCAACTTTCAACCTTTTCAGAGTTCATTTCTAGTGCTTTTCAATTTCAGGGTCTTATAGCTCAAAATAAACAGTAAATGCATGGAAAATAACAAATATCATAAAAAATAAATAAGTAATTAGAAACAGAATAAAATAAACTTTAATAAAATATATAAGTAGAAACAAAATAAAATAAACTTTAATAACATAAATAAAATTTATGAAACTAAAATTATCAACGTATTTTCTGTTCAAAACATTATAAGCAACCTCTAGTATTACTGAAACTAAAATTATATAAAATTGATGCAACTAAAATTATCAAAGTTTTTTCTGTTCAAAATCATTAAAAGCAAAAAGAATTTTCATAAAGAACTTTTTTTGTTAGAAACTTTAATAGCAAAAAGAATTATCATAAAATAAAATAAATAAGTAATTAGAAACAAAATAAAATAAAATAAATAAGTATTTTGTTGTAAGTAGAAACAAAATAAAATAAATAAAGCAAAAAGAAAAGAAATAAACTGGGAAAAATAAAAAACGCCACCTACTGGGCCACCACGGCCTGAATACGACTAGAAACCCACCCATGGGCCAGGATTCAGGCCCGTAGAAGGCCCAATAGGCCCACATGCAGATATAGTGTGTTTAGGCCCAAAAGCCTGCATTTGAGAGGAGCTCGAGAGGGCAGCGGGAGTGGGGCTTATAAACCACTCTCGAGCTCCCTCAGCTAGCGAGGTGGGACTAAACTTTCGTGCCGCGATGCGGGCAGCACAAGGCCTTTAGTCCCGGTTGGTGCCACCAACCGGTACTAAAGGCATACATTGGTACCGGTTCGTGGCACCAACCGGTACCAATGCCCCCCCTTTAGTCCCGGTTTGTGCTACCAACCGGGACCAAAGGCCTCTGCTTCCCGCCCTTTGGGCTGCTGAAAAGAGGCCTTTGGTCCCGGTTGGTGGCACCAACCGGGACTGAAGGTGGGCTTTGGTACCGGTTCGTGCCACGAACCGGGACTAAAGCTTTTCCTATATAAGCCAGCACTTAGCATTTTTTCAGATTTCATCGCCAGTTGCCGCCCGACGACGCCGACCCTCCTCGACGCCGCCAGGCTGCCCCCGCCGCCGTCGCCCGTGCCCCCGAGCCCACGCCGACGCCGTCCGCCGCCCTCGAGCCCACGCCGTCGCCGGCCGCGCCCCTGCGCCACGCCCCGACGCCGTCCCGCCCCGACGCCTTCGCCGCCCCGCGCCGCCCCTGCCCCGACGCTGCCTCCTCGTCGCCGTCGCCGCGCACCCTGTGAGCGCCGCCCCGATCCCCTCTTCCTCCTCCCTGTAATGGCCCCGCCGCTGCCGCGCCGCCGCGCCCCTAGCTAGCTATTATATATGTGTAGTTTAGATTTGTAATTTAGTTGTATTAATTTGGATGTGTAGTTAATTTAGTTGTTGTAATTTAGATGTATTAATTTAGATGTGTAGTTTAGATTTTTTTGGTGATATTATTATTGAATATGCAAATGTTTGTATGTTCATATATATGCAAAGAATATATCAATTTTTTCATAGAATGTTTATGATTTTTTTCTGTTGTAATTTTGTTCATAGAATTTTTATGATTTTTTTTGTTCATAGAATTTTCTTTGTCTATTTATGTATATGTTCATATTGTGTAGGAATCTGAAAATTGTGTATGATCAAAGTCATTTATGTATGTTCATATTTAGAAGAAAAAGAAGGAGAGAAAAAATGAAAATAAGAAGAGGAAGAAGGAGAAGAAGAAGAAGAATAAGAAGAAGAGGAGAGGAAGAAGAGGAGAAATAAATAAGAAGATGAAAAAGAAGAAAAAAAAAGAGTAGAAGAAGAAGAAGAAATAGAGGAGAAGAAGAAGGAATAGAGGAGAAGAAGAGAAAATAGAATAATATATTATTCTATTTCTTCGTCCCGCGCCCGCCTAAGCCCGGCCCGCATTAGAGGGGAAGATTAGCAAAGCGGATTTTTTTTTCTTTTTTTCTTCGATCTCCTCCTCTATTCCTTTCTTCTTCTCCTCTTTTTTCTTCTTCTTCCTCTTCTTATTCGTTGTCGATATACGTACCCCCCTCCCCGATAACTTTTAGTAAGTACTACTTAGAAAGTGTTTAATATAATTAGTTAGAAAAATAATAGAACTAGTTAAACTAGCTAGTTTATTTTTAGTAAGTACTACTTTATTCTATTTATAGTAAGGAAATTAATAGAACTAGTTTGTTTTTTAGTTAAAGCAATTATTCCCGCATCGACATCGAGGATGCCTATCCCGCATCCTCGTCGTCGACTCGGCGGAGGAGGCCAGCTTGATCAGAGAGGCCATGTCCGGGACTGGGCTCCGTCGGGCTGGTTTTGGGAGGTGCTACCTTCCGGGGAGCGTAGGTTGGTGAGGAGCCAGCCCGTCGTTGACCCGATCCTTGTTTGGTGGCGGCCGCGTGGGCCAGTGACGGTGCCGAGGCTTCCGGACACCGCGGAGGTGGTACGTCACCGTGTCAGCGAGGAGGACCAGCACGTCCGTCGCTACATGGTTGCGTTGGAGGGCAGGTTCGACAATACCTGGCAGGTTCTTCAGGGATCTCACTGGAGCTATGATCCTGTGATGGTTCCTTCCCTTTGGGTGTCCACCGCCCGCGCCGATACCCGTCGGGCGCTACGGTTCTAGCTGTACTGGCGATATGTGTGATAGTATTCGAGGTGTATTAGTGATAATATTCGACGATGTACGGACGCATGGAGATGATGTAGTTTTGCTTATAATTGAATGCATCCTAATTTGAATACTACTTTATTTTGTGTTTTTATTTTGCTTATTGAATGCTCAAATTGGAAAACTACTCCTACTTTGAATGCTAAAATTGGAGAGCACTATGCAAGGCATGTGCATATGATTAGTTGATAGCTTATAGGGTTTTTGTTTTCGCAGAAATCTAGGAGCCCCCGGCCCCTCCATCATCCCCGCCGTCCTCCCCGTCACCGCCCCCTCCGACATCGAGGTGAGACCAGCCAAATCCTTTTTTAGAAAGATAATTAAACGATATTTCGGGTTGACTTTAAGTCTGTCGAGTCTCCACCATATATGAGAGGACGAAGAATCCCGACTCTTGTCGTGGGGGTAGCTTCTCCTTCGTTCCCGTGTGCTAGACAATTTGGTGTAATGCACTCGGGAACGAAAAGAGGAGCTACCATCATCGACGGTCGCAAATGTCAGAGAGGAATCAGTGAGGGAGAGTTCCACCATATATATATGAGAGGACGAAGAATCCCGACTGTTGTCGTGGGGGTCGCTTCTCCTATGTTCCCGTGTGCTAGACATTTTGGTGTAATGCACTCGGGGACAAATGGAGGAGCGACCATCACCAACGGTCGAATGTATACACCACGTGAGCTGAGAGTTTTCAAGAAAAGACTCGACAAACCGATAGTCAACCCGTGATGAATAATAATGATCTAATTTAGTTTTTGTAGTACATATATTTAATTGTACAAATTTAATCTTTGAATTATGAACGTAGGAAATGTCATCATTGGACGACGAAAGTCTCCCGGGGGAGTGTGGTGGTGCCATGACGATCGAGGTTTGTGCGACAGGCCTCACCTGGACGATGATCGGCGCTTCAGTATTAAGCTCGAGGAGACCTTCGATGTTGAAACGGTACGCAACGGCGACAAGTGTTTTTTCGTAATTAAGCATGACTTCAACTATTTCAACGTGTAATTTTCATCTTTTACAATTCGAGTATAGCTTATCCCATGCCATGCAAGACGCTATGTCTTGGAGAGGATGGATTTTGAAGACCATGAAAATTTTGAAACAAAGAAAATTCACCTAAGGACCCATCATGATGTGGATTTTGAAGTAAATCTGTATAATGCTGAGAGCGTAACCCATTTTGGTTGCAAAAATTGGGAAGCATTTTGCAAGATGTATGGTTTTGATGAGGGTATGCTTGTCACCATGGATCTTGGTGATCCTGATATCGAGCAAGACAATATGGACATCTGGGTCCTTGTTGATACGCCTCCAGTTCTACCAGTATGTGAGTTTCTCAAACATAGTTATTAGCTAATTTATATTGTTTATTTCAAAATAGTTGACAGCTTATTTTGATTGTTCAAACAATGTGCGGAACATGGTAGACAAAACCCACTACACCGATGGCTCCAAATTAACTTATCAGGAGAAAAATCATCTGGTCGGATTTTGCACTGATCTTGAGAATTAGAATATCTACAATCAAACTCCTCAACATTATGGTCAATACGTGCCACTGGTGCACGTGTTGAACCATGGTAACTACCATGGAGATACCCTGGTAAGATATTTTACTATTACAACATCCGTGCATCTTTGCATACTTCTAAAACTTGTACATCATTGCTAACTATGAAGTTATTACTATGTTTTTCAACAGAGAATCCCAGAGGATTGTGTGCCTCATTTGATGTATCAGAATGGCAGCCTTCGTGTTTTGAACATATATCCAAGTCATCCTACGAATCTCAACTGTCCATACCGGATTTCTAAAAAAAGTGGAGACATGCTAATCAGAGAATGGAAAAAATGTATGAACGGTCATAAGGAGGTTCTTGGAAGCAAAAGAAAGCGAAGCGCAAGAATTGGAGACAGGATGATCTCTATTCTCCATAATGGAGAGTCAGGGTCTATATTGTTTTATGCTATTTCACCTTAAAAAGGGTATTTAGGTCCTACCTAATACTGATGATCATGTGCTAAGAACAAAGTAGGGTTGGTTCAATGACTATCAGGATGATGATCGTATGACTTGTTATTAATAACGAATAGAAGTTGTATGATGATGATTAGTAGGACTTGTTATTATGATGATGCATGATGCGAGCATTAAGAGTTATTATATATCTGTGGATGAAATGAACATGGCTTGGATTGAAGTGAAGGCAACATGCATGTGGTGCATGTCGAAAGTAGTACAATCCAAACTTGATCAAGTTAGGATTAGTATTACTTTCGACATGCACCACATGTTGCCTCACTTCAATCTAAGTCATGTTTAGGCATAGCAGTAGCAGTAGCACGGAGATAAGAGAGGACACATCTCTCTATTAGCTACCTATACCAACCTAAATTAACCCCCAAAACCCTAAACCACCTCCTTTCAAAAAAAAACCAGCCGCTGAAATGCTGACTCGTGGAAGCTTATTGGTCCCGGTTGGTGCTACCAACCGGGACCAAAGGCCCTCCTGCCTGGGCTCGCCGGAGCGGCCACGTGGAGGCCCATCTGTCCCGGTTTGTATAAGAACCGGGACTAAAGGCCTAGGGCATTAGTGTGACGCCCCCGATTTGACCGTACACTAATCATGCATGCAAATGTGTACGATCAAGACCAGGGACTCACGGGAAGATATCACAACACAACTCTAAAACATAAATAAGTCATACAAGCATCATAATACAAGCCAGGGGCCTCGAGGGCTCGAATACAACTGCTCGATCACAGACGAGTCAGCGGAAGCAACAATATCTGAGTACAGACATAAGTTAAACAAGTTTGCCTTAAGAAGGCTAGCACAAACAGGGATACAGATCGAACGAGGCACAGGCCTCCTGCCTGGGATCCTCCTAACTACTCCTGGTCGTCGTCAGCGGCCTGCACGTAGTAGTAGGCACCCCCAGTGTCGTAGGTGTCGTCGTCGACGGTGGCGTCTGGCTCCTGGACTCCAGCATCTGGTTGCGACAACCAGATAGAAAGGAAAAGGGGGAAAAGAGGGAGAGAAGCAACCGTGAGTACTCATCCAAAGTACTCGCAAGCAAGGAGCTACACTACATATGCATGGGTATATGTGTAAAGGGCCATATCAGTGGACTGAACTGCAGAATGCCAGAATAAAAGGGGGATAGCTAGTCCTGTCGAAGGCTACGCTTCTGGACATCTCCATCTTGCAGCATGTAGAAGAGAGTAGATTGAAGTCCTCCAAGTAGCATCGCATAGCATAATCCTACCCGGCGATCCCCTCCTCGTCGCCCTGTTAGAGAGCGATCACCGGGTTGTATCTGGCACTTGGAAGGGTGTATTTTATTCAGTATCCAGTTCTAGTTGTCATAAGGTCAAGGTACAACTCCGGGTCGTCCTTTTACCGAGGGACACGGCTATTCGAATAGATAAACTTCCCTGCAGGGGTGCACCACATAACCCAACACGCTCGATCCCATTTGGCCGGACACACTTTTCTGGGTCATGCCCGGCCTCGTAAGATCAACACGTCGCAGCCCCACCTAGGCTCAACAGAGAGGTCAGCACGCCGGTCTAAACCTATGCGCGCAGGGGTCTGGGCCCATCGCCCTATGCACACCTGCACGTTGCGTACGCGGCCGGAAGCAGACCTAGCCTAGAGGCGTTCCAGTCCAATCCGGCGCGCGCCACTCAGTTGCTGACGTCAAAAGAGCTTCGGCTGATACCACGACGTCGGGATACCCATAACTACTCCCACGTAGATGGTTAGTGCGTATAGACCAAATGGCCAGACTCAGATCAAATACCCAGAACTCGTTAAGCGTGTTGTTTATCCGCGAACGCCGACCAGGGCCAGGCCCACCTCTCTCCTGGGTGGTCTCAACCTGCCCTGTCGCTCCGCCACAAAGTAACAGTCGGGGGCCGTCAGGAACCCAGGCCCACCTCTACCGGGGTGGAGCCACCTGTCCTTTCAGCCCCCTCATCAGAATCACCTGCGGGTACTCAACGAGCCGACCCGGCTTTAGTCACCACATGTGTCATGTATAAATGTATATAGCATATACCCGTGATCACCTCCCAAAGTGATCACGGCCCAGTAGTATAGCATGGCAGACGGACAAGAGTGTAGGGCCACTGATGGACACTAGCATCCTATACTAAGCAGTAGGATAGCAGGTAAGGGTAACAGCTGTAGCAACAATGACAGGCTATGCAACAGAATAGGATTAATCGAAAGCAGTAACATGCTACACTACTCTAATGCAAGTAGTAGAGAGTAGAGTAGGCGATATCTGGTGATCAAGGGGGGGGGCTTGCCTGGTTGCCCTGGCAAGTAGGAGGGGTCGTCGACTCCGTAGTCGAACTGGGCAGCAGCAGTGTCGGTCTCGTAGTCTACCGGAGAGAAGAGGGGGAAGAAACAGTAAATACAATGCAAACATAAGCACGACGATGCGTGACATGACAATGAGCGGTGCTAGGGGTGTCCTAACGCGACAGTAGGTGGTACCGGTGAAGGGGGGGGAACATCCGGGAGGTATTCCCGATGTTTCGCGTTTTCGGACAGACGGGCCGGAGGGGGAAAGTTGCTAGTTCGATAGGTTAGGGAGGTGTGGTGGACGAACGGACTGCGTATTTGGATTCGTCTCGTCGTTCTGAGCAACTTTCATATAGAAAACATTTTCATCCGAGTTACGGTTTAAAAGATATGAATTTTCAAAGTTTATTTGAATTTCTGGAATTATTTATATTAAGCAAAAATGAATTATGACGTCAGCATGAGGCAATGCTGACGTCAGCAGGTCAACAGGTCAGCTGACCAGTCAAACCAGACAGGTGGGTCCAGTGGGACCCACATGTCAGCCTCTGTTAGTCTAATATTTATTTAAACTAAACTAACAGTCTAATTAGAGGGGTGGGCCCCATATGTCAGTGAGAGATTAGTTAATCTAATTATTTTTATTTATAAAACACTTTTCTTTTTTTTCTTTTCTTCTTTTTTTTTAATTTTTGCGGCGGGGCCCGCATGTCAGTGGCACTGGGCTGCCCAGTCAGCAGTTGACTGGGTCAACCCAGTCAACTGGGGCCCGTGGGGGCCACTGGCAGTGAGCCAGGGGTGGGGCCCGGCCGGCCACGTCGGCAGGGCACCGGAGAGGGGCTCCGGCGAGCTCCAATGCGGCGGCGCGGCGCGGGTGAGCTTCGGGTTTCGCCCACAGGGCATCCCCGGGGCTGTGGTTTGGCCCATTCGAACAGCCAGTCCACACCGCGTCGAATGGAGGTGGTGGCGTGGCTGGGGACGTCCGGTAACGTCGCCGGCGGCGAGGCAGGTGGTGGTGGGTTTCCGGTGAGTGGCGAACAAGGGGCTACGGGGCACGGCGAGAGCAGCAGACGCGCGCGTTGGGCCACTAGGAACCCCAGGAGCACGATGCGGCGCTCGGCCGCAGGTGAAGGCGACCATGGCCACGGCGCCGAGCTCGTCGGCGGCGAGGTTCTTCGGGCGAGCTACGGGAACGGGGCTACGGGCGTCGGAAAGCTCGGGAGAGAGAGGGGAAAGAAGCGCAGGCTCACAGTGCTCCTGCAGATGTGCTCAAGCCTGCTCGAGGAGGGCTCGGTGCGGCGGAATCGACGGCGAAGCTCGTCGGAGAAGAGGAGGAAGACGGCAACGTAGGGGATGATGCAGAGGCGCTCCTGCTCGGGTGATTCGTCGGGGAGGAAGAGGAGGTCGAGGCGGTCCTTCTTGGCGCGGAGGAGAGGCGAGGCGGTGTCGGGGACCGCGTGTGTTACGCCGGCATGGCCACGGCAGCGCTCGGATGGGGTGGGGAATGGGAGAGGCGGCGAGGGCAAGCAGCAGCTCGTGGGGAAGGGGGGGGAAAGATCTCTCGGAGGAGGCAGGGGGGCCGTCGCTGGCGTCCTTATCCCCTCGGCGATGTGGCGGCGTGGGGCGGCGAGCAGGTCCGGCGGGGACGGCGAGGGGCGTGCGCCCTCGGTCGGTTGAACAGACGAGGAGGGGGGAAGACGACAAGGGGAGGGGGGAGGTGCTGGGCCGCTGGACCGATTCGGCCGGCTGGGCCAGTGGGCCTAGGCCCTTGGGGAGCCGGGGGGTTTTCTTTCCTTTTGCTTTCTTTTTACCTTTTATTTATTTTTCTTTTCTGTTTTATTTCTAGTTTCTCTTTTATTTTGTTTTAGCAAAATACCAAAATGGCACCTAATTTGTTGTTACCAATTATGTCACAACCACAAAAAGTTTCATCCCAAAATAATATAGTTTAATATTTTACAAAATACAAAAGGCATTTAATTAATGGTTTTAGCTACTGATTTAATTAGTTTGGTGCATTTAAACATTTTATAAAGACTTGGTTCCTCCACCAATATTACATATGATTTATTTGTCACTTTTAGAACATTTTAGTTTTGACATTTGAAAAGTTTTATTGTTTGCTTGAATTTGAATTTGAACTAACCCGAGGTTAACTAAAGTGATCATGGTGACATGGCATCGTTAGCAGAGTTTTACTGTAGCTTGATTATCCGGGCGTCACAATTCTCCTCCACTACAAGAAATCTCGTCCCGAGATTTAAGAGGGGAGTAAGGGGGGAAGGTTTGGTAACGAATCTAGCGGTTCTCCTCATCCTGGCTTGCACTTCTGGAAGAGGCTGGCCCAATACATTGATGTCTTCATTTCTCTGCTTCGGTCATCATGATGAAGTCGGCGTCCTTTCTTCAGGAACTCCATCGTACTTACGAAAGAATAAGGGGTGGGCATTCTGGGAGAACGGGCCTCGACAAGGTTGTCTATCGGGTCGACAGCATCGAGGAAGGTGGCGAAAGGTAACCCTCGAATCGAAACTTAAGAAAATATCGAGAGCAAAGTAAGGAGGTAACCTGGGAAGTTTCGAGCGGGCAGGCAATCGTTCGATGCCTGTTATAGGGCGTGAAAGGGTCAAAGCAACGGGAATAAGTATTGTGTCCGATATCAGACCTGAAGGTGGCTCGTGAATTACATACGAGGCCAGGTGCGAGGAACAACCTTGGAAACAGGGGGTGTACATAAGAGTCAGGTTTCGATCCTATGGAACTGTGGGTTATGGGCCCACCATGTGGGTTAAAAGTAGGAAGGGCGGTGACATCTTGCACGATCATGATAGCAAGGCATGGCAGAGGGTAGCCTGTCGATTATATGTCAGCAACATCGTCGGTACCAAGGGCGAGGGACGAAGAGAACCATTTTCCTGCTCGTTGAAACGAGGCGGACCATTAGGCAAAGTTCTCGTCCATCGGTGGTTACCGAAATGTCACCAACAATAGTAACAGGGTCTTACTGACAGAGTTGTACACCGAGGTGTTTACATAAGCAGGAGAATATTACTGCTAAGATCATATAGATCACCAGAAAGGTTAAACCAAACAATGGAAAGGAAAATACGATTATCAGATTAAACAAAAGAATGGAAAGGAAAATGTGTTTAAACACATATTTCTAGGGTATATCCTTCCCAAGGACAAGCTGAGCATGATATTCATGACAGGATATAATGTAGAAAACTCTTTAGGTAGGGGAGAGAAATTTCATGGCATTACCCATACAACGGTGTCTGGATAATTGAGCAGGAAACATTTAGCATTGGGCTTCAAATGTTCCTGTTGAAAATCGGAGTACCATAGACATGCTTCGAGATAGCATTGACATGGTCAACAGGTGAAGATCCGACTTTGGAAACAAAAAGGATCCATCAGGAACAACTTATAGAATAAGTCTTACAATTTCCTCATGGAAGAACAGCTAACCTTGCTAAAAGGGAAAACTTATAACAATAGGTCCTCCCGCCAGGTGTGCTGGGTATCATCACCTTACCGGGTCATAAATAGGCCAATGTTATAATTCTTGGAAATATGTTCCAACCATCATATCTGACCGAGATTCAGATCTGATTGGTGTCAGGATAACTCGGACTCAGGATGCCTGAGAAGAAGGTGCAACACAAATTGTCGAAACGACATCGAAGATTCTCGGGAGATGAACTATGGAAGCGAGTTCCGAACAAGGGTTCATTTCATCAAGGAGAGGTGAGGAGGTGACTGATTGACTCAGCGACAATCCATTGAGATTTCCAAACGATGGATTTCCACCACTATGTGAACAAGGAGATAACATTAGCTAGATCGAATGACTTAATGATGTATGCTTGAGGAAAACATACACAGTTAAACATTGGTTGAAAGGTGCACCCGAATATGGGCTTAGGTAGAATGATCAATGTTAGAACGGTGATTCGATAACCAATGGTCTAAGAATGAAATATCGACCATTAACTTCAAAGCAATAGGGTTGCTAGAAGTTTTGAAGTCGCACATCATAGTTCAATTGTCGGTATTCAGGTTAGTAACAACACGGGGATCATAAAACAAATGGAGATGGCGAGAAGTATTACTATATCAAGAATTCTCAAGAGGTGGAGAAATTCTCACAATATCCTTGACATGAAGGACAGTAATACTTCAATGTAGAACATAACATAAGCTAGATAGGAAAGAGCTCATCATGATCAAGTCGGAATTGGAGTGGGGGGGGGGCAATAACGTTGCCGATGATAACACAAATCATCGAGGGGCAAGGATGGTATTTCTCATCCTGAATTTCGACTGATATCCTGGAAGAGCTCAAAATGTTGGTGCTGATCACGACCCATTTGTCGAGAGATTTCATGAAGATGTAATCTATCGGCGATGACATCAAGTCAGGGGAATGATGAAAGCGATAGGTTAATGGAACCCAGGGTACGGCACAAACTTGAAATCAAGCTTGTTGTTCAAGGCAAACTAATATGACGAGGAAGATCGACGTAAGCTTAGCTCATCATCGAAAGTTGTGTTCCGGGAAGGACCGGGTAGCACAGTTAAAAAGTTTGCACGATAATGATATAGCCGATAAGGCTAGGAATGACTTGAAGGATTATTAAACTCGTAAGCAACAAGAATTACTTAGAGTTATTGAATCGGAGTGCGGAATCGATTCACTTATCGGTGTTCTCGAGTGACTAATAACTCAGAGCCCGTGGAAAATTGGAATCAGTGAGAATGTAGCACTTGATGAAAACTCATAAGAAGTTATGCAGTTCCATGATAATCTCGAGATACCAGGGGGTAATACTCGACGACAGGTCAAAGTAGAGGATGGATTGGGGTATGGCTCTATAGAAGACAATTACTTTAAACTTGCATAGGAAATGGTATTTAAAGGAGAACATGGTCGAAACCACGATCGCAAAGGATCAATTCACCGATACCAGATGATATTATAACAGGGAAATAGTTATTATTATAAGGAGCTTCCATGATAGGATCTACATCGTGTCCACAGGCATGAACACAAAGGTTCAAGGTCGACTCCCACTTCTCCAATGCATAACCTTTCATTCACTTCTCATTTTTCAAGAAGTTGTAGTGTTGAAATTTTAACTGGCAAAATACTAGGAGAGTTTGACTCGTGAAAACTTCTGAGTTCACACATATTAAGGAAGGCATAGGTTCAACCCATCAGGGCATCTTAGGAACATATACCACAAACTTCGGAGTAAATAATACAAGCTCAGAAGTAGAGCATGGTCGACATAAGCAGAGGATACAATTTACCAAAGGCATCATGTATCCGAGGAAAAGCTCACAAGCTTATTTAATATGGAGGACATTGTCGGATAAAATCCGACAAAAGGGTCTGGTGGTCCACAAGGGATCTGATGTGAGCATCAGTACTCAACCAGAGGAAGAAGAATGTAAGGAGATCTGATTATAGAAACAACTGACTAACTCAAAGTTCAAATGCAAAGGAATTATGATTTCCAAATCAGGGGTCAGAAGCAACGCTCTGAGCAAGGATGGATAAGTTGAGTAGGCTTAGGGGTACCATCGATGGCAATTTGATAGGTCGAGATCCAGCTCACGTTAAGAATGGGTCTGAGCCGGAAGGATGAATTCTAGGATCTGATTGAGGATTGCGAGCATTCGCAACATATTGAATCAACGGACTCAAAAGATAATGATAAAGGGTGCCAATAAGATTTCGAGACTTATGGATTAATCATAATGCTAGTAAGCAAGAATTTCAAGAGCAAAAAGGCTCCTGAAGATTTTCGGAAGATCGAATGATATTTTGAACACTTTGTGAAATACTTGAATCAACTGGGGATGAGCGGATACTCGGTAAGTGCGAGGATTATCCGTAGGGGTATTCAGGTGACAAAGGACAGCAAGGCAGTAAGCTCAAGGATTCTCGGAACAACAGAGATAATTTCGGGGTATCTTGTAATAACAAGATCAACTGGGAACATTGTATGAATGGCGAGTATACGCGGTTATCCATAGGAGTTTATCGATGAAAGGGAATTGCAAAAGCGATGAACACAAGTTCTCGGGTTATCAGCGGAGAGTATCTTCAGGGTCTTCACGTGCAGCAGACGATCATCAGTAATAAGGGGCTCTCCGGGTGAAAGTGATAACGAGATCCTAATGTTAGATTTAGCAAAATTCACTTAACCCGAATAGAAGAGATGTCAGAGTCCCAGAGTAAAGGTCGAGGAGTAAAAGATCCTGGTACCACCCAATGGCGACGTGGGCCCGTAAGACACACAGCCATGTTAGTAAAATGTTTTGTAATGTCTAGACTCGACTTCGGCCAAGGAGTGTGGATAGGGGGATTCCTACAGGCAGTTGGCTCTGATACCAACTTGTGACACCCCCGATTTGACCGTACACTAATCATGCACGCAAATGTGTACGATCACGATCAGGGACTCACGGGAAGATATCACAACACAACTCTACAACATAAATAAGTCATACAAGCATTATAATACAAGCCAGGGGCCTCGAGGGCTCGAATACAAGTGCTCGATCATAGACGAGTCAGCGGAAGCAACAATATCTGAGTACAGACATAAGTTAAACAAGTTTGCCTTAAGAAGGCTAGCACAAAAGGATAGCACGATCGAAGAGGCAAGGCCTCCTGCCTGGGACCTCCTAACTACTCCTGGTCGTCGTCAGCGGCCTGCACGTAGTAGTAGGCACCTCCAGTGTCGTAGGTGTCGTCGTCGACGGTGGCGTCTGGCTCCTGGACTCCAACATCTGGTTGCGACAACCAGATAGAAGAAAGGGGAAAAGAGGGAGAAAAGCAACCGTGAGTACTCATCCAAAGTACTCGCAAGCAAGGAGCTACACTACATATGCATGGGTATATGTGTAAAGGGCCATATCAGTGGACTGAACTGCAGAATGCCAGAATAAAAGGGGGATAGCTAGTCCTGTCGAAGGCTACGCTTCTGGACATCTCCATCTTGCAGCATGTAGAAGAGAGTAGATTGAAGTCCTCCAAGTAGCATCGCATAGCATAATCCTACCCGGCGATCCCCTCCTCGTCGCCCTGTTAGAGAGCGATCACCGGGTTGTATCTGGCACTTGGAAGGGTGTATTTTATTCAGTATCCAGTTCTAGTTGTCATAAGGTCAAGGTACAACTCCGGGTCGTCCTTTTACCGAGGGACACGGCTATTCGAATAGATAAACTTCCCTGCAGGGGTGCACCACATAACCCAACACGCTCGATCCCATTTGGCCGGACACACTTTTCTGGGTCATGCCCGGCCTCGTAAGATCAACACGTCGCAGCCCCACCTAGGCTCAACAGAGAGGTCAGCACGCCGGTCTAAACCTATGCGCGCAGGGGTCTGGGCCCATCGCCCTATGCACACCTGCACGTTGCGTACGCGGCCGGAAGCAGACCTAGCCTAGAGGCGTTCCAGTCCAATCCGGCGCGCGCCACTCAGTTGCTGACGTCAAAAGAGCTTCGGCTGATACCACGACGTCGGGATACCCATAACTACTCCCACGTAGATGGTTAGTGCGTATAGACCAAATGGCCAGACTCAGATCAAATACCCAGAACTCGTTAAGCGTGTTGTTTATCCGCGAACGCCGACCAGGGCCAGGCCCACCTCTCTCCTGGGTGGTCTCAACCTGCCCTGTCGCTCCGCCACAAAGTAACAGTCGGGGGCCGTCAGGAACCCAGGCCCACCTCTACCGGGGTGGAGCCACCTGTCCTTTCAGCCCCCTCATCAGAATCACCTGCGGGTACTCAACGAGCCGACCCGGCTTTAGTCACCACATGTGTCATGTATAAATGTATATAGCATATACCCGTGATCACCTCCCAAAGTGATCACGGCCCAGTAGTATAGCATGGCAGACGGACAAGAGTGTAGGGCCACTGATGGACACTAGCATCCTATACTAAGCAGTAGGATAGCAGGTAAGGGTAACAGCTGTAGCAACAATGACAGGCTATGCAACAGAATAGGATTAATCGAAAGCAGTAACATGCTACACTACTCTAATGCAAGTAGTAGAGAGTAGAGTAGGCGATATCTGGTGATCAAGGGGGGGGCTTGCCTGGTTGCTCTGGCAAGTAGGAGGGGTCGTCGACTCCGTAGTCGAACTGGGCAGCAGCAGTGTCGGTCTCGTAGTCTACCGGAGAGAAGAGGGGGAAGAAACAGTAAATACAATGCAAACATAAGCACGACGATGCGTGACATGACAATGAGCGGTGCTAGGGGTGTCCTAACGCGACAGTAGGTGGTACCGGTGAAGGGGGGGAACATCCGGGAGGTATTCCCGATGTTTCGCGTTTTCGGACAGACGGGCCGGAGGGGGAAAGTTGCTAGTTCGATAGGTTAGGGAGGTGTGGTGGACGAACGGACTGCGTATTTGGATTCGTCTCGTCGTTCTGAGCAACTTTCATATAGAAAACATTTTCATCCGAGTTACGGTTTAAAAGATATGAATTTTCAAAGTTTATTTGAATTTCTGGAATTATTTATATTAAGCAAAAATGAATTATGACGTCAGCATGAGGCAATGCTGACGTCAGCAGGTCAACAGGTCAGCTGACCAGTCAAACCAGACAGGTGGGTCCAGTGGGACCCACATGTCAGCCTCTGTTAGTCTAATATTTATTTAAACTAAACTAACAGTCTAATTAGAGGGGTGGGCCCCATATGTCAGTGAGAGATTAGTTAATCTAATTATTTTTATTTATAAAACACTTTTCTTTTTTCTTTCTTTCTTTTTTTAATTTTTGCGGCGGGGCCCGCATGTCAGTGGCACTGGGCTGCCCAGTCAGCAGTTGACTGGGTCAACCCAGTCAACTGGGGCCCGTGGGGGCCACTGGCAGTGAGCCAGGGGTGGGGCCCGGCCGGCCACGTCGGCAGGGCACCGGAGAGGGGCTCCGGCGAGCTCCAATGCGGCGGCGCGGCGCGGGTGAGCTTCGGGTTTCGCCCACAGGGCATCCCCGGGGCTGTGGTTTGGCCCATTCGAACGGCCAGTCCACACCGCGTCGAATGGAGGTGGTGGCGTGGCTGGGGACGGCCGGTAACGTCGCCGGCGGCGAGGCAGGTGGTGGTGGGTTTCCGGTGAGTGGCGAACAGGGGGCTACGGGGCACGGCGAGAGCAGCAGACGCGCGCGTTGGGCCACTAGGAACCCCAGGAGCACGATGCGGCGCTCGGCCGCAGGTGAAGGCGACCATGGCCACGGCGCCGAGCTCGTCGGCGGCGAGGTTCTTCGGGCGAGCTACGGGAACGGGGCTACGGGCGTCGGAAAGCTCGGGAGAGAGAGGGGAAAGAAGCGCAGGCTCACAGTGCTCCTGCAGATGTGCTCAAGCCTGCTCGAGGAGGGCTCGGTGCGGCGGAATCGACGGCGAAGCTCGTCGGAGAAGAGGAGGAAGACGGCAACGTAGGGGATGATGCAGAGGCGCTCCTGCTCGGGTGATTCGTCGGGGAGGAAGAGGAGGTCGAGGCGGTCCTTCTTGGCGCGGAGGAGAGGCGAGGCGGTGTCGGGGACCGCGTGTGTTACGCCGGCATGGCCACGGCAGCGCTCGGATGCGGTGGGGAATGGGAGAGGCGGCGAGGGCAAGCAGCAGCTCGTGGGGAAGGGGGGGAAAGATCTCTCGGAGGAGGCAGGGGGGCCGTCGCTGGCGTCCTTATCCCCTCGGCGATGTGGCGGCGTGGGGCGGCGAGCAGGTCCGGCGGGGACGGCGAGGGGCGTGCGCCCTCGGTCGGTTGAACAGACGAGGAGGGGGGAAGACGACAAGGGGAGGGGGGAGGTGCTGGGCCGCTGGACCGATTCGGCCGGCTGGGCCAGTGGGCCAAGGCCCTTGGGGAGCCGGGGGGGTTTTCTTTCCTTTTGCTTTCTTTTTACCTTTTATTTATTTTTCTTTTCTGTTTTATTTCTAGTTTCTCTTTTATTTTGTTTTAGCAAAATACCAAAATGGCACCTAATTTGTTGTTACCAATTATGTCACAACCACAAAAAGTTTCATCCCAAAATAATATAGTTTAATATTTTACAAAATACAAAAGGCATTTAATTAATGGTTTTAGCTACTGATTTAATTAGTTTGGTGCATTTAAACATTTTATAAAGACTTGGTTCCTCCACCAATATTACATATGATTTATTTGTCACTTTTAGAACATTTTAGTTTTGACATTTGAAAAGTTTTATTGTTTGCTTGAATTTGAATTTGAACTAACCCGAGGTTAACTAAAGTGATCATGGTGACATGGCATCGTTAGCAGAGTTTTACTGTAGCTTGATTATCCGGGCGTCACAATTAGTAACGACCCTTTAGTCCCGGTTCCCCAACCGGGACAGATGGGCCTTATGAACCGGGACAAATGGGCCTTTTTCTACTAGTGATGATGTCCTTTTCGTTTTTACGGGGTGTCTTCAGTCCACGTTTCTGGGGCTACAACAGTCAAGAATAGTCAAGTGAAGGACACGATGGCGCAGCGTATTTTCTTACTGAACAGAGTGAACTTTATTCTGGAGCCAAGGTAAATTTCCAGCATGATCGGTTTTGCTGATTTTATGAGTGAACTTCAATTCTTCTTAAACAACAATCTACCTAATAATAGTTGCCTAAGAGCAATTCTAGCAGACCCCGCAAAAATTTGACCCGCAAAACGCGTTTGCGGGTCGAAAACTAGCGCGGCCGAACAGAAACCGTATCTAAACCTGCATAATTTGAAAAACCACTTTCGCGGAAGAAATTGCACAAACATAGTTCATCACATACTACATAGTTCATCACATGATCAACAAGCTACAAGCATAGTTATACTACATACTATGTTAAACTAGTACTAGAGGGGCGTCGGATCTAACGGCGGAGAGGTCGCGGCATATGGACGACGTCGTGGAGGAGTAGAACGCTCAATCCTCCTCGCCGGAGCTGCACAGGTCGACGTACTTTGCCGCCTGCTCCTCGCGGATGCGGCGCCACTCCTCGGCCTTCTCCTTGGCGGTGAGGTTGTCGGCGACCGCCTGTCGCCACTTGAGGTCTTCGAGCTCCTCGACGTGGCGCCGGCGCTCCGCCTCCTCGCGCACGCTCCGCTCGGCGATGGCGGCCGCAACGGTGTCGACGTAGTCTTCTGGCCCGATGACCACGCGACGGCCGAGCGGAGCGGGCTCCTCGGGCTCCTCCTTCACGGGGACGAAGGCGAACGCGTCCGGCTCCTCCTCGTCCTCCGACCACTCCCTCTTCATGGGGAGAAGGCCCGCGCCGGAGGAGGAGGAGCTCCCGGCGTACAAGGACCTCGCGGAGGAGAAGGACGCGCGCCGGCGGTCGTACTCCTCTGTCTCACTCCGCTGGAAGCTCGCCGGCGTCGACAGGCCGCGGTTGGTCCACTTCCGGGCCCTGCGCTTCCTCGCGCCGTCGGACCGTACGCGCCGCTCGCGCTCCGGGTCCCTTCCGCCGCCGGATCTGCTGCCGGAGCCGCGTCCGGAGCTCCACATTCGGCCCCACATGGCGGCTGGAGGCGGGGCAGGTGGTCACCGACGGCGAGAAATGTGGAGAGGGGGAAGGGGAATCGCGTGGCTCGGCGACGGCGAGGGATAGGGTTTGAACCCGCAAACGAGTCGCGAAACCGCAGTTATAGCGGTCAGGGCGTGCGGTTTGCGGGCCGCGGCAAAAAATTTTGCGGGCCGGGCGAGTATGCGGGCTCTGTTCTGGCCGGAAAATTGGGCCGAGCCCGCATACTCGCCGGAATTTTGCGGGTCTGCGTGTTTTGCGGGGTCTGCTAGAGTTGCTCTAACATATGAAAACGCCTAACTACTGTGCGTTTGCTTGAGAATTTTTTTTATTTTCCATGTTTTCTGAAAATATGGCAGAAGTGCCCGAATTTCATTACTTAAGAGGGAATTTAATATGCACACAAATAACAATCGAACCCTATGGGCCTTGTATAACTTAGGGTTGTTTGCTGTCATTGGATGGGCATCAACCCCATTGGCCGCCACCCCTTAGTCCTATATAGATAGATCAACCTCATAGTGTTTTCTTTTGATTTTATTTAGCCAAAAAGTTAGTCGTTGTTGCACCTTTGTGTACTCCGTTTGAGATAATCAACATTTCATCTATACTCGCAATATCCAGATTGTTTCCACCACATTCTTGATTGTCTTTTATTACTTGCAGGTAGACCTTCTTGGTCATGCTAACCATGCATCCAACATTGACGGTAATATTCATGAGACTGGCGTCAAAGCCGTTCTCCATCCAAATCGACAAAATATTTCTCATTGTAAGATTGGGACACCCATGCCCTTATCAAGGACCTTAAAAGGTGTGGATTTATGCTCCGGGACACCTTAAGGAAAACCACTTAGTGATTGAGCTCATGCTTCGTTGGCTGAGGCTAAAAAAATGGCCGAGACTTTGAGGTTGTGAGGTGCTTTGGTTAACCTCCGCCTCTCGAACAGAGATTAGCCTAAAGATAACACTACAGTACGCCCTCCGTTAATTGCAACGAGATTCAGATTTATTGGATTACAAAGATTACAAGGACGGGGCATGCATGGCGCGACACGCATTATTTGAGGTTCCCGAACGCTAATCATGCATGCGTGCATGCATGATGGGAACGATTGTAAAGACGAAGAAAACGCAAACTAGCCAGTGAAGAAGACGTGGCAACGATCGACATTGCCACAACTCATCTCCTCACCTGATCCCGTCGCAATACTAGTAGCCATGTGCAGTTCAAGATCACCCCTGCACTATGGAGCTGAGCGGCAGGGCGGCGGCGCCAACGGCGTCATGGCAGGCGCCGCTCTGGCAGCCCTGGCCGCAGAACTCGACGCCGAGCCCGCAGTATCCGTACTGGCTGCAGCAGAAGTTGCTCAGGCACGGCTTGTCGGCGCTGCACTTGATGTTGGCGCGGCAAGGCCCGTTCTGGCAGCCGGCGCCGCAGTACTCCTGGCCGTAGCCGCAGAACCCGTGGCCGCTGCAGCAGTGGTTGTTGGGGCACGTCACGGCGTTGCCCCCGGCCTGGGCGCCGCAGCGTTTGGGCTCGTAGCAGGCGCCGCTCTGGCAGCCGTCGCCGCAGTAGTTGGCGTCCATGCCGCAGTACCCCCACGCGCTGCAGCAGAGGTTGTTGGGGCACTCCATGCCGTCGGCCGCGTGGCCGCACTGCTCGGCGTGCGCGCCCGCCACGGCGATGGCGAGGACGACGGCCGCGCCGAGTGTGAGGGCCTTGGTGCTCATCATCTTCTTCCTTTCTGCTGGCTTGTGGATCTAGTACTGGTTGTGTGTGTGTGTGTGTGTGTGTGTGTGTGTGTGTGTTGTGTGTGTGTGTAAACTGGTGGTGCTCTCCTCTCTTTATATAGGCGTTCTGGTTCAGTTCAGTTTATTAATGTAGGAGAAGCACCTCTTGCAAAAAAAGATACTAATCACCAGCGAACGTTCGCTGCCTAGCTTGGCATTTGCGAACACGTATGGTATTATTAGGGGTGATGGCAGTTTTCAGAAAAAAGCATGGCAGTTCTTTATTTTTGGTGCAATTTTCGTCAATAACTGTCATCCTTTGGATTTGGATCTCATCCCACTGAACATCAACCAGTTAACATGACCGGAAAAAAATGCAAGTCCAAACCTGCTTCCCTAGCTCTCCATGTGGCTTTGGTTGTTTGGATGCCAAGAATTAGACGTGAGTTTTGAAAACCAGTTTTCAGAGGATTTTTAGGAAAACCAGTTTTAGTTAGTTTTTCTGTTAGGTAAGTGTATACAATTCTTTGTTTGAATAGAAAACAAAAAGAAAACACGATTAATCTCTCTTCTTGGGCCAGTTCCTCGAGGACGGCGTCGCCATGGACAAAGCGAACCACGTGACAACGGCGTTGTCGAGGACCAGTTCCTGCGGGCTAGTCGGCTACGCAGGGCGTGCAACAGGCGGCTTGCCGCGCGACCCCGCCTCAACCGCAGCCGGAGAGGAACTAGGGTCTAGGGTGCAGAGGCACTACCGCCCGGCGACGGGATGCACGCCCTGCTATGTCAGGGCAGAGAGCAGTGCAGTTGGTGTGACGTTGCTGCATTCGCTGCTCTACTGAGCTCTGTTGTTGCTACAAATTTCACAAAAAGAAGGATTGGAATGGGCCTTCAACTACATCTCCGTGTTGTTCAAGTGCTTGTTGAATTACTTCCTTGCTGGTTGATTAACTTATACTCAGTACTTAGTTCCCATGAACCTCCGCCTGGAGTGTAGCGACGGGAGAGATCAGGTTGTAGCTGTCGCCGGTGTACAGGAGAGGAGTTTGTCGGCCATGCTCACCCTGCCCTCGGCGGCCGCTCCCATCTCGCCGTCCCAACACGACGGCGGCCACGTCCGGACCCCTAGCGGCGAGCTCGCCAGTGGTGCGAGCGCTTCATTGATGTCCTGGCATAGCTCGTTTCACCCTCCAGTGGACTTTCAGCGTCGCCATGGTTGTACCTGGCAGAACGTTGCAGTGTTCGTGGCCGACTCCGTGTTCAGCCAAAACGAGTATATAGAAAAACGTCGATTAGTCGTTTTTCCATAAATTCGGTTTTTGGGCTTTTGTAAAACTTAGTTTTGCATATCCACGATTCTGTTAGACAATCCAAACAAGATTTTTGGTTGTTACAACTGAAATCGAGTTTAAAGGAAACTAGTTCTCTATAATCTACGTAACCAAACAACCTAAGATTCGTGTGTTCGTAATACAACCCCTCAACTTTAGCCATTCCTTATGATGGGTTCTATCACCAACTAAACAAAACTCAGGGTTTCCAGTTTGGATAGGACACACAGGAAGCGTCCCGGTCCGAGCTCTCAGCACTTCATATTCTCATTGTTGTCCCTCAGCGCTAGTAGCGAATTCACCACAATGGGTGAGGGTAGGCCAACAATGAAAATGTTCATACAAATTTAAATTATTTATAGTTTTAAAACTCTTTTATATGATATAAAGGCTATGGGAAAAAACAGGGTGGTCCGCCACCTTCTAGCTCCGCCACTGCTCGCCCCTCACAGTGGTGGAGCCATGAATCTTAGATCGGTTGAGGTGACAATGAGGCAAACTATTGATAACAATTAACAAGAGGCAAAATATACTGATACACACATTTTCCATATGATCTTAGAGGTTAAGTTGAAAAAAATAAGCACATATATACACAAATGTGGGATGATGGGCGCGGTGTGTGCTTGCCCATCCTAGCGAAGAGTGTATTGTAGGGACGAGTTCAAATGCTCCTGCTGAACAGTAAAATCGGAAAAATTAGAAAGAAATTAAAAAATCTGAATTTTTTGTGGAAATTTTGAAGGAATGTTTGAAATTCGTGCAAAGTTTCATCCAAAAAATCATATTGGTAGAAGTCGTGGTAAAAATAATAATTCAGAGCTCCGAAATGTGTTTGAAAGTTCAGAGCATCGGTTATGTTTTTTTGCCACGCCTTACGCTAGTGTGATTCCGTGATGAAATTTTGCATGCACCCCAAACATTCCTTAAAGTTTGTAAAAATAAAAAATTTGAATCTACTGTTCATCCATGAGCATATAAGCTCACGAGTAGATATTCCGCGTCCCAAGTTCTTCCTCGTGTAACACATATCTTCCTAATTCTTGAATTGTTTCCATCCTAAATTTCTCTCTTCATTCCGAGTTAGGAATTTTAAAAACCACATGGACTAATATTTTCATTCGAAATTGACAGGGAAGAATTATTGAATCGTTTCCCTTTTTATCGATTCCTTTTATTATTTCATTCTAAAAATATTGCCATGCGTATGTTAACCTGAAAAAAAAAGATTGTTAATGCATGCATGGATGGATGCGCACGCACTTGTTTTTTCTGTGATTCCAAAAAATTCCGTTCTTGATAGATGTGGCAGTACTGTACTGCTGATAAACGCATCTGCGTGCGATAACGTATACGTGTCCATCGACCACGTCGGTTGATCGTTCTCATCCACAGAGCTGGCGCGCAGTCGCATGCATGGCATGTGATCGATCCGAATTCTGAGCACGTTGTGCTTTGCGTCAATGTACGTACGATACGATCGGGAGATCTTCTCTTTTGTTTTTCTGAGAGCGCGTACTATTATGCCAGATGTAGTTTTGAGACTTGTGACCGGTTTATTTTTGCGTGTGCGTGGCAGGCATGCATGTAACGCTAGTTAGGATCTATTCCTCGTTCGTTTATGTTGTGTGTTTTTAGGTTGGATTCTTGGATCTACGTTACTCTTTATCAGTGACGGTTGTTGTTTTGGTGAGGTGATTCTATGATGTCTTACACGACGACTCTCTGACTATTTACTACAACAAATTTTGTCCAGCTCCAACGAGAACGATGACAGCCGCACGCCTTCTTCCCGTTTCAGTTCTTATAATCATCTTAGATGATCAACGAATCTGGATGTAATTTTTATTATTTCTTATTATTTATTGTATTATCATGATTAGAGATGAATAGATCAGAAGTTTTTTTAAAACTAGTTGGGAGGAGTGATCACTGGAGCAGTGGCATCTCGCGTGCATCGGGTATCACGGCCACGATGGTATTAGAGCGTTGTGCTTGTGGGAGCATGTTGCTAGCGAAGACGAAAAAAAAAAACACTCGTGGAGTATGCGGTAAACGGATGGCCCTTAAAGAAATGCCGCTTAGGCCTTGTATAATGGGGAATGCTTGTGCATAAGTGATTAGAGCATCTCTAACAGACCTTGCATAACGTCGAGCCACAAAACGTATTTGCAGTTTGCGAAAAAACGACATTGCGAGCCGGCGCGGACGGCTGCAGAGGCAGATCCCGCAAAACGGACCTATATAAAAGGATATTCGAGGAATATACTCTTTTACGGGTCGGCTTTGTGGGCCTGCTCTTGCGCCGCTGCCGTCGGTCCGCAAGTATCAATACCACACCACAAAATACAACGATCATCTACACTACAAAATAATTATTAAAAAATATCAATACCACAGCACAATACAACAATCATCCACGTTACAAATAATTATTTAAATCGCCGAAGCAAACTAAATAATGCAATATAAAACTTGTCCCAAATATAAATAACACATGAAATAAATAAAAATGAATAGAAAAATGAGTTTTGTTACTGTCCAGCCCTTTGCCAATGTTGTTCAATGAGATTCTCCTGAAGCTGAAAGTAGGTGTTTGCATTTCAATCTCCTTGTATGTCTGAAAAAAGCTCAAATTCAGTTAGGGTCTCTAGCTGGTTTGACACGGCTACCCACATTGTCGTAGAAGAACTCCAAGTTCATGCCTCTCTCATTTTCGAGAATCATATTGTGAAGGATAACACAACATGTCATGATGTTTTTCAAGGTCCGCTTGTCCCAAAAATGAGCAGGACCACGAACAATGGCAAACCTAGATTGCAAAACACCGAATGCTCTTTCAATGTATTTTTGGGCTGCCTCTTGCACCCTTGCAAATTCACATTGTTTTCTAGTTTTCGGTTCTTTGATGCTCTTGACAAATGTGCACCAAGGAGGGCATATACCATCTGCAAGATAGTACCCCTTTGTGTATTCATGCCCATTGATAGTGTAGTTTCAAGCAGGAGCATCACCACTAGTAAGCCTAGCAAACAAATGAGACCGTTGCAACACATTGATATCATTGAGAGTGCCCGGCATACCAAAAAAGCAATGCCAAATTCATAAATCCTCGGATGCTACGGCCTCTGGTACAATTTGCATCACGAGACTTCCCGCAATACATTCCCTGCCATGCCTTCGGGCAATTTTTCCAATTCCAATGCATCCAGTCAATGCTGCCTAGCATGCTAGGCCAACCTCTCCTGTCATTAGATGCCATCAATTTTTTTGTCATCCTCGTTGGGTGCCCGAAGATATTCAGGACCAAAGACACGGATGATCACTTTGCCAAACCTACGCACTAACTCAATGTGGTATCTTTTGAAGGAAATATGCCCTAGAGGCAATAATAAAGTTTTTATTTTATTTCCTTATGTCATGATAAATGTTTATTATTCATGCTAGAATTGCATTAACTGGAAACTTGATACATGTGTGAATACATAGACAAAACAAAGTGTCCCTAGTATGCCTGTACTTGACTAGCTCGTTAATCAAAGATGGTTAAGTTTCCTAACCATAGACATGTGTTGTCATTTGATGAACGGGATCACATCATTAGGAGAATGATGTGATGAACAAGACCCATCCGTTAGCTTAGCATGTTGATCGTTCAGTTTTTATTGCTATTGCTTTCTTCATGACTTATACATGTTCCTCTGACTATGAGATTATGCAACTCCCGAATACCGCAGGAACACCTTGTGTGCTATCAAACGTCACAATATAACTGGGTGACTATAAAGATGCTCTACAGGTGTCTCTGAAGGTGTTTGTTTAGTTGGCATAGATCGAGATTAGGATTTCTCACTTCGTGTATCGGAGAGGTATCTCTGGGCCCTCTCGGTAATGCACATCACTATAAGCCTTGCAAGCATTGTGACTAATGAGTTAGTTGCGGGATGATGCATTACGGAACGAGTAAAGAGACTTGCCGGTAACGAGATTGAACTAGGTATGATGATATCGACGATCGAATCTCGGGCAAGTAACATACCGGTGAGAAAGGGAACAACGTATGTTGTTATGCGGTTTGACCGATAAAGATCTTCGTAGAATATGTAGGAGCCAATATGAGCATCCAGGTTCCGCTATTGGTTATTGACCGGATATGTGTCTCAGTCATGTCTACATAGTTCTCGAACCCGTAGGGTCCGCACGATTAACGTTCGATGGCGATTTGTATTATGAGTTATGTGTTTTTGGTGACCGGAGTTTGTTCGGAGTCCCTGATGAGATCACGGACATGACGAGGAGTCTCGAAATGGTCGAGAGGTAAAGACTCATATATAGGACGATGGTATTTGGACACCGGAAGTGTTCCGGGTGATACCGGGTCACCGGAAGTGGTTTCGGGCAACCCCCGGCAAAGATATGGCTTAATGGCCAAGTAAGGGAACACTCCAGCCCACAAGGGGCTGGTGCGCCCCCTATAGGGCCAGCCACGTGGGGAGAAAGGGAAAGGAGAGGAGGAAAATGAAAGTATGAAGTAGGACTCCTACATCCTTCCCCTCCCCCCTCCTTCCTTTCCCCCTTTGTCCAAATATGGTAAGGGGGGCCGAATTGGACTAGGGGCCCAAGTAGGATTCCTCCTACTTGGGTGCGCCCTAGGCTACCTCCCTCCCTCTACCACCTTTATATACATGGGGAGGGCACCCATAGAACACACATCAATTGTTCCTAGCTGTGTGCGGTGCCCCCTCCACAGTTTGCTCCTCCGGTCATATTGTCGTAGTGCTTAGGCGAAGCCCTGCACGGGTCACATCACCAACACTATCACCACGCCGTCGTGCTGACGGAACTCTCCCTTGACCCTCTGCTGGATCAAGAGCTCGAGGGACGTCATCGAGCTGAATGTGTGCTGAACATGAAGGTGCCACACATTCGGTGCTTGGATCGGTTGGATCGTGAAGACATTCGACTACATCAACCACGTTACTAAACGCTTCCGCTTTCGGTCTACAACGGTACGTAGACACACTCCCCCCACTCGTTGCTGTACTTATCCTAGATAGATCTTGCGTGATCGTAGGAAAAAATTTAAATACTACGTTCCCCAACAGTGGTATCAGAGCCAGGTCTATACATAGATGTTATATGCACGAGTAGAACACAAAGAGTTGTGGGCGATTATAGTCATACTGCTTACCTGCAACGTCTTACTTTGATTCGGTGGTATTGTTGGATGAAGCGGCCCGGACCGACATTACATGGCCGCGTTCATGAGACTGGTTCTACCGACGTGCTTCGCACACAGGTGCCTAGCGGGTGTCAGTTTCTCCAACTTTAGTTGAATCGAGTTTGACTACGCCCGGTCCTCGTTGAAGGGTAAAACAGCACACTTGAGACAAAATCGTTGTGGTTTTGATGCATAGGTAAGAACGGTTCTTGTTAGAAGCCCGTAGCAGCCACGTAAAAGTTGCAACAACAAAGTAGAGGGCGTCTAACTTGTTTTTGCAGGGCATGTTGTGATGTGATATGGTCAAGACGTGATGAGATATAAATTGTTGTATGAGATGATCATGTTTTGTAACCGTTATCGGCAACTGGCAGGAGCCTTATGGTTGTCGCTTTATTGTATGAAATGCAATCGCCATGTAATTGCTTTACTTTATCACTAAGCGATAGCGATAGTCGTAGAAGCAATAGTTGGCAAGACGACAATGATGCTATGATGGAGATCAAGGTGTCAAGCCGGTGACGATGGAGATCATGACGGTGCTTTGGAGATGGAGATCAAAGGCACAAGATGATGATGGCCATTTCACGTCACATATTTTGATTGCATATGATGTGTATCCTTCATGTATCTTATTTAGCTTAGTACGGCGGTAGCATTATAAAATGATCCCTCGTTAAATTTCAAGGTATAAGTGTTCTCCCTGAGTATGCACTGTTGCTACAGTTCGTCGTGCCGAGACACCACGTGATGATTGGGTGTGATAAGCTCTACGTTCACATACAACGGGTGCAAGCCAGTTTTGCACACGCAGAATACTCGGGTTTAACTTGACGAGCCTAGCATATGCAGATATGGCCTCGGAGGACTGGAGACCGAAAGGTCGAGCGTGAATCATATAGAAGATATGATCAACATAGAGATGTTCACCATTGAAAACTACTCCATCTCATGTGATGATCGGACATGGTTTAGTTGATTTGGATCACGTGATCATTTAGATGACTCGAGGGATGTCTATCTAAGTGAGAGTTCTTAAGTAATATGATTAATTGAACTTTAATTTATCACGAGCTTAGTCTTGATAGTATTTGCAAACTATGTTGTAGATCAATAGCTTGCGACGTAGCTCCCCATTTATTTTTTGATATGTTCCTAGAGAAAAGTGATAACCCACAAGTATAGGGGATCAATTGTAGCCTCTTTCGATAAGTAAGAGTGTCGAACCCAACGAGGAGCTAAAGGTAGAACAAATATTCCCTCAAGTTCTATCGACCACCGATACAACTCTACGCACGCTTAACGTTCGCTTTACCGGAAACAAGTATGAAACTAGAAGTACTTTGTAGGTGTTTTTGGATAGGTTTGCAAGATAATAAAAAGCGAGTAAATAAAATCTAGGGGCTGTTTAGATGAAAACACAACTAAATTAGTTTTAGTAGAGAGCTTTTTGTTACGAGAAAGTTATTTGTCCCTAGGCAATCGATAACTAGACCGGTAATCATTATTGCAATTTTATTTGAGGGAGAAGCATAAGCTAACATACTTTCTCTACTTGGATCATATGCACTTATGATTGGAACTCTAGCAAGCATCCGCAACTACTAAAAATCATTAAGGTAAAACCCAACCATAGCTTTAATGTATCAAGTCCCCTTTATCCCATATGCAAACAACCTACTTACTCGGGTCTGTGCTTCTGTCACTCACGCCACCCACCATAAGCAAATCATGAACATATTGCAAACCCTACAGCGGGAATCCCTCACGCTTGCGCGACACGGAGAGCACCATAGGACATCACCAATAATAAAACATGCAACTCAAACCAATCTTGATCATAAAATAGCCCATAGGACAAAACGGATCTACTCAAACATCATAGGATAGCCATACATCATTGGGAAATAATATATAGCGTTGAGCACCATGTTTAAGTAGAGATTACAGCGGGTAAGAGAGAGGTTACACCGCTGTTGGGGAACGTAGTAATTTCAAAAAAATTCCTACGCACACGCAAGATCATGGTGATGCATAGCAACGAGAGGGGAGAGAGTTGTCCACGTACCCTCGTAGACCGTAAGCGGAAGCGTTAACACAACGCGGTTGATGTAGTCGTACGTCTTCACGATCCGACCGATCAAGTACCGAACGTACGGCACCTCCGAGTTCAGCACACGTTCAGCTCGATGACGTCCCTCGAACTCCGATCCAGCCGAGTGTTGAGGGAGAGTTTCGTTAGCACGACGGCGTGGTGACAATGTTGATGTTCTACCGACGCAGGGCTTCGCCTAAGCACTGCTATGATATTATCGAGGTGTAATATGGTGGAGGGGGGCAACGCACACGGCTAAGAGATCAATGATCAATTGTGTGTCTAGAGGTGCCCCCTTGCCCCCGTATATAAAGGAGCAAGGGGGGGGGGGTTCGGTCGGCCAAGGGGAGAGGCGCGCCAGGAGGAGTCCTACTCCTACCGGGAGTAGGACTCCCCCCTTTTCCATGTTGGACTAGGAGAGAGAGGGGGAAGAGGTGGAGGGGAGGAAGGAAAGGGGGGGCCCCCCTCTCCTTGTCCTATTCGGATTGGGGGGGAGGGGCGTGCGGCTCTGCCCTGGCCTCCTCTCCTCTCTTCCACCTAGGCCCACTAAGGCCCATTAAGTTACCGGGGGGTTCCGGTAACCTCCCGGTACTCCGAAAAAATCCCGATTTCACCCGGAACACTTCCGATGTCCAAACATAGGCTTCCAATATATCAATCTTTATGTCTCGACCATTTCTAGACTCCTCATCTTGTCCGTGATCACATCCGGGACTCCGAACAACCTTCGGTACATCAAAATATATAAACTCATAATATAACTGTCATCGTAACGTTAAGCGTGCGGACCCTACGGGTTCGAGAACTATGTAGACATGACCGAGACACCTCTCCGGTCAATAACCAATAGCGGAACCTGGATGCTCATATTGGTTCCCACATATTCTATGAAGATCTTTATCGGTCAGACCGCATAACAACATACGTTGTTCCCTTTGTCATCGGTATGTTACTTGCCCGAGATTCGATCGTCGGTATCTCGATACCTAGTTCAATCTCGTTACCGGTAAGTCTCTTTACTCGTTCCGTAATACATCATCCTGCGACTAACTCATTAGTCACAATGCTTGCAAGGCTTATAGTGATGTGTATTACTGAGTGGGCCCAGAGATACCTCTCCGACAATCGGAGTGACAAATCCTAATCTCGAAATACGCCAACCCAACAAGTACCTTTGGAGACACCTGTAGAGCACCTTTATAATCACCCAGTTACGTTGTGACGTTTGGTAGCACACAAAGTGTTCCTCCGGTAAACGGGAGTTGCATAATCTCATACTCATAGGAACATGTATAAGTCATGAAGAAAGTAATAGCAACATACTAAACGATCGAGTGCTAAGCTAACGGAATGGGTCAAGTCAATCACATCATTCTCCTAATGATGTGATCCCGTTAATCAAATGACAACTCATGTCTATGGCTAGGAAACATAACCATCTTTGATCAACGAGCTAGTCAAGTAGAGGCATACTAGTGACACTCTGTTTGTCTATGTATTCACACATGTATTATGTTTCCGGTTAATACAATTCTAGCATGAATAATAAACATTTATGATGATATAAGGAAATAAATAATAACTTTAATATTGCCTCTAGGGCATATTTCCTTCAACCGCTGCATAGAGGGGGGAAGAGTTGGTGATGATGGCGGTGAAGTTGTTGGTGAAGATTGCGGTGATGATGATGGCCCCGGCGGTGTTCCGGCGCCTCCGGAAGAGAGGGGGAGAGGGCCCCCCTTCTTCTTCTTCTTCCTTGACCTCCTCCCTAGATGGGAGAAGGGTTTCCCCTCTGGTCCTTGGTCTCCATGGCATGGGAGGGGCGAGAGCCCCTCCGAGATTGGATCTGTCTCTTTGTCTCTCTCTGCTTCTGCGTTCTGCTCTGCTGCCCTTTCATCGTTTCGTGTATATATGGTGATCCGTAACTCCGATTGGATTGAAACCTTCGCCCAGATCTTTTTCCAAAAATTAGCTTTCTTGCGGCCAAAGTAGAATATCAACCGCCTTACGAGGGGCCCACGAGGGTGGGGGCGCGCCCACCTGGAGTGGGCGTGGGCCCCACCCTCGTGGCGACCTTGGGCAACGTCTCGCGTTGATTTTACTTCCCAAAAATTACAAATATTCCAAAATAATTCTCCGTCCATTTTTATCCAGTTTGGACTCCGTCTGATATGGGGTTTCTGCGAAACATAAAACATGCAACAAACAGGAACTGGCACTGGGCACTGATCAATATGTTAGTCCCAAAAATAGTATAAAAAGTTGCCAAAAGTATATGAAAGTTGAATAACATTGGCATGGAACAATAAAAAATTATAGATACGACGGAGACGTATCAGCATCCCCAAGCTTAATTCCTGCTCGTCCTCGAGTAGGTAAATGATAAAAAAGATAATTTTTGATGTGGAATGCTACCTAGCATAATCTTGATCATGTATCTAATCATGGCATGAATATTAAGACACGAGTGATTCAAAGCAATAGTCTATCATTTGACATAAAAGCAATAATACTTCCAGCCTACTAATAAAGCAATCATGTCTTTTCAAAATAACATGGCCAAAGAAAGTTATCCCTACAAAATCATATAGTCTGGCTATGCTCCATCTTCACCACACAAAATATTCAAATCATGCACAACCCCGATGACAAGCCAAGCAATTGTTTCATACTTTTGATGTTCTCAAACATTTTCAACTTTCACGCAATACATGAGCGTTAGCCATGGACATAGCACTATAGGTGGAATAGAATGGTGGTTGTGGAGAAGACAAAAAGGAGAAGATAGTCTCACATCAACTAGGCGTATCAACGGGCTATGGAGATGCCCATCAATAGATATCAATGTGAGTGAGTAGGGATTGCCATGCAACGGATGCACTAGAGCTATAAGTATATGAAAGCTCAGACTGAAAACTAAGTGGGTGTGCATCCAACTTGCTTGCTCATGAAGACCTCGGGCGTTTGAGGAAGCCCATCATCGGAATATACAAGCCAAGTTTTATAATGAAAATTCCCACTAGTATATGTAACATCCCAAAATTCTAAATTTTGGAATGTTATAATAAATAGATAGATTTGATTGATTGTTTGATTGTTGTGTGATTGATTGAGTGAAATTATAAACTTTTTGAAAGTTAAATGAGAGGGAATAAAAGGACTTTCCCAAACTTTCATTTTTCATTTTATGATCTCCGTGAATTCAAATTCTTTCACCACAAAACCCTTGAGAGAAGATGACATGGCTTCTTCCATTTATTTAAATGAAAAGGGTTTCTTAAAATATTTGAATTTCACTTGAAAATATTTCAAATTTAGAAACTTTAAGCAACTCAATGATTTTCATGAGAGAAGATAAAACGACTTCTTCAAAACATATGAAATATGAGTTGGGAGTTTCAAAGGATCAAATTCAAAGTCCTTTTGGAATTATTATTTTCAATTTGGAGTTATTTGGATTTTATTCAAATTATTTCTCTCCAAAAATAAAATACATGGAAAATAGGGTAACATGATTCCCTACAATAGAAAATTGGAGAGAAATAAATTTGAATTCATTTTGGTATTTTTAAAATGATTTATATTGGATTTTATTAGAGCAGTAGCACTCTTGGCTTTATTTAAATTTGTGTGGATTTTATTTGACTCTAGAAAAATGTTCAGCCTGTAGGAAATCTTTTGCTGAAAATTTTGATATATTATATGCCTATATAATATTTTTGTTTATTTTTATTTACCTATTTTTGTTTGTCTGAGAAAATGTTTTAAAAAAACTTCTTTCCCCGCGGGCCAACTGGGCCGAAGCCTAGCCAGCCGGCCCAGCCCTGCGCCACGCCCCGCTCGTCCCCGAGCTCGGGCGGACTCCCGCACCCGCACGGCGCCGCCGCCGCCGTCCTGTACCAGGACTCCGCCGCCGCCTCTCCATTGCCCCTCCTCCACGTCTCACGACTCCCCTCCCCGCCTATTTAAGCCGCAGCCCCGGGCCCCCCCTCTCTCTTTCCTCGCCTCGCCTCGCCTCGCCCGATCCACCGCCGCCGCCATCTGTTGCCGCCCTCGCCGCGCTGCTCCTTGCCGCCGCGCTGCCCTCGCGCCTAGCCGCCGCCTCCGCCGACCCGCGTAGCCACCGCCCGCGCCGCTAGCTTCTGCTGCCGTCGTCGCCGAGCGCCGCCGCCGCTGCCGCATCTCGTCGCCGGAGCCGCCGCCCCGATCCAAGCTGCCGCCACCGTCGAACCGCCGGTTCATCCAGACCGGCAATAAACCGTCCCCGGTTCGCCGGTTCTCTCTTTAGGGTTTCAGTTTTTAATTTAAACCCGGTTTTTCTTTTAACCTAGTTAATTAGTAAACGTTCGCTATGTTAGCTTCTGCAGTGAACGAGTTCGTTCTTTAGTTCTCCTTAGCGAACGTTCGTTCGATAGGATTTTTCTTTTTCCTTTTAATTTCGGCCAGGGACCTATCTGTGATGATTTTATTTATAGATTAGTCCCTGATTTTCAAACGATCACTACCTTTTACTCGCTTATCGAAATCCAATGAAACCAACGCCCACTTCTTCTTTATGATCCCCTCTATCCAGTAATCCAACTCAAACTTATTTTTGAAAGTTTTAAAATTTGAATTCAAACAGATTTGTATTTGAACTTCGTTTGAGCGTAACTTGAGTTTTATAACTCCGATTTAATTTATTCTTTTTGCAAATTAAAGATCTTGACCTAAACTTTCTGATAAGGCCAAATTGACATAATTTTGGTACTGTTAGAAATTGTTTTATGTTGCAAGAGTTGTTTGCTTGTTTTCAAAGTTTCCCGAGATGTTTTCTCCGATCTTTTGAGTGATTGCTTATGTGTGGTTACTATTGCTTGCTTGCGATAGATTGAACGGAGTGTGACGAGTAGAACTATCAAGAGTTATGAGTGCGAAACATCTTCATCAACATTGCAGGCAAGTAACACTTTGATCATACCCCATTATTACCCAGTTTTTATGCATTAGTTTCCATCCTCAAAACATTGCATGAGTAGGATTGGTAACATGTGGGTATTGGGAAGTAGTTGATGAGGTAGGAACCTATTGCCCTGAATTCAAACCCTGGGAGTTACTACGTTATGCTTATACTGCTATGCTATGCTCGTAGACGTGGATTGGTTGAGTGTATTCATGAAAGATGTGAGAGTTATCATTAATGGTTAACTTAAGGTGGCAACTTTAATACACATCTGGGTGGATTGGTTGGGGCACCCTGGAGTACCCAGTGGTTTGCCCGGGCACCTGGAGAACCCAGTGCTTGCCCAAGGGGATCCCGGAGGACCCGTGTGATCACCCTATGGAATGCCACCCAGGCGCAAAGGGATCATAAGATTATTCATGCTAGAAACTTCTGTGTGCAGCCACTAGCTATTATGGGCTCTAGCATAGTTGAGTAGGTTACATGACCTCTTGAAGAGGTGGGCTAGCAGATGTAGGGGAAAGTAGGTGTAACTGTCCACCCGGAGTAAAGAGTTATTGTTTCTGAAAGACTGTGTCTTGCTCATCCGTTTCTCAAACACCATGTAGTGCGAGAAATCAAACGGAGGAGATCGAGTCTTGTGGGGAAAAGTGCGCAAACCTCTGCAGAGTGTACAAACTAATCATGGTTAGCCGTGTCCCCGGTTATGGACAATTTTGAGTCTCTGGTCTTTGGATATTCATATTGATCTCATCACGTTACTTAAATAATTTGTTGGGTTATTGATGTTAATTTGGGATTGAGTTGGAGGAACCTTCTCAATATTTTCAACCAACTTTGTAGTTAAATAAATATATTCCTTTGAAGTAGGGAAAAATTGGCTTTTCGCAAAAACATTATAACCGTAGAGCTTTCCACCAGCCATATATGCATGTAGTGATAGCATTTATTTTACTCATTGCTCTACTGTGTTATCTTGCCAGTACATTCAATGTACTGACCCATTTCGGGCTGCAACGTCTCATGTTGCAGGATTCCTACGACGAGTAAGTGATATGTTAGGGTTACGATTTCTACACTCAACTTTGTCGTTGGTGTTGATGGGAATCCACAACCTTGTTGTTACTTCCGCGATTTGGATTGAGGTAATAGTATTTACGTTATTTTATACATGTGATTTACCTCTGTTATAAATCCTCGAGTACTGTGTGAGTCAGCGTACTGATCCAGGGATGACACTTAAGCACAGAGACTTGACCGTCTGAGGTCGGGTCGCTACAGTATATGAAAGTGATAACTCAAGAGACTCTCTATATGAAGAACATGGTGCTACTCTGAAGCACAAGTGTGGTAAAAGGATAGTAACATTGCCCCTTCTCTCTTTTTCTCTCATTTTTTTATTTTCTTATTTTATTTTTTTTAAATTGGTGGGCTTCTTTGGCCTCTTTTTTTATATTTGGGCTTCTTTGGCCTCTTTTATTTTTTTGATAAAGCCCGGAGTCTCATCCCGACTTGTGGGGGAATCATAGTCTCCATCATCCTTTCCTCACTGGGGCAATGCTCTAATAATAATGATCATCACACTTTTATTTACTTACAACTCAATATTACAACTCGATATCTAGGACAAAGATATGACTCTATATGAATGCCTCTGGCGGTGTACCAGGATGTCCAATGATCTAGCATAGCAATGACATCAAAAAACGGACAAGCCATGAAAACATCATGCTAGCTATCTTACGATCATGCAAAGCAATATGACAATGAATGCTCAAGTCATGTATATGATGATGATGGAAGTTGCATGGCAATATATCTCGGAATGGCTATGGAAATGCCATGATAGGTAGGTATGGTGGCTGTTTTGAGGAAGATATAATAAGGCTTATGTGTGACAGAGCGTATCATATCACGGGGTTTGGATGCACCGGCGAAGTTTGCACCAACTCTCAAGGCGAGAAAGGGCAATGCACGGTACCGAAGAGGCTAGCAATGATGGAAGGGTGAGAGTGCGTATAATCCATGGACTCAACATTAGTCATAAAGAACTCACATACTTATTGCAAAAATCTATTAGTCATCGAAACAAAGTACTACGCGCATGCTCCTAGGGGTATAGATTGGTAGGAAAAGACCATCGCTCGTCCCCGACCGCCACTCATAAGGAAGACAATCAATGAATAAATCATGCTCCGACTTCATCACATAACGGTTCACCATACGTGCATGCTACGGGAATCACAAACTTCAACACAAGTATTTCTACAATCCACAACTACCCACTAGCATGACTCTAATATCACCATCTTTATATCGCAAAACTATTGCAAGGAATCAAACATATCATATTCAGTGATCTACAAGTTTTATGTAGGATTTTATGACTAACCATGTGAATGACCAGTTCCTGTCATCTCTCTAAATAGATATAAGTGAAGCAAGAGAGTTTAATTCTTTCTACAAAATATATGCCCACGCTCTAACAAATATAAGTGAAGCAAAAGAGCATTCTACAAATGGCGCTTTTCTATGTGAAGAGAAACAGGCAATCCAAACTTCAAATGATATAAGTGAAGCACATGAAGCATTCTATAAAGCCATACTCAAAAGATATAAGTGAAGTGCAAAGAGAATTATATAAATCAACCAAGGACTATCTCATACCAGCATGGTGCATAAAAGAAAAGTGGAAACTAAATGCAAAAGACGCTCCAAGACTTGCACATATTGCATGAACGAAACGAATCCGAAAACATACCGATACTTGTTGAAGAAAGAGGGGATGCCTTCCGGGGCATCCCCAAGCTTAGACGCTTGAGTTCCTTGAATATTTACTTGGGGTGCCTTGGGCATCCCCAAGCTTGAGCTCTTGCCTCTCTTCCTTCTTCTCACATCGAAACCTTCTCGATCATCGAACACTTCATCCACACAAAACTTCGACAGAAAACTCGGTAAGATCCGTTAGTATAATAAAGCAAATCACTACTCTAAGTACTGTTGAAAACCAATTCATATTTTGTTTTTGCATTATGTCTACTGTAATATAACTTTTTCATGGCTTAATCCACTGATATAAATTGATAGATTCATCAAAACAAGCAAACTATGCATCAAAAACAGAATCTGTCTAAAACAGAACAGTCTGTAATAATCTGAACATTCACCATACTTATGATACTTGAAAATTTCTTCCAAGATTAGGAAAAATAAAAAATTTGTATAGAAAGACAGTGAAAAAAGCATCAGAACCATTTGACGTTCCAGTAAAAAATTAAAAATCGTGCACTACAGCCAAAGTTTCTGTCCTGCACCGCACAAACCAACAAGCATTGTAAACATCCTAAAGGCAAACCTTAGCACATTATTTTTATAATACAATGGAATTGTATAAGGGGATAATTATTTTTGGTGAAAAGTTTCTGTAATCAGGATTCACAAAGTTTCCGTGAGCATGAACAAAGTTCAAGGCTAGCTCCCACTTCAACAATGCTCGTCTTTCTCACTTTCGCTTTTCTTTTTGAAAAGTTTTGGGTTCCCCTCTTTATTTTTTTGTTTTTAAACTATATAAAAGCACTCAACAGAAATAAATGACTCTCTAAAACGTCCGGGTTGTCTCCCTAGCAGCGCTTTCTTTAAAGCCATTAAGCTAGGCATATAGTGCTCAAGTAGTGAATCCACCCGGATCCCAAGGTATATCAAAGCCAATTTTAATTAGCAATGATTTGTAATTTAGTAGTGAGCACAAAGCAACATATATCAAGTAATGACAAAGTCTAACTCTCTTCCTATGCATCGGCATGTCATAAAAGAACAATTCATGCACACACAGTAAAGGCCAATGCATAGTATAAACAGTTTCTTGCAATTTTATCATATTGGAAACATAGAGAGGTGGAGATATAGTTCCTCTCTCATAATAATTGCAAGTAGGAGCAGAAAGCACATGCATATTATATCTTTCAAAATCATCATGTGCAATGGTAAAACGCAACCCATCAATGTAATCCTTAATAAGTGCAAACTTCTCCGATATAGTGTAGTCGGGAGAATTCAAAAAGATAATAGGACTATCATGCGTGGGTGCAATAGCGAAAATTTCATGTTTAACATAAGGAACTATAGCAAGTTCATCTCCATAAGCATAATTCATATTGGCATCTTGGCCACAAGCATAGGAAGCATCATCAAAAAGGGATATTTCAAGAGAATCAACGGGATCATAACAGTCATCATAGCAATCATCCTTCGGTAAGCATGAAGTGAAATTAAACAATGTATGAGTTGAAGAGTTACTCTCATTAGAAGGTGGGCATGGGTGATCAATCCGCTCTTCCTCCTTTTGTTCTTCGCTCTCCTCCTCATTTTTTCATCCAATGAGCTCATAGTTTCATCAACTTCTTCTTCCATAGATTCCTGCAAAATATTAGTCTCTTCTTGGACAGCGGAGACTTTCTCAATAAGTGCATTAATATCGTAATTATATTCATAATTCTCATAACAATATTTAAGGATAGCTAAATTTTCAGGTCTATAAACCGAATCATCAAAGTCTTCAAACTTTTTAAACATAGATTCAATTTCATAAGCACCCATAAAAGCAACAAATTCTTCTATTTGTTCCACATCATAGTAATCATATATACCATTAGCATAAGAAGCTGAAGTTTTATTATCATTAAATTTGCATGAAAAAGGGAAGGTGTGGAGCCTTCATCCTAGAGCAACAAGTAGAATCATATCTTAAGCATAGTTGCCTAGCATACCAATATAACATATAAATTTGATCCCATAATAGTTTCCCTTTTTGAGTCAAGCGATAATCCTTAAATTATTCACGTTGATCCAACGTTACTCTCATTATAAAGTTGAATGAGGTTTTCTCAGGATTGTCAAAGTAGTACATAATATCTGTCACATAACGAGCATCGAGGGTTTTAGGAGGTTCCCCATCTCCATGAGCAGCAAGTACACCTTTTTTTTTGGTATTTCGTGTTCCATATCCATAACTAAAGATAAAGAACAACTAAGAACAGCAAATAAAAATTACTTAGTGATAAAGCAAACAAGCACACACGAGAATATTCACCCCACGCTATTGCTCCCCGGCAACAGCGCCAGAAAAAGGTCTTGATAACCCACAAGTATAGGGGATCAATTGTAGCCTCTTTCGATAAGTAAGAGTGTCGAACCCAACGAGGAGCTAAAGGTAGAACAGATATTCCCTCAAGTTCTATCGACCACCGATACAACTCTACGCACGCTTAACGTTCGCTTTACCGGAAACAAGTATGAAACTAGAAGTACTTTGTAGGTGTTTTTGGATAGGTTTGCAAGATAATAAAGAGCGAGTAAATAAAATCTAGGGTCTGTTTAGATGAAAACACAACTAAATTAGTTTTAGTAGAGAGCTTTTTGTTACGAGAAAGTTATTTGTCCCTAGGCAATCGATAACTAGACCGGTAATCATTATTGCAATTTTATTTGAGGGAGAGGCATAAGCTAACATACTTTCTTTACTTGGATCATATGCACTTATGATTGGAACTCTAGCAAGCATCCGCAACTACTAAAGATCATTAAGGTAAAACCCAACCATAGCATTAAAGTATCAAGTCCTCTTTATCCCATACGCAAACAACCTACTTACTCGGGTCTGTGCTTCTGTCACTCACGCCACCCACCATAAGCAAATCATGAACATATTGCAAACCCTACACCGGGAATCCCTCACGCTTGCGCGACATGGAGAGCACCATAGGACAACACCAACAATAAAACATGCAACTCAAACCAATCTTGATCATAAAATAGCCCATCGGACAAAACGGATCTACTCAAACATCATAGGATAGCCATACATCATTGGGAAATAATATATAGCGTTGAGCACCATGTTTAAGTAGAGATTACAGTGGGTTAGAGAGAGGTTACACCGCTGCATAGAGGGGGGAAGAGTTGGTGATGATGGCGGTGAAGTTGTTGGTGAAGATTGCGGTGATGGTGATGGCCCCGGTGGTGTTCCGGCGCCTCCGGAAGAGAGGGGGAGAGGTCCCCCCCTCTTCTTCTTCTTCTTCCTTGACCTCCTCCCTAGATGGGAGAAGGGTTTCCCCTCTGGTCCTTGTCTCCATGGCATGGGAGGGGCGAGAGCCCCTCCGAGATTGGATCTGTCTCTCTGTCTCTCTCTGCTTCTGCGTTCTGCTCTGCTGCCCTTTCACCGTTTCGTGTATATATGGAGATCCGTAACTCCGATTGGATTGAAACCTTCGCCCAGATCTTTTTCCAAAAATTAGCTTTCTTGCGGCCAAAGTAGAGCATCAACCGCCTTACGAGGGGCCCACGAGGGTGGGGGGCGTGGGCCCCACCCTCGTGGCCACCTCGGGCACCGTCTCGCGTTGATTTTACTTCCCAAAAATCACAAATATTCCAAAATAATTCTCTGTCCGTTTTTATCCCGTTTGGACTCCGTTTGATATGGGGTTTCTGCGAAACATAAAACATGCAACAAACAGGAACTGGCACTAGGCACTGGATCAATATGTTAGTCCCAAAAATAGTATAAAAAGTTGCCAAAAGTATATGAAAGTTGAATAACATTGGCATGGAACAATCAAAAATTATAGATACGACGGAGGCGTATCAAAAACTAAGTTGAAAGATGATAGTAGCAATGATGCAGACTAGGTCAGTGATCTGAGGATTATCCTCATTGCTGCACAGAAGAATTATGTCCTTGATGCACCGCTAGGTGATAGACCTATTGCAAGAGCAGATGCAGACGTTATGAACGTTCGACAAGCTTTTATGATGACTACTTGATAGTTTAGTGCGCCATGCTTTACGGCTTAGAATCGGGACTTCATAAACATTTTTAATGACACAGAGTGTATAAGATGTTCCAAGAGCTAAAATTGGTATTTCGGACTCATGCCCGAGTAGAGAGGTATGAGACCTCTGACAAGTATTTTGCCTACAAGATGGAGGAGAATAGCTCAACCAGTGAGCATGTGCTCAGAATGTCTGAGTACTACAATCACTTGAATCAAGTGCGAGATAATCTTCCAGATAAGATAGTGATTGACATAGTTCTCTAGTCACTATCACCAAGTTACTAGAACTTCGTGATGAACTATAATATGCAAGGGATAACGGAAACGATTCCCAAGCTCTTCGCGAGGCTGAAATCGGCGAAGGTGGAAATCAAGAAAAAGCATCAAGTGTTGATGGTTGACAAGACCACTAGTCTCAAGTAAAAGGGCAAGGGAAAGAAAGGGAACTTCAATAAGAATGGCAAGCAAGTTGCCACTCCCGTGAAGAAGCCCAAAGCTAGACCTAAGCCTGAAACTGAGTGCTTCTACTTCAAAGGGAACGATAACTGGAAGTGGAACTACCCTAGATACTTGGCGGATAAGAAGGATGGCAAAATGAACAAAGGTATAATTGATATACATGTTATTGATGTGTACTTTACTAGTGTATATAGCAACCCCTCGGTATTTGATACTGGTTCAGTTACTAAGAGTAGTAACTCGAAACAGGAGTTGCAAAATGAACAGAGACTAGTTAAGGACAAGGTGACGATGTGTGTTGGAAATAATTCCAAGGTTGCTAAGATCACCATCGCACACTCCTTTTACCTTCGGGATTAGTGTTGAACCTAAAATAAATGTTATTTGGTGTTTGCGTTGAGCATGAATATGATTGGATCATGCTTATTGCAATACAATTATTCATTTAAGTCAAATAATAATTGTTGTTCTGTTTACATGAATAAAACCTTCTATGGTCATACACTTAATATAAATGGTTTATTCAATCTCGATCGTAGTGATACACATAATATTGATGTCAAAAGATGCAAAGTTGATAATGATAGTGCAACATACTTGTGGCACTGCCGTTTAGGTCATATTGGTGTAAAGCGCATGAAGAAACTCCATGTGGATGGACTTTTGGAATCACTTGATTATGAATCATTTGATGCTTGCGAACCATGCCTCATGGTTAAGATGACTAAGACTCCGTTCTCCGGAACAATGGAGCGAGCCACTGACTTATTGGAAATAATACATACCGATGTATGCGGTCCTATGAGTGTTGAGGCTCACGACAGGTATCATTGTTTTCTGACCTTCACAGATGATTTGAGCAGATATGGGTATATCTACTTGATGAAACACAAGTCTGAAATATTTGAAAAGTTCAAAGAATTTCAGAGTGAAGCAGAGAATCATCGTAACAAGAAAATAAAGTTTCTACGATCTGATCGCAGAGGAAAATATTTGAGTTACGAGTTTGGCCTTCAATTAAAACAATGTGGAATAGTTTCACAAACTCATGCCACCTGGAACACCACAGCATAATGGTGTGTCCAAACGTCATAACCGTACTTTATTGGATATAGTGCAATCTATGATGTCTCTTACCGATTTACCACTATCGTTTTGGGGTTATGCATTAGAGACAGCTACATTCACGTTAAATTGGGCACCGTCTAAATCCGTTGAGACGACACCGTATGAACTATGCTTTGGCAAGAAACCTAAGCTGTCGTTTCTTAAAGTTTCGGGTTGCGATGCTTATGTGAAAAATTTCCAACCTGATAAGCTCGAACAAAAATCGGAGAAGTGCGTCTTTATAGGATACCAAAAAGAAAATGTTGGGTACACCTTCTATCATATATCCGAAGGCAAGATCTTTGTTGCTAAGAATGGATCCATTCTAGAGAAGGAGTTTCTCTCGAAAGAAGTAAGTAGGAGGAAAGTAGATGTGGCACCCAAGTTTTTATTTGGATTTTTTTTTGAAAAGATTTTATTTGACTTGAGGGGAGTGATTTAAAAATTTTCTTCAAGAGAACTCTCCCTCTCATATATTTTCTTTATGGCAAAAATTTTATTTGGATTCACCCAAGATCTGCCTTTGACCTTGGGAGTTCTTGCTCTTCATTTGGACTCAAGACAAAATGTTTTTCATTTGAGAAAATAACCTTTGAAATATTTTTGAGAATGCACTATGGCTTTTGGAAAGTCCTTTGCCACTTTCAACTATTCCTTCTTGCCATGGCATAAGTGCAAATCCTCTCTCCTAACCTTTCCCTCACCTCTGGATCATGATTTGCATCAAATCCAGCAAGTTGAACCCCCCCATGTATTTATCTTCCATTCAAATTCTATTCAAATATTTTCTGTCTTCTATTCTACCACTTGGAGATTTACAAAGGAACCCCATTGTCTGTTTTGATTTTTGGCCCCAAACTTCTTTCCCCTTCTAGTCCTTTGAACCCTCAACCTAGAACCATGAAGATCCACTGGTCTCCAGTTCAAAAATTTCAAACTACATCAACTGCAAGTTTGGACCAGATTTGCCAAATTTGGTGAAATTCATTCAAAACCTTCTCCAAAAATTCCAAGTAAATTCATGCAGCCTCTGGGTGCGTTGAGTGACCAGCTCACCAAGTTACAGCTCCAGCAAAATTCATCTCTTTACCAAAACCTACTGTCGAACACCTGCAGTGCATGGTCTTTGTCAAATTCAGTAAGTTCAGATATTCAGTCAAGTGGCGGCTGTCGTTTTCTTCAGAAACGGGCATCGATCTCGCCAGTGCCATCGCGTCGCCTTGCTCCTCGTCCTCGCCCACTTGTTCCTGCACCGCACGAGTGCCTGGCATCTTGCGGGTGTCGGCGACGAGCAGCAGAAGGTGCGCCGCCCCGTGACCGACGCCGGCGGCGGCTTTGCGGGCGCCAGCGGGAGACACGGCGCCGCCGACTCCACCCAGCACCGCCCAAACCACCGGAGACCGCCGCGTGGCCGTCCACTCCCCCGAATGTGCTGCCGCTCTCGTCGCGAACCGCAGGGCGCGGAGCACGCTCTCTGCCGCCGTTGAGCCCGTGCGGTCACCTCACCATGGGCAGACGCCATTACGCCAGGGCCAGCTCCGTTTAGCTGCAAAACGAGTCCCGTAACATCCACCGATGCTGCCCGACCGCTCAAACCCTCTGCCAACCCACTGCTCCGCCGTAATCGCTCGCCGGAGATTCTCCGTTCACGGCCACCCCGTCGATCTGCCTATAAATAGAGGTCCCGAGCTTCAACTCGAGCACCCACCAGCCCTGCACTTCCTCTAGAGCACGCCTAGCCACTGGAAGAGCCCCGAGGAGGTCTCCTTCCTCGACTCCGGCCGCCGCGACCCGCCACGGGATCCAGCCCGATTCACCCCGTGTGTGCTCCTCCGCCTCCATTCTCTTGCCAGTAGCTTCACCTTGCATCCCTCGTTCTGACCCGCACTTCAATTTGAAGCTTGCAGCCCTCCACCGGAGTTCCCCAACTTCACCCGAACCGCCGTCCGCCGGAGATAGTGTCGCCGTCGACGTGGTGCTCCCCGTTGGACGAGTCCACCACCCACCGACGCGGAAGAAGACACTGAAGCTCTTGGTACCCTCCGTTTCTCCTAACTCACCGTGGTTCGACGCCGGCGTCCATCGCCGTCTTCGGGCGCCGGCGAGCTTTCAAACCTGCATGCGGGCCCCGCGTGTCAGCCTCTGTTCTATTTCCCCGAACCGTTTTCTGTTGACGCCTTCGGGCAAAATACGTCTTCTCTCTTGCGCTTGCGCATTTCCAAACGAACCGTTTTCTGTTTTCTCAGTTAAAACCCTGGAACTTTTCTGTTTCATTACAAAAAGGTCCCTGGACAGAAACCTTTATAACTTTTTAATAAAAAAGGTATTTTTGAGTGATTCTTTTTCTGACATTCTTAAAATTTTGTCTAGTTTTTTATGGGATTTATTTGGAAAATATTTGGCAAAGTTTCTAAGTGTGTGTTGGTTTTCACGTTAGTACCCGTTTCGTGATTGCCGTAGGTTCCGGGAGAGGTGACGGAGCCGCGAACTTCGCCGAGCTAGATTCCGACTTCTCCGAACCAGGCAAGCATGTTTGAACATTTGATATGGCAGAAGTTTTGCATGTTCATGTGAAAGTTTGTGTGTGGCATATGAGTGTCGGTAAATATCTCGTTGCTCGTAAGGCAACGACCCGGTTGTTCCGAAGTTGCGATGACCTCTGATGAGAGGTGGCCTGATCATGTAGTGACATGAAGGGCAGCAAGGTGGTACTGTTGTAGCATGCCAGCCTTGCGTCATCCGACTTTCTTCGATGTTAACGTGGTTGGAGCCACGTTATCGATCTTTTCCCGCATGTTCCAAAGTTGCGATGACCTCTGATGAGAGGTGGCCTAATCATGTGGTGACATGAAGGGCAGCAAGGTGGTACTGTTGTAGCATGCCTGCCTTGTGTCATCCGACTTTTCCGACGCTAACATGGTTGGAGCCGTGTTATCGTCCCTTCCCCTTTCCGTGCTACCACATGTCTCATTGCCAGGATACGGTTTAGTAAGTTGGTAACCTCTTTCCGTGTACACACCAAACAGAGAGGCCGGGATGATGGTACCTTGGCCCAGGATTAAAGCCAGTCATTCGGTCAGGGGGCATGGGTGTTTCCGGTTGGGACCGAGAGGGGGGGCACCCCCTTATAGCGCGCGTATAGAAATTTGATCCCATGCTACGCGAGGTTGTAGCCTCCCCGACTCAAGGTTTTTCTTGAATGTTGCCGAGGGTGATCCCTGGCTTCGGATGGTTGAATTGGGTGTGTACTGGTTAGACGTGTTCCTTCCAGAACACCGTAGACGGAACTAGTCCCCGTGACTACTGAAATCCGTTGGCTGTGGTTAAGTACAAACTCTGCAGAGTCAATTCTTTCCAAATCATCGTATCCATGATCAATAGTGTAAACATTATATCCATATCTATCCATGTGAAAAACTTGTCCCCGGTGAACAAGCTCAAGTGGTAAAATCTCAGGTTTTATTGCTATTCCAGTGGATGGACAAGCTTTATTTTGTGTCTCATGCTTGTGATAATTTATGTCTCCGAGCTGTTGTAATAATGAAATGTGATATAAGCCCTTTAGGTGACGTCGCGCAGACGTCCGACTGTGGCGTGTACTCGTTTCTCACTTTCGATATAAGCCCTTTATGTGATGTCGCTCAGACGTCCGACTGCGGCATGCACTGTCTTTACTTTCTGTTATAAGCCCTTTATGTGGTGTCGCCCCGACGCCCGACTGTGGCATTATTATTCCGCATTTTCCGCTCGAGGAGTCTTTCAGACACTCGTTTGGCACCTGTATTATTATTCCGTATTTTCCGCTCGAGGAGTCTTTCAGACACTCGTTTGGCACCTGCATTATTATTCCGCATTTTCCGCTCGAGGAGTCTTTCAGACACTCGTTTGGCACCTGTATTATTATTCCGCATTTTCCGCTCGAGGAGTCTTTCAGACACTCGTTTGGCACCCGTATTACTATTCGGCAGTTTCCGCTCGAGGCGTCATTCAGACCCTCGCTTGGCACCCAGTATTTATTATCTCTATGTCTGATCGCACTGGTTAACTTATTCATGTGTTTCATGTTTGCATTTGTTATACCTTATGTCCGAACTGTCTTGCGAGTACTTTCATAGTACTCACCTGGCTTGTTGATTTGGCCAGATGTTGACGAAGGCGATCTCTTGGATGAAGAGTTTGATAGCGCGTCCGACGCCTAGAGGAGTCCAAGTCAGTCCTGCGCGATCCCGGATATTGGTCACTTGTATCGTTTGCGCTTCCGCCACCCGCAATAAGTCTTCTCGAGCCTCGCTCCGACGCTCGAAGAGTTGTAGTAGTCTGGAATTATATCACTCGCTTCGCGATGATATTTCCACCACCGTTATTATCGTGAGTTAGTAGTTTGCCACCCTATCCGCCGTATTGTTTTATCGGCGTGCATGTAATAAATTGTTGGGCAGTCTCTGCTCAACTTTGTATTATATTTAGTACTCCTGGTATTTTTTCGTCTGTGACCAATGTATTGTCTATCAGTGAGAAGGAATTCTTCCTCGCTGGTCCGTAACAGGGATTGGTTTCTGAATAATTATTTTATTGAAAAACCGGTCGTGACAAGCTTGGTATCAGAGCCAGGCTGACTGTAGGAAGCCACTAGGTGCGACCGCTAATCGGTTATTAGCGTCTGTTGTGCTTCTTCAGCATTTTGCAATTGTAGCTATTTTCTGTTGGTCATCATAAAATTTATGACATGACTACTCAGAATTTTTGCCTACTTTTGTAGATGGCTGGCAGCAGCTGTGAGAATCAAGTGTTCACCAACGTGCCCGAGGGGTTTGTCAAGCTCCTCGTCTCCATCACCAAGCTCGCGATCAGGCCAGCAGCTCGCCCGGAGTTCACCCTCTATCAGCACAAGCTCAGTGACGACGTGTCTATGCACCAGGCTGTGGTGCAGTTCAAGGGAGGACGTTCAGCTGCACGCCACTTCCGTTTTGTGGGAAGGGCCATGCCTACGGAGAGGCATGCCATGCAGATGGCTGCCCGGGAGGCGATAGCTCGCCTTCGGGACATCCTTCCTACGATGAAGACTCGTCGCTACCGCTACCTCCCATGCCATGTGCCTTACACCAGCCACTATGCGTCCGCCTGCCATCGGGGAGAGCGAGATGAAGCCATCGAGATGGTTGTGGAGTATCTCAAGGCTCTGGAGGAGTCTTTCGACAACCTCGTAGATGATCTTGTGGCTGCCCGCATGGACTTAGTCTGGGGCGGTCCTGCCAGCAGGAAGGAGCTTCTCCACACGGCGCCGCCTCTGACATTCGTCTCGTCTTCAGCCTCGTATGCACCGGCCGTTTTGGCCACTGCTCGCCGTCTGCCTACCACTGAGGAGTTCGACTGAGTCATCGCTCCTACTCCAGTCAGAGCCACACCGCCTGCCGCACGCGCTCTACCGCCAGTCGCCCCCGCACCATCACCGCAGCGCAGCGTCCACGCCAGGAGCCAGCTAGAGAGGAGGAGGTTGATTCTCCTGGACCGCTGAGCCTTGCCCTCAGCAAGGGGAAGGAGATCTTCACCATCTCCGACTGAGAGCACCGAGTAGCCGCGTGTTATGCCTGCTTGTTTGATGTGTTGTTTTTATCTGTACGCTAGTTTGTGTTGGTGTGTTTGCTGCCTTCCGGAGTAGTACGCTAGTTTTTAATAACATGTCAGGATTGTGTACGCACAACCTGAGTGCTGTATCTTGTGTTTGCTTTCGCATGTAAGATTTGTGTTAAGCACTTCTTCTCCGTGAAAATCATTTGTGTTTCTTGAAAACCTTGAAGCCTTTTTGATTATTGCCTTTGCAAGGGTTTTCCTGCGCTACACAACTTTTCTCATGGGTTTTGCAAATGATACCCCAGACTGGAAAAATGTCTCGCCCTTGGACTCGCTCTATGCCCAATCAGCCAGAAGAGGTTTACGGAACACAGACCAGCAACAATTTCACTCAGGGTCAGTCCAACCAACAGGACAGCGAAGCGGCACTATCTCAAGTATGCCGTCTCTTCGAGCAAAGCCAGCAACAGCACGAGGAGATGATGAACCATGTCATCAATATGGGAAACCACCGTGAACCCTATCAACCACATTCCAAGTTATCTGAGCTACAGAAGACTTGCCCCTCAACTTTTGCTCACACCGACAGGCCACTGGAAGCCGATGATTGGCTTCGCGAGATTGAAAGGAAACTGATTATCGCTCAATGCTCAGATCATGAGAAGGTGCTTTATGCACCACACTACCTTACTGGAGCAGCCGCAGCATGGTGGGAAAACTTCCTACACATGCACCCCAGGGAACACAACATCACCTGGGAAGAATTCAAGGAAGGCTTCCGTGGGGCACACATTCCCAGGAGCATCCTAAAGATCAAGAAGAGAGAGTTTGATGACCTGAAGCAAAGAGGCATGACCGTCACAGAATACAACGGCCAGTTTACCCAACTGTCTCGTTATGCCTACGACGAGCAAATGACAGAAAACAAGAAGATGGAAAAATTCCTGGACGGCCTGGCACCAGCATTAAGATGCCAACTGATTGTACACACCTTTCCGGATTTTAAGACGCTGGTGGACAAGGCCATCACCCTGGAGAATGAGCGCCGTAGTCTGGAAGATATCCGCAAGCGGAAGAGGGACAAGACGACTCTTGCCCGCAGCAACCGAGGCAAGACTGAGGTCCCAAGGACAGACACGAGGAGATCCACGACTACTGAGCCAAGACCCGTCGGACAATTTCATGCCAGAGACAAGGAGTTCACATACCGTCCAGGAGTCACCTGCTATGCTTGTGGTCAACAAGGGCATTATGCTAAACAGTGCCCGAAGCCAAGAGACTCGGCACCCAAGCCGAACAATGGTGGAAACAATCCAGCCCCCAAGCGCAACAACTTCAATCCCAGCAACAACCACAGGAAGGGTCACTTGAACCACGTGACCAGGGAAGAAGCGCAGAATGCCCCAGACATCGTGCTCGGTACGTTCCCTGTCAACACAGTACCTGCCACGGTTTTGTTTGATTCTGGAGCTTCCCATTCGTTCGTTTCGAAGAGTTTTGTTTCGCAACATGGTTTTCCGATACTCCCCTTGGAAAAATCTATGATCATCAAGTCCCCCGGAAATAAGCAAATTGCTCAGGGTTACTGCCAAGGAGTGGTCATTGAGTTCGAAGGACTACCATTCCACGCAAATCTCATCGTGTTGGAAAGTAAAGGACTGGATGTCATTTTAGGAATGGACTGGTTAACCACCAACAAAGGATTCATCGACTGTTTCAATCGGACAGTAATTCTCACTCACCATCACGGCAAGACTATAAGAGTTTCCGCCCAAGAAAGGCCACGATCACAGAAGCCAAAACTAAACAAAATGGACATCGCAGAATCAAGAAAAGTGCCAGTGGTATGCGAGTTCCCTGATGTGTTCCCGGAAGAACTACCAGGCATGCCACCAGACCGAGAGATCGAATTCAGCATCGAACTAGCACCTGGCACCGCTCCCATTTATAAGAAGCCGTATAGAATGGCACCCTCCGAATTGGTGGAGTTGAAGAAGCAGATAAAGGAATTATTGGACAAAGGATTTATTCGAGCCAGCTCCTCACCTTGGGGTTCGCCTGTGTTGTTCGCCAAAAAAAAGGATGGGACTTTAAGGCTGTGCATAGACTATCGAGCCCTCAATATGGTCACCATCAAAAACAAATATCCGATGCCACGAATAAATGATTTGTTTGACCAGCTCGCACAGGCCAAGGTATTCTCGAAAATTGATTTGCGATCGGGATATCACCAATTGAAGGTACGGACGGAAGATATTCCCAAGACAGCTTTCACTTCCAGATATGGGTTATACGAGTTTACGGTGATGCCGTTTGGACTAACAAACGCCCCCGCATATTTCGTCCACCTCATGAACAAAGTATTCATGAAATTCATGGACAAATTTGTGGTGGTATTCATTGACGACATTCTGGTTTACTCAAGGACACCAGAAGAACATGCTGAGCACCTCAGAATTGTTTTGGGAGAATTGAGGAAACATCAGTTGTACGCCAAATTTAGCAAATGCGAATTTTGGCTAAGAAAAGTTGGTTTCTTGGGCCATATATTGAACCAAAAGGGCGTGGCCGTAGACCCAGAAAAGGTCAAGGCCATACTGGACTGGAAGCCACCCGCGAATGTTACAGATGTGCGGAGTTTCCTAGGAATGGCCGGATATTACAGGAGATTTATTGAAGGATTCTCCACTGTGGCAAAACCTATAACACAGTTACTCAAGAAGGACAAGAAATTCGTATGGACGGAAGCATGTGAGCAGAGCTTCCAAGAACTCAAGAAGAAGCTAACAACCGCACCAGTCTTAACCGTACCAGACATACACAAGAGCTTTGAGGTGTATTGTGACGCGTCCCGAAAAGGTCTCGGATGTGTGCTAATGCAGGATGGCAAAGTTGTCGCATATGCCTCCAGACAGCTGCGAAAACATGAGGAAAATTACCCAACACATGACCTGGAACTAGCAGCAGTTATACATGCACTCAAGGAGTGGAGGCACTTTCTGTTGGGAAATCGCTGTGAAATATATACAGACCATAAGAGCCTCAAATATATTTTCACACAGCCAGAGCTGAATTTACGCCAACGACGCTGGTTGGAACTGGTCAAGGACTATGACGTCGGTATTCACTACCACCCAGGGAAGGCAAATGTAGTGGCCGATGCCCTTAGTCGAAACCCCAGCCCGGACAGTGACGGTCAGCAAAGTTTGAGGCCTGAGTTTCAGCGAGAGTTCACTCGGCTCAACATGATGTTAGTCTCTGAGGGCACCATATCGAACCTGGAGATACAACCCACCCTAGTGGAACAAATCAAGAAGGCCCAACAGGGACACCCCAGTATCGAAGGCATAAAGAAGAAAATGAACCGTAGTAAGACTTCAGAATTCGTCACGGACAGTGAAGGAACATTATGGTACCGGGACAGGCTTTGCGTACCCAACATTGAGGAACTCAAGCAACAGATCTTGACGGAAAGCCACACCGCCCCATACTCGATCCATCCTGGAGGAACCAAAATGTACAAGGACATCCAGGAAAGATTTTGGTGGCACGGTATGAAAAGAGATATAGCCACATTCATTGCTTGTTGCGATTCATGTCAGCGCATCAAGGCCGAGCACCAAAAGCCAGTAGGGCTACTCCAGCCTAACAGGATACCGGAGTGGAAATGGGATGAAATCGGAATGGACTTCATTGTCGGATTACCCCGATCGCAACGCGGAAATGACGCCATATGGGTCATCACAGACCGACTAACCAAGGTTGCACACTTCATTCCCGTGAAGACTACCAACTCCACACAAAGACTGGCAAAACTCTATCTCTCCCGTATAGTTTGCTTGCACGGAGTCCCAAAGACTATAATATCTGACCAAGGCACCCAATTCGTCTCCAAATTTTGGGAACACCTACAACAAGCTCTGGGCACACAACTGGCTTTCAGTACAGCATACCACCCTCAGACAGATGGAAAAACAGAGCGTGTAAACCAAATCCTAGAGGATATGCTAAGAGCCTGTGTACTCACCTATGGATCCAGTTGGGAAGAGAGTTTGCCCTATGGCGAATTTGCGTACAACAACAGTTACCAAGCCAGCTTGCAAATGGCACCCTTTGAAGCATTGTACGGACGGAGGTGTCATACCCCATTGAATTGGTCAGAAACCGGTGACAGCCGTATCTTCGGCCCAGATATGCTTAAGGAGGCCGAGGAAAAAGTTAAACAAATCAGGGACAGACTCAAGACAGCACAGAGCCGACAAAAGAGCTACTATGATCAGAAGCATCGTGAGGTCAGCTTTGAACCTGGTGATTCCGTATACCTCCGAGTATCACCTATGAGGGGTCTGCAACGGTTCAAAATAAAGGGGAAACTAGCCCCAAGATTTATTGGACCATTTTGTGTGAAGGCACGAAGAGGCACGGTAGCCTACCAGCTAGACCTACCCAAGGAGCTGTCAGACGTCCATGACGTATTCCACGTCTCGCAGTTGAGGAAATGTGTGAGCAACCCAGAAAAACATGTACCTCATGAGGACACTGATATACAACCAGATCTCACCTACAGAGAAAGGCCAGTAAAGATTTTAGAAGAGTCTGAACGGAGGACCCGTCAGAAAACGACAAAGTTTTTCAGGGTTCAGTGGAGCAACCACACTGAGGATGAAGCTACATGGGAAAGGGAGGATTTCCTTCGAGTAGAGTATCCATATCTATTTGAGGATCAGCAGAAATCTCGAGGACGAGATTTTTCCTAAGGGGGTAGGTGTTGTGGCACCCAAGTTTTTATTTGGATTTTTTTGAAAAGATTTTATTTGACTTGAGGGGAGTGATTTAAAATTTTTCTTCAAGAGAACTCTCCCTCTCATATATTTTCTTTATGGCAAAAATTTTATTTGGATTCACCCAAGATCTGCCTTTGACCTTGGGAGTTCTTGCTCTTCATTTGGACTCAAGACAAAATGTTTTTCATTTGAGAAAATAACCTTTGAAATATTTTTGAGAATGCACTATGGCTTTTGGAAAGTCCTTTGCCACTTTCAACTATTCCTTCTTGCCATGGCATAAGTGCAAATCCTCTCTCCTAACCTTTCCCTCACCTCTGGATCATGATTTGCATCAAATCCAGCAAGTTGAACCCCCCCATGTATTTATCTTCCATTCAAATTCTATTCAAATATTTTCTGTCTTCTATTCTACCACTTGGAGATTTACAAAGGAACCCCATTGTCTGTTTTGATTTTTGGCCCCAAACTTCTTTCCCCTTCTAGTCCTTTGAACCCTCAACCTAGAACCATGAAGATCCACTGGTCTCCAGTTCAAAAATTTCAAACTACATCAACTGCAAGTTTGGACCAGATTTGCCAAATTTGGTGAAATTCATTCAAAACCTTCTCCAAAAATTCCAAGTAAATTCATGCAGCCTCTGGGTGCATTGAGTGACCAGCTCACCAAGTTACAGCTCCAGCAAAATTCATCTCTTTACCAAAACCTACTGTCGAACACCTGCAGTGCATGGTCTTTGTCAAATTCAGTAAGTTCAGATATTCAGTCAAGTGGCGGCTGTCGTTTTCTTCAGAAACGGGCATCGATCTCGCCAGTGCCATCGCGTCGCCTTGCTCCTCGTCCTCGCCCACTTGTTCCTGCACCGCACGAGTGCCTGGCATCTTGCGGGCGTCGGCGACGAGCAGCAGAAGGTGCGCCGCCCCGTGACCGACGCCGGCGGCGGCTTTGCGGGCGCCAGCGGGAGACACGGCGCCGCCGACTCCACCCAGCACCGCCCAAACCACCGGAGACCGCCGCGTGGCCGTCCACTCCCCCGAATGCGCTGCCGCTCTCGTCGTGAACCGCAGGGCGCGGAGCGCGCTCTCTGCCGCCGTTGAGCCCGTGCGGTCACCTCACCATGGGCAGACGCCATTACGCCAGGGCCAGCTCCGTTTAGCTGCAAAACGAGTCCCGTAACATCCACCGATGCTGCCCGACCGCTCAAACCCTCTGCCAACCCACTGCTCCGCCGTAATCGCTGGCCGGAGATTCTCCGTTCACGGCCACCCCGTCGATCTGCCTATAAATAGAGGTCCCGAGCTTCAACTCGAGCACCCACCAGCCCTGCACTTCCTCTAGAGCACGCCTAGCCACTGGAAGAGCCCCGAGGAGGTCTCCTTCCTCGACTCCGGCCGCCGCGACCCGCCACGGGATCCAGCCCGATTCACCCCGTGTGTGCTCCTCCGCCTCCATTCTCTTGCCAGTAGCTTCACCTTGCATCCCTCGTTCTGACCCGCACTTCAATTTGAAGCTTGCAGCCCTCCACCGGAGTTCCCCAACCTCACCCGAACCGCCGTCCGCCGGAGATAGTGTCGCCGTCGACGTGGTGCTCCCCGTTGGACGAGTCCACCACCCACCGACGCGGAAGAAGACACTGAAGCTCTTGGTACCCTCCGTTTCTCCTAACTCACCGTGGTTCGACGCCGGCGTCCATCGCCGTCTTCGGGCGCCGGCGAGCTTTCAAACCTGCATGCGGGCCCCGCATGTCAGCCTCTGTTCTATTTCCCCGAACCGTTTTCTGTTGACGCCTTCGGGCAAAATACGTCTTCTCTCTTGCGCTTGCGCATTTCCAAACGAACCGTTTTCTGTTTTCTCAGTTAAAACCCTGGAACTTTTCTGTTTCATTACAGAAAGGTCCCTGGACAGAAACCTTTATAACTTTTTAATAAAAAGGTATTTTTGAGTGATTCTTTTTCTGACATTCTTAAAATTTTGTCTAGTTTTTTATGGGATTTATTTGGAAAATATTTGGCAAAGTTTCTGTGTGTGTGTTGGTTTTCACGTTAGTACCCGTTTCGTGATTGCCGTAGGTTCCGGGAGAGGTGACGGAGCCGCGAACTTCGCCGAGCTAGATTCCGACTTCTCCGAACCAGGCAAGCATGTTTGAACATTTGATATGGCAGAAGTTTTGCATGTTCATGTGAAAGTTTGTGTGTGGCATATGAGTGTCGGTAAATATCTCGTTGCTCGTAAGGCAACGACCCGGTTGTTCCGAAGTTGCGATGACCTCTGATGAGAGGTGGCCTGATCATGTAGTGACATGAAGGGCAGCAAGGTGGTACTGTTGTAGCATGCCAGCCTTGCGTCATCCGACTTTCTTCGACGTTAACGTGGTTGGAGCCACGTTATCGATCTTTTCCCGCATGTTCCAAAGTTGCGATGACCTCTGATGAGAGGTGGCCTAATCATGTGGTGACATGAAGGGCAGCAAGGTGGTACTGTTGTAGCATGCCAGCCTTGTGTCATCTGACTTTTCCGACGCTAACATGGTTGGAGCCGTGTTATCGTCCCTTCCCCTTTCCGTGCTACCACATGTCTCATTGCCAGGATACGGTTTAGTAAGTTGGTAACCTCTTTCCGTGTACACACCAAACAGAGAGGCCGGGATGATGGTACCTTGGCCCAGGATTAAAGCCAGTCATTCGGTCAGGGGGCATGGGTGTTTCCGGTTGGGACCGAGAGGGGGGGCACCCCCTTATAGCGCGCGTATAGAAATTTGATCCCATGCTACGCGAGGTTGTAGCCTCCCCGACTCAAGGTTTTTCTTGAATGTTGCCGAGGGTGATCCCTGGCTTCGGATGGTTGAATTGGGTGTGTACTGGTTAGACGTGTTCCTTCCAGAACACCGTAGACGGAACTAGTCCCCGTGACTACTGGAATCCGTTGGCTGTGGTTAAGTACAAACTCTGCAGAGTCAATTCTTTCCAAATCATCATATCCATGATCAGTAGTGTAAACATTATATCCATATCTATCCATGTGAAAAACTTGTCCCCGGTGAACAAGCTCAAGTGGTAAAATCTCAGGTTTTATTGCTATTCCAGTGGATGGACAAGCTTTATTTTGTGTCTCATGCTTGTGATAATTTATGTCTCCGAGCTGTTGTAATAATGAAATGTGATATAAGCCCTTTAGGTGACGTCGCGCAGACGTCCGACTGTGGCGTGTACTCGTTTCTCACTTTCGATATAAGCCCTTTATGTGATGTCGCTCAGACGTCCGACTGCGGCATGCACTGTCTTTACTTTCTGTTATAAGCCCTTTATGTGGTGTCGCCCCGACGCCCGACTGTGGCATTATTATTCCGCATTTTCCGCTCGAGGAGTCTTTCAGACACTCGTTTGGCACCTGTATTATTATTCCGTATTTTCCGCTCGAGGAGTCTTTCAGACACTCGTTTGGCACCTG